>NW_006408541.1:4549527-4561932 GCF_000296735.1 Chrysochloris asiatica | reverse complement strand
AAAAAAAAAAAAAAAAAAGTTTTCACACTAAAAGTAACAGTTTTTGATGGTTACAGGGCTGGGAGGGGAAAGCAGGGTCAGTCACTAACTAGAAGCTTTGTTGGTGTCAAGTGCTGTCAAGTCGGTACTGACTCACAGCAATCCTGCATAGGGTTTCAAAGAAGCGGCTGGTGAGTTTGAACCACAGACCTTGCAATTTAAACCAGCCTTGCAGCCCAGTGCACTATCCTGCAGCACCAGGTAGATCCATATTAACTTGGGTGAAGGAGAAGGAAAACAAAAAAATAAACAAACAGAAAATCATTTCTTTATAAATGTCAGCCTGCTGATTTTGCAGTCCAGGAGTGGAGAACCCTGGAACCATCAGGGGGGAAATGCAAAGTGCGAAACCCTGTCTGGGGAGGCAGTGACACTAGGGATGGAGGCAGAGACAATGATGTGGACAGAGGAGCAGCTGGGGACTCTGGACTCAGGGAGGGAGAGGAGCAGTGTGCTGGTGGCTTGGGGGCAGGAGTGTGGAGTATACCCTTTGGTTATATGATGATGCATACAGGGGATTATGATCAATGCAATGAAACAAAATATGATAGGATGAATGTAAAGATAATGTTCACCCATGTAAACTAATACATAATTCACAGTAAAAAAGTTGGAGAAAAAAAAAAAGTCAGCCTGCAAAAAAGTATCTTAGGCTGATTTCTTCCAATCAATTCCTTCTTCCATCTCCACCTGCAACATCTGCAGTTTCTCCTCCCTACTGGCCCCTTACCCATCAGCTCCCAGGATTTGTTAATAACTGGGAAACCAGTACCTGTTTCAAACTACTCAGTAGTCACTAAGCAGAATGTCACCGTGAAAGCAGAGCCCAGAAGGATACCCCAGCTGGTTCGAGAGCAGCGAGGAAAGCAGTTTTTGTTAAATGATACATCTGGGTTCCTTTCATTTCCTCAGTGAGGAATGGAGCCCATAAATTGTTATGGATTGCCTTCCTTGGTTAACTCCACCAGTCGGTAACTTTGAGACAATTTCACTGCGTTATGTAGACTGGGTTGAGCCTTTGAGCTTTTGCAATGGCGGTGATTTGTTATTTCCACTCTGGATATGTTGTTTTGGGGAGGTGTTTGTGCCTGTCCAGCATCTTGGAGACCTCTTTTTCATGCTGGGTCACTGCCCTCTCAAGCTATGGATTCACAGTGCTCCCCTCCGTGGAGTTCCAATTGTGTCTCCTGGTCATAAGCCTAAAACATCAAATACTGCAGTTGTTTATACTTTTGTATAACTGTTTGTACTTTTGTATAACTGTTTATACTTTTGTATAACTGTTTGTACTTTTGAAGAACTCAATTTCAGGAAACAGAGACTGCTTGAGTCAAACTGGGAGCTGTGGTTTAACACCAGTCAGTCAATATTGTCATTGTTCTTCACTGATATTGAAATGTACCTACCCACAAATTGTTTATCAGTGCTGTTAGGGGTCCCCCTTTTCCATGGCAAGGTTGATGAGGTGGGGTGTATGAGTTTCAGGAGGTTCTTTCATCTTTGGAACATGTTTGACTTCTTAATGCTGCTATAACAGATATACCACAAGTGATCATTTTAAGAAGCAGAAATGTATTCTCTCACAGTTTAGAAGGCTACTTGAAACTCAGAGTGCTGATACTAGGGAAAAGCTTTTGCCCTGTGTCGGTTCCGGAGAAGGCCCTTGTCTCCTTTCAGCATTTGTAGACCCAGCATTCCTTGTGATCGTCATGTACCTTGGCATCAATCTTCCCCAGTATCTCAGAGCTTCACAGTGCAGGGACCCCGTTTCAAAGAATGTACTCCACTCTCGGTTCTTCTTTGGTGGTGGTAGTAGGTTCCTCTGATCTCTGCTCCCTTCTCTCTCCATTTATCTCTTATATATAAAAAAAAAAAAGATGTTTCAAGTCACACCCCAGGGAAACTCCCCTTGCCTCAGATCAAGGTTGTGGTGGGATTACGGGAATCACAGCCCACCCTTCATCCTCTCATTGGTTCATCACAAGAGGTCACATCCTGGGGGATGACCACATAACTGCCACACTACACCCTTATAGACCTGGCTTGGGGAAATAAGGGCTTTGTCCGCAGATGTTATCAATTAACTAGGTCAACTGTTGGGTGGGTCCTAATCCTTCCTGAGTCTGTCATCAAAGGGTGTCACACACAAGAAGACAGCATGGTGAAGAACCACCTACAAACCTAGAGGCACAAGGACAACCAGGTTTGAACTTCTAGCCTGTACAGCTGTGAGCAATAAAGGAACTTTGGGGGAAACGAGTTTGGGTTCATGGAGGAGGGACAAGTCAGACCCAGAAGGTTAGAGTTGTTGCACAGTGCAGAGAACAGCAGCAGTGTCATTGGACTGCAGACGTAGAAGCTGTTCAGTGGGTACAGGCTTTGCTGTGTGAGTCCTCAACAACAAGGAAGTCAATAAACAAATAGAGCCACCCACTCTCTTTTGGTAGTTTCTTCAGGCAGCCCTGAGAAATTCAGTCCATGATTTTTACCAATGTCATTAGTATGGTGCTTTCAGTTCTTAAATTCACTATGTTTGTACCAGGTACATTGAGTGTGTTGTATAAAGCTCTGTCATCCCTAGTTATAGGCACGAGCAATGTAGAGCTATGGAACCCTAGTCCATAGCTTTACCTTCCAACAAGCCTCCAGATTCTCTGCACCTCTGAGTGGATTCAGGAGCCAGAGCACCTACTGTGCAACCATAGCTCCCTCGGTAACTAACCCAATGACATTAAACAAGTCACTGTACTTCCATGTTGTTGTTGTTGTTGTTGTTGTTGTTAAGTACCATCGAGTCGGGTCCGACCCATAGCGACCCTGTACAGGGTTTCCGAGGGTGTAAATCTTTACGGGAGTAGAAAGCCTCATCTTTCTCCCGCCGAGCGGCTGGTAGTTTCGAACCGCTGACCTTAAGGTTCGCAGCCCGATTCGTAACCACTACGCTACCAGAGCCTCTGCTTATTTATAAGACGGGAAAGAGAGTTCCTGCTTCAAAGAGCTGCTGCTGCTGCTGTTGTTAAGTACTATTGAGTCCGTTCTGACTCATAGTGACCCAGGATTGGGCTTCCAAGGAGCAGCTGGTGGGAATCAGCCCTCAACCTTGTGGTTAGCAGTCCAGTGCTTATCCAAGAGCATCAAGATTCAATGAATTAATTAATGCAAAGCACTCAGCACAGTGCCTGACATTCATTCACTGAACCAATTACTTAGTAAGCACCTCCTATATGCTAAGCATTGGTTTAACCACAGCAAATACTGATAAAAATGCAGGCCATCAGTGGCCTTACACTCTACTTGGGAGAAATAGACTCCTTGAACTGTCCCCATAGTGATTTCTAGGCTGTAATCTTTACAAAAGAAGCCCTGTGTCACTGTGGGTTAAGCACTGGGATGCTGAACACAAGGTCAATGGTTCAAACCCACCAGCTGCTCCGAGAAAGAACAATGAGATTGTCTGTCTGCTCCTGTAAAAACTTCCAGTTGCAGAAACCCTATGGGGACAGTCCTACTCTGCCCTGTAGAGTCACTGTGCCCTCTAAGGTTACAGTTAAACTGACACAGTGGTTGCTGTTGTGAAGTGCCATCGAGTCGATTCCGACCCATAGTGACCCTGTATAGGATTTCCGAGGAGCAGCTGGTGAGCTTGAACCAGCAACCTTGCAGTTCAAACGGCTTTGCAGTCTGGTGCATTACCACACAGCACCACATTCTATTCATAGCAACCCTATGCACAACAAGCCAAAACACTGCCCGATCCGCCCCCATTCTCACAATTGTTATGTTTGATCCCACTGTTGCTGCCACTGTTTCAATCCATCTTGTTGGGGGTCTTCTTCTTTTTCTCGGACCCTCCAGTTTACCAAACATGATGTACTCCTCCAGAGACTAGTCCCTCCTGACAATATGTCTGAAGTATGAGAGACAAAGTCTGGCCATCCTGGTTTCCAGGGAGCATTCTGTCTACTTCTTCCAACACAGATGTTTGTCTTTCGGCAGTCCATGGTACTTTCAATATTCTCCTCCAACACCATAACTCAAATGTATGGATTCTTCTACAGTCTTCCTTATTCACTGTCCAACTTTCACATGCATATGAGGGTATTGAAAATACCATGGCTTGGGTCAGGTGTTCCTTAGTCCTCATACTGACATCTTTGCTCTTCCACACTTTAAAAAGGTCTTGTGCAGCAGATTTACATAACACAATACATTGTTTGCTTTCTTGACTGCTGCTTTTGTTAGCATTGATTGTGGATCCAAGCAAATTGAAGTCTTTCGCAACTTCAATGTTTTCTCCATTTTTCATGATGTTATTTATTGGTCTAGTGGGGAGGATTTTCTTTTTCTTTACAATGAGGAGCACTCCATACTGAGACCATAGTCTTTGACCTTCATCAGTAGGTGCTTCAAGTCCTCTTCACTTCCAGAAAGCAAGTGAAGTCCTTCAAGTCCTCTTCACTTCTCCATATTGCAGGTTGTTAAATGACTCTTCCTCCAGTCCTGATGCCACATTCTTCTACGTATAATCCAGTTTATTGTATTATTTGTTCAGCACACAGAATGAATAAGTATGGTGAAAGAATACAACCCTGACACACACCTTTCCTAATTTTAAACCATTCAGTGTCTCCATGTTCTATTCGAACAACTGCCTCTTGGTCTATGTACAGGTTCCTCGTGTGTACAATTAAGTGTTCTGGAATACCCCTTCTTTGTAATGTTGTCCATAGTTTGTTAAGATCCACATGCTGTTCAGTTTGTTATGACCCACATAGGATCCATTGTATGTTGAGTAGGTGAATACAAACAAGTACTAGATAAAAAATCAATCTCCCTCTCACTGAAACATCTTAGTTCTCCTGCCCAGATGTCTCCCCTCCGAGCAAATTCGTCTAAAGATGACCAGGAATGTGGGTGAGCTTTTCTTTCACACAGAATGTGGCAGACTAGACACATTCTTCTGCTTCCTGTTGTTCTCACTTTGCATCCCACCTTGGAGGTCATTCTTTAGTCAAGTCTGCGGATGTTTTACATGCTATGTGTGCTGAATGTTCTTCCCTTGTTTGCCGGTCTCTTATTGATAAACATTTGGCGATTTAAAAATCCTTTTCCATTAAAGAAAATGTTTCAATGAAAAACCTTGAACATCACATCACCATTTGTAATTATGTGAGTGTGTCTGTAGCATAAACTCCTAGAAGTAAGATTGTTGTGTCCAAGAGCAGGTAGATTTTATATTTAATAGATTTCACAAATTACTTTCCCAAGGAGTTCTACCATCTTATACCCACCAACAAAATGACTCAATATTCTTACAGAACTTCCACATATGAGGAGCTTCTCTAAGTTCATGGGAAATGCAATCAAAAGAGACTGGAAAATTTCCACACATATTTTGAATCCACATTGTATTTCTAAGAATTAGAGTTATTGTATTTTTTAATTAATAAAAGAAGAAAGAAATCCACAAAAGGACAAACCTTGTATGATTCCACTTATAAGAAATATCTAGACTAGGCAAATGCATAGAGACCAAAGTTTATTAGTGGTAACCAGAAATGGGGTGGGGTCGGGGGATTGAAGGAACACCAAGTTTTCGTGTGGTGGTCTTATTGGTGCTGGGCATGTGGTGGTCTTATTGATGCTTATTGGTCAAGCAGGTTCCGACTCACAGCAACTCTGCATAGGATTTCCAAAGCTGTAAATCTTTCTGGGATCAGAAAGCTCATCTTTCTCCCAAGGAACAGCTGGTGAATTCGAACTACTAACCTTGCAGGTAACAGCCCAACTTGTAACCCACTACACCACCAGGGCTCCGTTTAGGGTGATGAAAACATTGGAAAATGGGTAGTGGTATAGTTGTACAAAACAGTGAATGTGATTAATGGCTAAAATGGCAAATGTTTTGTTATATATATTTTACCACACACCCACAAAAACAAACAAACAAAACCCACTTTTTTTCTAAAGAAATTCACTGCAATGGAGGAGTCCTGGTGGCAAAGTGTACCGCATGTTGGGCTGCTAAAGTCAAGGTCAGCAGTTCGAATCCACCAGCCATTTGTGGGAGAAAGATGAGACTTTCTGCTCCCATAAAGATTTACAGCCTTAGAAACCCAATACAGGATCTCTCTGAGTCGGAATCAACTCAGTAGCACTTAACAACAACAGCAACAACAAAACATGGCTCATATAAGGTACACAGTGACTCTGTAGGATAAGCACTAGACTGCTAACCGCAAGGTTGGTAGTTCAAGCCCACCAGCTGCTCCAAGGAAGAAAAATGAGGCTTTCTGCTTTCATAAAGATTTACAGCCTTGAAACCCTATGTTGTTGTTGTTGTTAGGTGCCATCGAGTCGGTACTGACTCACAGTGACCCTATGCACAACAGAATGAAACACTGCCTGGTCCTGGGCCAACCTCACAACTGTTGTCACGCTGAGTCCACTGATGCTGCCACTTGGCCAATCCATCTCACTGGGGGTCTTTCTCTTTTTCTCTGACCTTACCAAACATGATATCCTTCTCCAGTGACTGGTCCCTCCTGACAATATGTCCGAAGTATGAGAGATGAAGTTTGGCCATCTTGGCCTCCAGAGTACTCTGACTGCATTTCTTCCAACACAGATCTGTTGGTTCTTTTGGCAGCCCATGGAAACCTATAGAGGGTTGCTATCAGTCAGAACGAACTCAGCTGCACTTAACAACAACAACAATACCAACAACAACAAAATGCCTTCTGACATGTTGAGATTCTCTCCAGTTGTCCCATGTTCCTTTTGCAAATCCTTCTCACAAATAAAAGCCAAGGATCTAAGCCACACAGTGGCACTTACTGCTGTGAGTGGTCCTGGAACCAAAGAGACCCCGTGCAGTGGGTCAGGATGCTGTTTGACTATGCAGTATCTACCCTGGCAGATTTGGGGAGTATCTCTCCAGTCCTTTTTGTTAGGGACCAAAGACTTGAGTTCTTCAAGTCTAGCAAGACCCACTTGAGGCTGGCACAAACAGCACACACAGACAAGAAGCAGCAAGTAGCCAGGCAGGTTTATTAAGCGATGAAGATCCACTTCTCACCAGTGAGAGAGCACCGTCAGTCTTCTAGTCTTTCTTCTCCTCTGTAGGGTTTTGGGCCTGTTTCCCTCAGGTTTAATTCTGATCGGTGGCAGGTCTAGGTGGTACATAGTCTTCATTGGCACCTTTATTCCTAGTACCGCTCTTGTTCTCAAAAGGTGTGGGTGGGTTCTGTTTCCTGAAATTGTTCATCCCAATGCCAGGCACTAGGGTGCGCTTGGGCCAGCCTGTTGGGTCCCTTGTCTGTCCCTAACACTTTCTACCTAGTGCATCTTAGTCTGGAAGCTCCACTGAAACCTACAGCAACACACAAGCCTCCGCTGTCGATGAATGGTGGCGGATCAGGAATCGAACCTGGGTCTTCCGCATTAAAGGAGAAAATTCTACCCCTACTCCTACACATTCACACCTAGTTTAGGCCAAAAGGCAAAAGGCAGGCACACAGACAAGCTACAGGAAAGCCCATCTGTTAATGAGGGGCTCGTTCTTGATGTCAGCACCCCTCCCCATGATTACCATAGAGATGAACTGATGTCTTAATCAGAACTGTAAGTTTGGTTCCATTGCAAAGGAGCCCCGTATGAACAGCCCAGAACAGAGAGAAAGGTCTACATGATCAAAATCCCCTGAGGAAAGAATATGTCAAGTCCAGAATCCATTCTCATTACAGAGTTCTAGGGAAGAAAATCTCACTCATTGTTTCCAACGCTGCTGAAGCAATTACTTATTGGGGCCAAATGAGAGCAGTTTCAGCCCAGTTGTTTTTCCCTTCATGCTGAACAGAACACTCTATGCTTTCCGATTTGGACACACGGTACTGAGAACATTTCAGAATTCTGTAAGAGAATTTTAAATAGAGGTTGATCCAAAACAGCTAGCTTCAGGCTGAGGCCCGACCCTAACTCACGAGTCCTGCTCTCCGGATTTCTAACCTTCAAACAGGATTGACTCTTGGAGCTAAGGAAATGGGTTTTTTGGTGTGTTTTTTTCTAGTGAAGGTGTAGAAACATTGTCTCTGAGAAACGGCCTTGGCTCTGACCCTTATCTAAATCTCCTGCAAATATCCAATGAAAAGATTCAGCTTGAGTAGGCTGTTTCTAAGGAAGCACAGTCCTGTAATTATATTGTAACAACCGGTAGTGTAAATTTGCATTATCACCTTGTAACCAATCTAAGAAAGATGCATATGTACTTTAATTCAATCCTTTCAAGACCCCATTTTGAGTGGCTCAGCCTTACCTTGATCTAAATTTATAACATCCAATCAAAACATTGAGCACTGAGTTCTTTGTTCCTCACCCTGCAGCCTCCCCATTTCTGAGTGCAGAATTTCACTGTGGGAAATTGTAGGTCCCCCCTACTCCCCTTTTGAAAGCAAAAAAGAAAAAGGCTTTTTGCTTTTATTTAACAGAGTAAAGCAGTCATTTTCCTTTGACAGAATGAGCAAGAAGAAAGAAGTTTTATTAAATAAAGTACATGAGCAACAAAAATTGAACTTGAGACTGGTAATAGCAGCCAACAGTCGTTAGTGAGTTGCAAGTGGTTCAAGATCCAACACAAACAGACTTCAGAAGAAAAGAAAAAACAGGAAAGGTGAGAGGTAGCTTACCAGGTATATTTTGGTTCAGGTGTCAGATGAACACCACCAAGAGCTGGTCTCTTCAGAACAAAGGGCTGGTACCTGACTACGGTTGTTCAACATTTGATCAGGGACCTAATCAATGGATCCTGGTCAAAAGGAGGGAAAGTGTAGAACAGAACTTCAAACTCACACGGATCACTAGATCAACTGAGACTGGGGGGACCCTGAATCTAATGTCCAGAAACAGTCTTAAACCTTAAGCCATTGTTAAAACAACAGCTTAGCCCATTGAATAAAGAGTGTTTGCCTTTATGGTGCTCTATAAAGAATTATTGACATGAGTGTGAACTGACAACAGTTAATCTACAGCAAAGATGAGCACTTTAAGGGCTCTGTGAATTCCATCGCTGTCCATTCTGACTCCTAGTGACCTTTTAGATAGAGTAGAACTGCCCCATAGGGTTTCCAAGGCTGCAATGCTTACAGAAGCAGACACCCCACATCTTTTTCCTGGTGGGCTTGAAATTAGCAGCTAAGGTCTTTACCACATGCCACCAGGGTCCCTTACTAAATGAACGGTGGTAAGATCATATGGGTAGACAGCAAGGCTACTGAACAATGCACACAGAGGCTGTGAATGCACATTTGGTAGTTGTGCTAGTTAAGATTTTATGTCACCATGACTGGCTCTAGAGTCGCAGTGGTTTGGCAGTGAAGAAGTAGTCATCCCCCAGGAAGAGTTCTAATCTAATCAAATCACCCTCAGGATGGGACCTGGTGACTAGGCCCATGTGTTGTCATCCCTCACTTCCTCGATGTTAAGGAGCACCACCAAATCATTGTCATCCAGTAATTCATAGACACACAAAACTCAGACTTATGGGGTTTATTAGGGAACTTAACAGGTTACATACAACACAGGATCAGAACATGCTCAGGGCACAGTTAGGTGACCAAGGCTCACAGGACACACCACTCCACCAGAAGCCGCAGCCCAACGGTGCTCAGCTCTAGCTCTGTGGGTCAGCACATCTAGCTCCCCCACTCAAGTGCCAGGAGGTACCCCACTCTACAAGCAAGCTTCCTACCCAAAGTCCCTCAGCTTTACTGGCTCCCTGGGTCAGGGGGCCCGCTACTCTCTCTTGTGCTCTAGTTCTTGGTTCTGCTCTTGCTCCTCTGGGACCAGACACTTCTGTCCCTGGGTCGAGGAGGTTCAATGTACAGGGATCTTGGGGTCCAAATGACCCACTTCCCTCCTAGCTCTTCTACTTGGATAGTGAGGTCCCCCTCCTGCTTGTGAAATGGTTCGTTTTAAACTCAGGCTAGAGTCTCAAAGGAGCTCTGGTAGCATAGTGGTTATGAGTCAGGCTGCTAATCTCAAGATCTGCAGTTCGAAACTACCAGTTGCTCCATGGAAGAAACATGAGGCTTTCTGCTCCCATAAAGATTTACAGTCTTGGAAACCCTATGCAAGGTCGCTATGAGTCGGAACTGACTCCACAGCACACCACCACCAAAGTGTCAAGTTTTCACAGTTACAATGAAATCTGCTAACATCTACAGCTGAATCAGGTCATCCTATCGGTATCTTCTCCCACCTGCTCTTACCCAGCAGGGCAGAAACGTTGTTTGGTGGGAGTTACAGGCTATGGCTAGATGAGACATTAGATAACTCACCACATTACAACAGAATTTGGTTGTGTCTATCTCTTTTGAGATATAAGAGACTCAACAGGCAAGCAGAGCAGAAGGGCCAACTGCCACCAAGGTAAGAGCCAGGAGTGACCTGGGGTCCCTGTGCTGAGAAGCCCCAAGATTCAGGGGAACAATGATGCCAATTCGCCTGGGGATCTCTAAGGAACGTAGGGCCTACTGGAAGAAAATCAGGGCCTTTCCCCAGAGCCAACAAGGAGAGAAGAAGCTTTCCCCAGAGACGATACTCTGAATCTGGACATCTTGCCTCCTAAACTAGGAGAAGATAAATTTCTGTTTGTTAAAGCCATCTGCTTGTGCTCTATCTGGTGTAGCAGGTCTAGGTAAGCAAGACAGTAATGTAGATTGCAGCCCAAAGTAAATAGTTTCAGAAAAAGAGCTTGTTTCCATCACTAGTGTTTCCATTCTCCTTATTTCACTCCTGATTTCAACCCCTCCAGGGACGGTGCTGTTAGATCAGCACAAGACTAAGAACCACAAGGTTGGTGGTTCAAGCTCACCAGTCACGCCTTGGAAACCCTATACAGGGCCTCTATGAGTCGAACCGACTCGGACAGCACTTAACAATAACAACAGGGATGGGTGTGGTGCTGTGGGTTAATGTGCAGGACGTCAGCAGTTCAAGCTCAGCAGTCACTCCTCAGAAACCCTATACAGGGTCGCTATGGGTCAGAACCCACTCGATGGCACTTAACAACAACAGGGACGGGGGCAGAGGAGGTTAGAAGGACAGCCACAGCCTTTGTATTAGCAGATGCTCCTTGTAGTTTCCTCCCAAGTCTCAAAGGCTGCCTGTCAAGGTAAACATCCCAATACCAGCTCTTTCGTGTGCTCTGTCAGGGACACATGATGCCCCCCCCAGAACCCTCTGTTACCGTCTGCCTATTGATCAGGATGGTCAGGAAGGAAAACAAACAAGCCAGTTACCATCAAGTTGATTCCAAAGCATGTGTCAGCCTAGAACTATGCACCACAGGGTTTTTGATGGCTGTGGCTTGTGAGAAGTAGATCACCAGGCCTTTATTCCTACGCACTGCTAGGCAGACTTACAGTTAGCAGCCAAGTGTTTTAATGGTTTACACCAGCCAGGGACTCCCAGTTATATGCAGCAGAGTCTAAATCTTGTTGAAGCACGTTCTTAGACCTTCGGAGATTTTTGCTGGAACAAGGAAGTAAGTTACCAGGACTCGCTGCTTGCTTCCTTTCTGTTACTAAGCTGGTGAACTCTGTTCCAGCAGGAGTCAGGCGGAGGGATCAGGAAGGCTCTCCAAGTGGCCACCGGTTGACTGTGGAGGCTCTGGGGACTGCTGTGACCTGTGGGAAACCTTTGAGCCAGAGTCCAGGACATTCCTGAAGAACACGTCACATTTCATCTTCCAAGATAGCTATGGTATCATCTGGATTCCCTCAGAAACAAGACATTATCATCTACTCCCGCCTTGAGATGCAAAAAGCAATTCCAGTCTAAATCGAGGTATTTAACACTTAAAATTAAACCTTCTAGAACAATGTTGTTGTTAAGTGCCATCTAATCATTTCTGACTCATAGTGTTTGTGAGGAGCGGCTGGTGAGTTTAAACCACCAAACTCACAGGTCAAACTGACCTTGCAGTCCAGTGCATTGTTCCACAGTGCCACACCAGGACTTCTCTGAACACTAGGAGAAAGTAATCCCACACACCACAAAAAAGGAGTGAAGTCAGGATACCTAAGTGTCAGAAATATTGTGAAATTAAAGAAAAGTAAAGACTGAATTTCTCTTACTGTGTGCAATGTCTTCTAGGAGCAAGCTGTACAGGGGGCTTGGTGGTGGTGTGGTGGGTGTGGCAGTGGTGGCAGCATGGTGGTGTGGTGGCAGTGGGCTAGACCTGGAATTCTAAAGAACCATGCATGGTCGACATCCCAGAATAAGTTATGTCTGCCCCTAAGAACTCTGGTAGCGTAGTGGTTACAAGTTGGGCTGCTAACCTCCTCAAGGTCAGCAGTTCAAAACTAC
>NW_006408541.1:4539998-4540662 GCF_000296735.1 Chrysochloris asiatica | reverse complement strand
TCCTGTATCTGACAGTGTTTCTCTGCTATTCATAGAGTTTTCAGTGACTAGTGATTCGGAAGTAGTTTGTCACTCTTTCTTCCTAGTCTGACTTTCTTTGGAAGCTCATCTGAAACCTGTCCACCATGGGTGACCCTGCCAGTTATTTAAAATACCGGTGGCATAGCCCTCAGGATCACAGCAATTCAAACCACCACAGCACGACAGATAGACGAGTGGCAGTTGTGTGGTTGCTGTTAAACACGAATCTTCTTGCTCTATGGCATGTCGCATCAGTCCGGATGTCGCATCAGTCAAGAGGCGGAAGCGCAGCACGGGTGACAGGGTTGTAATGAGATGCTTTGAGCTGCACTTGTGGGTCTCTAAGTTGGTCGACCCCGACTCAAAGACTGGGACACTCCTGCATTGCTGGTGGGATTGCAAAATGGTCCAACCACTCTGGAAAGCAATATGGCGTTTCCTCAGAAGATTGGAAATAAAAATACCTTATGATCCAGAAATTCCTCTACTTGGTATTTACCCACAAGAAATATGAGCCATAGCACAAGTAGATATATGCCCACCAAAAGAGATGGAGACAGCCTAAGTGCCCATCAATTGAAGAATGGATAAACAAACTGTGGTACATACACACAATGGAATATTATGCTACCTTGAAGAATAA
>NW_006408541.1:4528689-4539771 GCF_000296735.1 Chrysochloris asiatica | reverse complement strand
GAGGGGAGGGACAGGAAGGTGGAGCCCAGGATACAGAATAGACACAGGATAGTTTGGGTACTAGGGAGGGGGCCAATACACAAGAAGGGGGAGGGGAATGGAAGAACAAAATGGACAGGAAAACATACCAATATAAGATAGACACTTGAGGGGGAGAAAAAGGAATAGCCAGATATATCACTATAGAAAGCTTGTTAAGTCCGTCCTCTTCCTATAACTGATTGGAATACCTAAAATGGGGCTACAACATGCCCAGTGAAGGAAGCATCCTGCAGAGCCTCTGCATTACATAAGACCATAGGTGGAATTCTGAACCACATCCAGAATCTTCTGAGGTGGGAAATTTCCACTTGAAAGGACAAGCAGACCAGCCTTGAATGGCTAGAAGAACAGAAGATACATCTTGAAAGAAAAACCGACAGGAAAAACACAAAAAATATATAGGCAGTCCGACTGATTACCACAAGAACAAGCAAGTTGCTCACTTAAGAGACATCAAGGCAAGTGGTCGGGTCCCTTCAGGGTAAACTCCCTTCCAAGACTAAGACTCAATGATAATACACACTCTGATTGGTGACCACGTTCATCATCAATAAGAGGAAGTGAGGGAAAAATAGCAATGAAGCTGTGAGCTAAGCCTTACAACATTCAATAGACTCTTGTGAACCCGGGTAGAGACCTGGTCGGCCAGCAGTATGGCAAGACCTGGGGACTCTTGGGCCCAGAGTCAGTAACATAGCCACAGAGGACTAGAGTGGAGAGTAAAGCGTCCAGCTGATAAGAAGAGAGGGCATATGCACAAGAACACCCACACTTGCAGATAATACCCAATTGACCTGGCTTCAACGACTGGATGATCAGAGCTCAACTAGAAGAAGAAAGAAGAGGGAAAAAAAGAGTAATCTGATACAATTTGATGGACTTGACCTACACCTATGGACGCAGTAGCTCAAAAGAGGGAACAAATCTTTACAAGGATCGTTCCCACCCCCTCCATACACAGGGTAGACAAGGATGGGCAACTTGGACATTGGCTACTCAAAATGGGGAGGGGGGGGGGCGGTTACAAAGGCAAGAAGTGACTGGAGTACAAGCTTTCAAGAGGGAGCCTAGATCCAGAGGGCGCAGAGGAAGGTAGAACCTTCATTGAGTAGTATCCAATCTGTCTGGGAGGGGCTGATGAAAGGGGATGCGGATAGGTCTCATGTGATACAATAGTGAATAATTGTTATCAGAACTGATTGTGAGGGTTGGAAATGTAAATGTATGCATTTTGTAGCAAAATTAGGGGAGTGATTGACTTTGCAGTCTAGGTGCAGAGGTCCCTGGGACCATGAAGTGAGAAGAGCGAAGAGTGGGACCCTACCCAGAGAAGCAGTGACGCCAGAGAAGGAGGCAGAGATGATGGCATGGAGAGATGGAGCAGCTGGGGACTTTAGACCCAGAGAGGGAGAGAGGCTGTGTGCTGACGACTGGAAGGCTTGCAGAGTATACCCTTTGGTTGGTTAATGATGCATGGAGGGGATTATAACCATGGCAATGAAACGATATCCAATAGGATAAATGTAAAGCTAATGTTCTCCCATGTAAACTATCACATAATTCACAATAAAACATTAATAAAATGAAAAAAAGATTCACAGCCTCGGAAACCCTGTACAGGATCACTGTGAGTCAGAACCGACTCCACAGCACATCACCACCAAGAGATCTTTGTGGTGAAATCTATGTGAAGAAATGCAGTTCATGCACCCAATTAGCATGTTGTTGTTGTTGTAAGGTGCCATCGAGTCGATTCTGACCCACAGCGACCCTGTATAGGGTTTCCAAGGAGCAGCTGATGAGGTTGAACTGCCAACCTTGCAGTTCAAATGACTTTGCAGTCTGACGCATTAACACACAGCGCCACACCAGGACCCCACCCACACCATCACACCACACACCAATTAGCACAGCCCCTCCTAAATGGGCCACTTCCTGCAAAATTCCCTCCTATCCTTATAAATGGAGTCATGGTGTGGTGCTGTAGGATCTGCAATGGACTGTGAACCTAAGGTCGGCAGTTCAAATCCAACAGTAGCTCCCTGAAAACCCTTTACAGGATAACTATGAGTGGGAACTGATTCAGCGGCACTTAACAACAACAACAAATCTCTATAAATAAACATGGTGTTTTTTCCCCACCTAAAACTTTTTTTAAACCCTAGTAGTGGTTATGAACCGGGCTGCAAACTGCAAGGTCAGCAGTTTGAAACTACCAGCTGCTCTGTGGAAGAAATATGAGGCTTTCTGCTCCCGTAGTGTTTTACAGCCTCGGAAACCCTGTTCAGGGTTGCTATGGGTCGGAACCCACTCGGCGGCACTTAACAACAACAAAGCCTTTGTTTGGGGAGAAGGGGGTTAAGCATTGTGTCAAGCCCTCCCTGTCTCTGCTTGCAAGCCTCTTCTTCCTATAATAACCCTTGTATGGAGACTGACCTGACTATTCTTAGTCAGTAGAAAGAAGAGCCCCCTCTTAAGGGTGGAGATGCAATTCGTGCCCCCAGTAACAATATGATTCCACTTACAGGAAGTATCTAGAACAGACAAATGCATAGAAAACAAAGTTTACTGGGGGGGGGGGGCAGAGGGATGGGAACAGGAGAACTCATTACTGAGGGGCACTGAGCTTCTTGTAAAAGGTGATGGAGTAACTGGAAAGGGATAATGGCGATGCTTGAACAACATGATGAACAGAATTAATGTTACTGAATTGTGAATCATTTTGAAATGGCAAATGTTTCATTACATACGCATTTACCACAATAAGGGAAAAATAAAATAGAAATGAAAAGAATACGTATTCCAAATTCACATGCAGAATCTCTTTCCCCAGGAGAGATGCTTATCTGAGTGTGTTTTTTTCCATGTACCTGTCCCGCAGACCTGACATGTCCAGAGCACCTGCCCTCCCTCCCCCCTTCCAAACCTATAGAGGAACCTGTTTTGATCTTAAACATCAGGCCTTCTCTATGGGGCCACCCACTCTGCTCCTCAGTAGAACACGGGAGGAAAAAAGCCATCCTGAGAGAATTTTCTATTCCACATTGTCAGGGGCAAATTCACGCTGGAGTTCACGGAGCACGTTTGCTTGAATGTGACTGTTACTTACAGACGGGAAAGCGGTGAGAACGTGCTAGAGAAAGTACGTTTCTCAAATACACTTGCTTCAGACAGATCTCAAAGAGTCTCAATAAAAAGCAGATACAAGAGGAGCCTTTTTGTGGAAAGATGAAATGTCTAGAAATCCACCCCAGCCAACACTCTGCCCTAAGACATAACCTCGTATCCCCCCACATTCTGACAGATCATTGCAGCTCTCTGCTGTAAGGGATAAAGAAGCCTGAGTGGCTCCATGTGGTAAGCGTTGGACTGCTAACCACAAGGTCTGAGGTTCTAACCCACCATCTCCAGAAGGAAAAGATGACGCTGTCAGCTCCCATGAAGATTTAGTTTTAGAAAGTCTGTGGAGCAGTTCTCCTCTGTCCTAGAGAGTCGTTATGAGTTGAAATGACCTCAGTGGCAGTGGGCTTTGTGGCCCTCCCTCTCTGTGGCTTCTGGCTGCTCCTTATCTCCATCTGTGCTTGTTTACCTGGTTGCCTGCCCCCATCCCTTCCGCACTCCACACCCGGCTCTGTGCCCTGGGAGCTGACTTCTAGAGACTGTGGTGCCAAACACCTGCGGCCCTGCTTCCAGCTGAGAGTGGACAACAAGAAAGAGAGGGGCCATGGCCTTCCATGTGTCCAGCTCCTGCCAAGAGGCCATTCTACTCCCCTCTGCCCATTCTGCCAGGAGGGTGCAGGCCCCAGCTCTCCTTGGTTTCCTCTGACAACCCAGAGCTGTGCACAGTCCCTTGGTTCATTCTTCCCAGGGAAGCCCTTTTGAATGGGTTTTCTGATTACTTAAGCCGTCTTGGTGGCACACTAAGTTAATGGTTGGGTTGATGGTTCAAACCCACCAGCAGTTTTTAAAGAGAAAGATGAGGCCATCTGCTCCCATAAATATTTACAGCCTTGGAAACCCTGTATAGGGTTGCTGTGAGTAGAACTCACTTGATGGTACTGGGTTTAGTTTCCGAGGACTTAGGATCCCCCTGTGACGCAGTGGCTAAAAGCACTTGGCTGATAACCGAGAGGTCAGTGGTTCCAACCACAAGCACAGGCTTCCTGGTGCTGACTTACCGATCTGTAGTGAACATCTTCTAGGTCTGGCTGCCATCTATCTCTCTCCCAAACCCAAAGCCCCTTCCTACAGAATGAAAGCCTCTTGTCCCATTCACAATCCCTGACATGGGCGGAGTACCCAAGGTAAGCCCAGGTTTACTTGTGCTTAGTTGCTAATCGGTAGTGAACAATTTCACACTTGTAATGCACGTGAAACTCTTCACTACATATCATAAGTAAGCATAAGTAAGCCCATGCTTACCTTGCTTATTGGGTCATCGTCCCCTAATTCGAACCCGCCAGCCACAGTGTGGGAGAAAAGAAGTGGCTGTCTGCTTCCAGAAAGACTTACAGCCTTGGAAACTATGGGCAGCTCTATTCTGTCTTGTACGGCTGCTGAGAATCGGCCCACCGCAACGGGTTTGGGTTGAAGTCTAAATGCGCAGGGAACTACGCCTTTAATTCTGTAATGACATGGCAGTAGAATCTAGTTTCCTCGGTTGCCTGAGAGACACAAAGTACTGCTTTGTACCGTTTAAATGTTAAGAGGGTTTTGCCCTCTTAACTACAAAAAGCCTATTTACTCTGCATTGCTCCCTCAGGTCTAACAGATCCAAAGGGTTAGGAAGTTCCCTTTCATTACTAAGTTCTTCAGAAAATGAAGGGCTTGGGTTTTATTTGTATCAATTTCTGGCTGTACTTTCTACAAAATTCCAAACGAATTCTAGCCCAAGGATTCGCTGATCGGAATCAGGAGGTCACCGTGACTTGATATTGCGCAGTGCGCCTGTCCGCTGTCGAGCGTGCGCTCTGTGCTGGGCATGCTCTGGCTGTCCTCTCTAATCCTCCCGGCGCCCGAACACTCAGCAGCATTTTGCCACATAGAGAGACGGCGGCTCAAAACAAGGGAAAGAACTGAGAAGGGCTAGAATTTGAACCCAAATCGTCATCGTTGCAAACCCTGCCATTATCTTTTAACTTCATTTGTCCATGAAGATTTTGAAGCCCCCTCATACGGTGTTATTATTGTTAGCGTATGTCAAGTCAGCCCCCAACTCATGACAACAGCATACCTAGTGTGCCTGGTCCTGAGACACCCCCACGATGGGTTGTGGATAAGACCATTGTGATTCATACGGTTTTCATTGGCTGGTTTTTGGAAGTCGATAGGCAGGCCTTTCTTCCTAGTCTTAGTCTGGAAGCTCTGCTGAAACCTTTTCAGCATCAAGCGCCATTGATGGATGGGCAGTGGTTGCACTTCAGGTACACTCACCAAGAATCGAACCTGGGTCTCCTGCATGAAAGGCAAAAATTCTACTGAACTTTCAAAGCCTTCTCCTCCTGATTTTACTCTCAAGTAGTACACAGCTGCGTGCATTTGATTCTCAAATTATTTAAGACAGTCCCAGAGACCCCGTGGGGCCGCTCTCCTCTGTCTTCTATGAGCCAGAATTGACTCAATGGCAGTGGGTTTGGGGGGCTGTGGCACTGTAGTATCACCACCGGACTACAAACCACAAGGTCCAGCTGCTCCTCGGAAACCCTATACAGGGTCACTATGAGTCAGAAGCCACTCAACAACAAACCTGTGGTTTAGGAGCTCTGAAGGCTCAATGCTCAACTCTTCATTGAATGGTCTGCAGTTCCTACCCAGAAGCTCCACAGAAGGAAGGATCTGGCCAACAGGCTTCCATAAAAACGACACCGGATGGAACCCTGATACGGCAGTTCTGCTCGGCCACACCGAGTCACTATGAGTTGGAGTTGACACCACAGCACCTAACAACAACAACACCACCTGCGGCTATAATCCCATTTCAGAATGGGTATTCTTCACGATGTTAATGAGGCAGATACATTGTTAATAGTGTTCAGTGCCTTTGAGATAGTTTCAACTCACATTATGCACGGCAAATCGAAACATTGCCCCGTCCTGCGCCAACCTCACACTCGTTCTTAAGCATGAGCCCATTGTTATTGCCACTGTGCCAATCCATCTCATTGAGGGGCTTCCTTTTTTTCACTGACCCTCACTTTTCCAAGCATAATGTCTTTTGCCAGGGACTGGTCCCTCCTGACAATATGTCCGAAGTTATCCTTCTCCAATGATTGGTCCCTCCTGACAATATGTCCGAAGTATGAGAGATGAAGTTTGGCCATCCTGGCCTCCAAGGAGCACTCTGGCTGCACTTCTTCCAACACAGATCAGTTGGTTCTTTTGGCAGCCCATGGTACTTTCAATATTCTCCTCTAACACCACAACTCAAAAGCATTAATTCTTCTACAGTCTTCTTTATTCACTGTCCAGCTTTCGCATGCATATGAGGTTACTGAAAATACTATGGCTTGGGTCAGGTGCACCTTAATCTTCAAGCTGACATCTTTGCTCTTCAACACTTAAAATTTAGGTCTTGTGCAGCAGATTTGCCCAATGCAATATGTCATTTGATTTCTTGACTGCTGCTTCCATGAGTGTTGATAGTTGATCCAAGAAGAATGAAGTCCTTGACAACTTCAATCTTTTCTCCATTGATAAGAATGTTGTTTATTGGTCCAGTGGTGAGGATTTTTGTGTCCTTTACATTGAGATGTAATCCATACCAAAGGCTATGCTACTTGATCTTCATCAGTAAATATTTTAAGTCCTCTTCACTTTCAGCAAGCAAGGTTGTATCATCTGCATATCGCAGGTTGTTAATGAGTCTTCCTCCAATCCTGATGCCATGTGTTTCTTTAGATAATCCAGTTTCTCAGATTATTTTCTCAGCATACAGATTGAGTAAATATGGCGAAAGAATACAACCCTGTCACATACTTTTCTTAATTTTAAACCATTCAGTGTTCCCATGTTCCCATGTTCTGTTCAAACAACTGCCTCTTGGTCCAGGACGGATTCCTCATGAGCACAATTAAGTGTTCCGGAATACTCATACTTCACAATGTCCTTAGCTTGTCATGATCCACACAATCGAAATCCTTTGCATAGTCAATAAAGCACAGGTAAATATCTTTCTGGTATTCTTTGCTTTCAGCCAAGATCCATTGGACATCAGCAATGGTATCTCTCATTCCACGGCCTCTTCTGAATCTGGCTTGAACCTCTGGAAGTTCTCTGTCAATGTATGATTGTAGCCATTGCTGTATTACCTTTAGTAAAACTTTATTCTCATGGGCTATCAAAGATATTGTCCAATGATTTCCTCATTCCGTAGGGTCACCTCTCTTTGGGATGGGCACAAATACGGATCCTTCCAATCAGTTGGCCAGACAATTGTCTTCAAAATTGCTTGGCATAGATGAGTGAGTGGCTCCAGTGCTGACTCACTTTCTTGAAAGATTTCGATTTTTATTCCATCAATTTTTGGTGCCTTGTTTTTTGCCAATTTCTTCAATGCACCTTGGACTTCTTCCTTCAGTATCATTGGCTCTTGATCATATGCTACCTCTTGAAACGGTTGAACACTTAACATTTCCTTTTGGTACAGTGACTCTGTGTATTCTTTCCATCTTCTCTTGATGTTTTCTGCATCATTCAATAATTTGCCCAGACAATCCTTCAATAATGAAAGTCGAGGCTTGAATTTTTTTCTTCAGTTCCTCCAGCTTGAGAAATGCTGAGCGTGTTCTTCCTTTTTGGTTTTCTGACTCCAGATCTTTGCATGTTTTGTTGTAGTATTTGGCTTTATCTTCTCGAGCTGATCTTTGAAATTGTCTGTTCAGCTCTTGGACCTCCTCATTTCTTCCATTTGCTTTAGCATCTCTATGCTGGAGAGCAAGTTTCAGTGTCTCTTCTGACATCCATTTTGACCTTTTCCTTCTTTTTTGTCCTCTTAATGACTTTTTGCTTTCTTCCTGTATGATGTTCTTGATGTCATCCCACAACTCTTCCTCTGGTCTTCGGTCTTTAGTGTTTAATGTATCAAATCTGTTCTTCAGATGATCTCTAAATTCAGGTGGGATATATTCAATGTCATATTTTGGCTTTCGTGGACTTCTTTTCATTTTCTTCGGCTTAAATTTGAATTTGCATATGAGCAATTGATGGCCTATTCCACAATCTGCCCCCGGCCTTGTTTTGACTGATGATATGGAGCTTTTCCATCGTCTCTTTCCGCAGATGTAGTCAATTTGATTTCTATTTATTCCATCTGGCGAGATCATGTGCATAGTCGTCTCTTATGCTGTCAAAAGAAGGTATTTGAAATGAACAAATCATTGATTTTTCAGAATTCTATCATGCAATCTCCAGCATAATTTCTATCACCAAGGCCATATGTACCAACTACTGATCCTTCCTCTTTGCTCCCAACCTTTGCATTCCAATCATCAGTAATGATCAATACATCTTGATTGCATGTTTGAAGAAGCTGGTAGAATACTTCTATTTCATCCTCATTGGCTTTAGTGGTTGGTGCATAAATTTGAATAATAGTGGTATTAACTGGTCTTCCCTGTAGGTACATGGATATTATCCTATCACAGACAGCATTGTACTTCATGACTGATTTGGATATGTTCTTTTTGACAATAAATGCAACACCATTCCTCTTTAATTTGTCATTCCTGGCGTAGTAAACCATGTGGGTGTCAGATTCAAAATGGCCAACACCAGTCCATTTCAGCTCACTAATGCCTAAGATATCGATGTTTATGCACTCCATTTCATTTTTTTTACAATATCTAATTTTCCTAGATTCATACTTCATACATTTCTTGTTCTGATAATTAACAGCTGTTTCCCTTCATTTTAAGTTGTGCCCCATCAGCAAATGAAGGTCCCGTGGGCTTTGCTCCCACGGACTTTACTCCATTTGCATCTTCACTATCAATTCTACTTTGAGGAGGCAGCTCTTCCCAGTCGCATTTTGAGTGCCTTCCAACCTGAGGCTGATTTTCCGGCACTATGTCTGATAGTGTTTCTCTCCTATTCATAAGGTTTTCAGTGACTAAATATTTGGACGTAGTTTGTCCCTCCTTCCTAGTCTTTCTTCGTCTGGAAGCTAATCTGAAACCTGTTCACCATGGGTGACCCTTCTGGTATTTAAAATACCAGTGGCATAGCTTCCAGAATTACAGCAACTCACAAGCCACCACAGTACAACAAACTGACAGATGAGTGGTGGATGAATAAGTATGGTGAAAGAATACAATCCTGTCTCACACCTTTCCTAATTTTGAACAATTCTGTGTTCCCATGTTCCCATGTTCTGTTCAAACAACTGCCTCACGGTCCATGTACAGATTCCTCATGAGCACAATTAAATGTTCCAGAATACTCATACTTCTCAATGTTGTTCACAGCTTGTCATGATCCACACAATCGAAAGCCTTCGCGTAGTCACTAAAGCACAGGTAAATCTCTTTTGGGTTCTGTTTTCAGCCAAGATCCATCTGATCTCAGCAATGATATCCCTCGTTCCACGGCCTCTTCTGAATCTGGCTTGATTCTCTGGCAGCTCCCTGTCAAAGTACTGTTGCAGTCATTTTTTAATCATTTTTAGCAAATTTTACTTGCATGTGATATTAATGATATCGTCTGATGATTTCTGCATTCTGTTTGGTCACCTCTCTTTGGAATGGGCACAAATACAGATCTCTTCCAATCAGTTGGCCAGATTGCCGTCTTCAAATTTCTTGGCAGAGATGAGTAAGTGCCTCCAGTGCCGCCTCACTTTCTTGAAAGATTTCATTTGTATTCCATCAATTCCTGGAGCCTTGTTCTTTGCCAATTCTTTCAATGCACCTTGGACATCTTCCTTCAGTACCATTGGCTCTTGATCATATGCTACCTCTTGAAATGGTTGAACATCACCATTTCTTTTTCGTTACAATGACTCTGTGTATTCCTTCCATCTTCTTTTGATGCTTTCAACATCATTCAATATTTTGCCCATTTGTTTTTGTTGTTGTTATTAAGTGCCGTTGAGTCGGTTCCAACTCATAGTGACCCTGTATAGGGTTTCCAAGGAGCAGCTAGTGGGTTTGAACTGTAGACCTTGGGGTTTGGAGTCCAGTGCTGATCCTATATAGCGCCACACCAGGAGTCCAATAGAATCCTTAAAGATTGCAAGTCGAGGCTTGAATTTTTAATTCAGTTCTTTCAACTTAAGAAATGCTGAGTGTGTTCTTCCCTTTTGGTTTTCTAACTCCAGGTCTTTGCACATTTCATTATTAATACTTTATTTTGTCTTCTTGAGCTGCCCTTTAAATTTTTCTGGTTAGTTTTTAGCCTTCCTCATTTCTTCCATTTGCTTTAGCAAGTTTCAGACAAAGGCCCTTGTCTCTTCCCATCTCTGTTCCTTGGTTCCTGGTGTGGTACCTATCTCTGATTCCTTGCTTAATCAGTTGGAGCCCTGGCGAGGCGCTCTAGGATTAGTAACAAACTGTTAACCAGAAGTTCAATGGTTCAAACCAACCAGCTGCTCCTCAGAAACCCTATACAGGATTGTTATGAGTTGTTACCACACCATAGCACTTAACGACAATAGCTATTGCTTTACACACAGAAATCAAATTGACTACATTTGTGGGAAGAGATGGTGGCAAAGCTCATTATCATCAGACAAACCAAGACCCAGGGCAGACTGTGGAACAGACCATCAATTACTCAGATGCAAGGTCAGGCTGAAGACCTGGGGCAGACTGTAGAACAGACCATCAATTACGCATGTGCAAGTTCGGCTGAAGATCCGGAGCAGACTGTGGAACAGACCATCAATTACCCATGTTCAAGTTCAGGTTGAAGACCCAGGGCAAACTGTGGAGCAGACCATCAATTATTCAGATGCAAGGTCAAGCTGAAGACCCGGGGCAGACTGTGGAGCAGACCATCAATTACTCAGATGCAAGGTCAGGCTGAAGACCCAGAGCAGACTGTGGA
>NW_006408541.1:4522053-4528574 GCF_000296735.1 Chrysochloris asiatica | reverse complement strand
GGGCAGACTGTGGAGCAGACCATCAATTACTCAGATGCAAGGTCAGGCTGAAGACCCAGAGCAGACTGTGGAAAAGACCATCAATTACTCAGATGCAAGTTCAGGTTGAAGACCCAGAGCAGACTATGGAGTAGACCATCAATTATTCAGATGCAAGGTCAGGTTAAAGACCTGGAGCAGACTGTGGAGCAGACCATCAATCACTCAGATGCAAGGTCAGGCTGAAGCCCCAGGGCAGACTGTGGAACAGATCATCAATTACTCAGATGCAAGTTCAGGTTGAAGACCCAGGGCAGACTGTGGAGCAGACCATCAATTACTCAGATGCAAGGTCAGGCTGAAGACCCGGAGCAGACTGGAGCAGACCATCAATTACTAAGATGCAAGGTCAGGTTGAAGACCCAGGGCAGACTGTGGAGCAGACCATCAATTACTCAGATGCAAGGTCAGGCTGAAGACCCGGCAGACAGTAGAAGAGACCATCAATTACTCATGTGCAAGGTCAAGCTGAAGACCCAGGGCTGATTGCAGAACAGACCATCAATTACTCAGATGCAAGGTCAGGCTGAAGCTGAAAAAAATTAAAACAAATCTACGAGAGCCGATAAAAATGACCTTGACCATATCCCACCTGAATTTAGAGAGCATCGTAAGAACAGATTTGATGCATTAGTGTGGTACCTTGAATGCACTTGATACGACTTTTCTACCCAATGTCTTAACTCCCACCAAGTGGCACCATGCAAATAATGTTTACAGGACTCTTCAGGCTGGGATTCGTTACAATTGCCATCCTGCTAGGTTTAAAAGAAGCCATTTCCGAAACAGGCCTAGATGATCCTAGGATCATTATGAAGGAAGTAAAGCAGTGACCACAGAGACGGTGGCAGAGGCAGTGGCATGGACAGACAGAGCAGCTGCAGACTGTAGACCCATGGACTGAGTAAATCTGAGTGCCTATGGGCAGGAGACTGGCTTGCAGAACGTGCCCTTTGCATATTCACAGACTGGCACAAAAAACTTTGCAACATTTGTCAGAGAAGAGCAGAGGCTAAGGGGTCATGTGGCTGAGAAGCCAGAAGACAAGACTAAGACATGCCTGCAGTATGGCAGACAGGAGGTGTTCCTGACTGGAGAACTGCTGCGTCCTGAGTTGGTTTTGATCCTGAATTGTACTCTGTTTACTTCCCTAATAAACCCATTATTCTGAGTATTGTTGTGAGTTGTGTGGCGATTACAATGGATTATCGCCCCAGATGTGAAGCAGAGAATGCTGTGGAAGGGGGTGGCTGGCTGGTGTCAAAAGAGGGAAAAGAAGGTTGTACGGTAGAAGCATGTCTACCTCCACCTTATAGGAATCAATCGGGGCTGATTTTGAGTTTGATTCTACTTCTCCCTTGTGAAGTTAGAGGAAGTCAGACATGGTATTTGCAATTAGACACCAATGACCGAAGACCAGAAGAGTTATGGGATGACATCAAGAACATCACACAGAAAGCATGCAAAAACCTTTTAAGAAGTCAAGAAAGAAGGAAAAGACCAGAATGGATGAGACTTGCTCTCCTGCAGAGAGACGTTAAGGCAAATGGAAGAAATGAGGCAGCTATTGGTATGTATAAAAAGAGCAGGTTAAGCAAGGAAACAGATACAATGCCACATGAATATCACCAGGCACCAAGAAACAGAAGGCAGAAAGAGACAAAGACCTTCCTCAAGAGCCCACACAGAGAGCGAGCCTTCCCCTAGAGCCGGCACCCTGAATTCGGCCTGCTAGTCCCCTAAATCATGAGAAGATACATTGAAGCTTGACAAGACACCCACTTGCGGTATTTCTGTTATACAAAACTAGAGAACAAAGACAAAGAAGGAAGCGATGCATGAATAAGTAAACAAATGAATGAATGGCATAAGGTCAGGCGTAAACCAGTGTTCCAGACAAGATGAACATTTGCATGGTAGGTATTACTATACATATGGTAGTATTTGGGTTCATCCATACATATTGCCCATGTTACCATGGAGACCGCTAAGAAACCATTGTTTTGAAGTAAAATTATCAGGGAAAATTAGTCACTTAATTCAAAAGCATTCATGGTCTGTGTGAAAAGAATAAGCAGGAGAAAACATAGTTCTATTGTCTACCCTCTTTTCCTAAGTTTTTAAAAATCAAACCTCCTTTGTGTTGATTTCCCGATTCCCTCTGCTAGGATGAGCTCCAGTGGGCAGGGTCTAGGCCTGGGGGAGAGAGGTCCCTGATTTATCCCTCCAGCCTGTGCTTCTCTGGTGAAAGGGCTGGGGCTGGGTCCCAAGAACTATTTCCTGGGTCCCCTGGGGCTCAGGTGGAGGAACTGAGATGGACAGTCCCCTTGTGGTGGTACTGGGGCAAGCAGAGGCTTCTCGGCTGTGCGCTTGCCTTACTTCTCTGGGTCAGCCCAGTGTTCCTTCTGAGCTCCCCCACTCTCATCTGAGAAAGACCTTTCCAAGGCTCTTAACGGCCTGGAGTTGTCCTATCTTTTAAGCCACCAACACCTGGAGATGTGGAGTATCTAGAATACACACATGAACACCAGAGAAATGGAGCGCCAATGAACTAGACACTGAAAACTGGCTAAAATGGCAAACAATATATATAAGTAACTCATGGAACAGGCTGTTTCTCAGGAGTCTCTCCAGATACCCATCTATCCCTCACTGCCACTGAGAAGATTCCATCTCATAGGCACCCAACAGCATAGAGTACAACCACTCTCTAGGGTTTTCAAGGCTGTCCATCTTTATGGGAGGCTGCCATCTTTATGGGAGCAGCCTGCCTCGTCTTTCTCCTGTGGAGCAGCTGGTGGGTTTGAACCACCAACCCTGTGGTCAGTGGCCCCATGCTTAATCCATTTCACCACCAGGGCTCCTCACTCTTTAGCCTAGTGGTTCTCAGAGTGTACGTCCAATAGTAGAAGCACCACCTGCGGACGTGTTAGGAGCCCAGGCTCTCAGGCCCACCCAGACCTCGGAGCCAGGAGCACTGGGGAGGTATGCAGCCGACAGATCGCATTGAACACACAAAAGTTGGAAGGCTCTGCTTGCCTCCATTGGAAGACCCTGACATGTAGGATCCATCCCCTCTGAAACCACAGCACTAATTTCCAACGAACAAACCCCACTGTTTCTGGATGTCACCATTTCTTGCCTCCCTCCCTCCCTTCAGGAGGTTTTCTTGAGCCCATTAACCACTCCCACCCCACCTGCCATATCAAGTTTTGATATTTATAGCCCTACTATTTGTCCCTCTGTGAGACTTCTGAGAAACTGTTTTCATTCTCTTGGAATTCAGACTTCTGTGGTCTGTGGAGTCAGGGTAAACCCCCACCCAGGCCACTGCCCACTGGATGTCCTTTTTTGAGTCTTAAGTTTTGAGAAAGCTGGTCTTCCAAAAGTCATCTCTTGGGACTAGACAAACAGGGGTCTAGATCAACTAATAAAGATAGTGTGTCCTAGGCATTGGGATCTTTTGAACAACTATCTCTGTTAAGTCAGTTTCAGGGAACAGAAACCTCAAAACTGAAAACTGTTGTAGGGTAAATTGTAAAAATACTGTTCTGACCCCTGTTTCCATGGCAATGACAACTCGATGTGGTGTGAGGATTTGGGACATTCTTCTCACACTTGGAACATTTTGACTCTCTAGTGAAAATGTCAAGGAGCCCTGATAGCACAATGATTGAGTTGTTGGCTGCTAACCAAAAGGTCAGCGGTTCAAACCCATCAGCTGCTCTGTGGGAGAAAGATGTGGCAATTTCCCTCTGTAAAGATTCCCAAACCCACTGCCAATGAGTCAGTCCTGACTCACAGTGACCCCATAAAACAGAGAACTGCCCCATAGGGTTTCCAAGATGGCAAATCTTTACAGAAGCAGGCTGCTGGGTTGTGGAGGAGTTCTACTCTGTCCTATGTTGTAGTTGTTTGTTGTTACGTGCCGTCTAGTGGGTTCCATCTCATAATGACTCTGTTACAGAGTTTGTGAGGCTGAAAATCTCGGTGTGGGGGATAGAAAGCCTCATCTTTCTCCTGAGCTGATAGGCTCAAACTGCCCACCCTATGGTTCGCAGTCCAGTGCTTATCCTACAATGCCACCACACTCCCAACTCTGTCCTGTAGGTCACTAGCATTCAGAATGGACTGGACAGCAGTGGGGCTTAGTTGAAATGTTACTTCAGTTTGTAAATCGTATGTTTAATCAATTTCTATCACCAGTTTCATAATATGATTTTTGTTTCAACACTTCAGAACTTTAAAGGGCCTGCCTACGCTCTCTGTTTCGTGTTTCACGGGGTCTCTGGGTCCTCTCCATTGGATGGGACATTGGTTCTCATTCTTCCCTCTGCCCCCTCACCCTCCCTCCCTTCCACTTCACACTTCCTCAAAAGCCTCTCTGCAGACAATGAGCTCCTATTAAGGGGGAAGGTATTATTGGGAATAGATAAGGGTGATGCTTGAACAACATGATGAGCATAATTAATATCACTGAACAACTGTGCATGTGGAAACTGTCAAAATGTCAAGTATTCTGCTGCATACATATTAGACACATTTTTTTTTTACGTCTTTCACTTTTAAATTCCAAGATAGTTCTTATTCATAGTTAGTTACTTCTGAAACCACAGATTAAGTCTGTGGATCAGCTCTCAACATTGAAAACCAATAAATGTGTCTCATAAACATCACTATGACATCGTATGTACAAAGAGCAACACAAGGCATTTAGCCTAGACGTGGTATTGGAGACGAACACTGAATGGCAAGGCATCAAAAAGTTCATGGGAAAATGACATTATATTTTAATCCCATTTTTTCCACACACTTTTTGAAGCCCTCTCACTTACCATGAGCAGCCCTGGTAATATAATGGTTATACACTGGGCAGCTGACCAAAATGTCAGCAGTTCGAATCTAACAGCTTGAATCACTGCATGGGAGAAAAATGAAACTTTCTGCTCCTGTAAAGACTGGCTGCCTCTATACAGGGTCGCTATGAGTCGGAACCGACTAAATGGCTTACCATCATCACGACCACGACTATATACCATGAACTGCCAAAAGAAAAAACAAATCTGTATTAGAAGAAATATAGCCAGAATCCTCCTTAGAAGCAAGATGCCTCGTGTACTTTGGACATGCTGTCAGGAGGGACCAGTCCCTGGAAAGGGACATCATGCTTGGTAAACTAGACGTAGTGACATGGTGGCAACAGCAATGGGTTCAAACCTACCAACTGTAAGGATGGCACAGGACTGGGCAGAGCTTCCCTCTGTTGCACACAGAATCGCTGTGACTCGGGACAGTTCACAGTGCAGGACTATGACCATACGGCAGGATTCTTCTTGTTTACTGTCGTCGAGTCTTTTCAGACTCAATGGCAACCCTGTCTAGGGCTTCTAAGGAGCAGCTGGTGAATTTGAACCACCGACCCTATAGTTCAAACCAACATTTCGGTGGTCCAATGCTTATCCTACAGTATCACATCAGGGCTGCTTTGAATTGTTCAAAAGTCTCTTTGTTATGAGCACTTTTTACATTGTTGTTGCTGTTAAAGTGTCATGAGTGGGTCTGACCCACAGCAAGCAACCCTGTCTAGGGTTTCTGAGGAGCAGCTGGTGAGTTCGGACAGCTGACCTTGCAGTTCAAACTGTCCTTGTGGTTCAGTGCTTATCCTAGAGTGATACCCCAGGACTCTATGGCAGTATTCTAGGTTGGCGGGTGGGGATGGGGTGTAAAGGGATGAGTCTCTCCCAGTCAGACATGGTCCTTTTACCCTGTATGACAAGACGTGAACTTTTCATCTTTCTCCAAATTCTCTCCTGGTCCTAATGGCAAAAAGCAAAGCCACTCTGCACCTCTGAGCATCAGGTCAGTATCTCCCAGATTCACTGAAGCTTAGGCACGTGAGCAAAGGGGAAGGCTTTCTGGAAGGTTCCCTCACACCATAATGCCCACTTCCTCTCCACTTCTAGTGCATACAGAAAATCACTGGGAGAATTGGGGGGGGGGGGGAGGCCTCAGCCATCTGACACCAAGATTGGTGTTTCAAACCCACCCACCCAGAAGCACCTCAGAAGAAAAGCCTTGGAAAAAGGTTCTATTCTGCACACAAAAGGTCTCCACAAGTCTGAATGGATTCGCTTGTTAAAAATATAGCTCCATGCGGGGCTTGATGGCAGTGAAGATGCAGTGAAGTTCGCCATCAGCCATACCACAGAATACCAGGCAAAGCAGATCCAGGGCAGAGCTCCAAAACTCAGAACCACAGAGATAGGGATATTTTTAAAGTTTGAAGGCTTATAGCTACTGGAACTTGAGGCTGAAGTAAGAAATTACATACTTTTGAATCTGCCAGGCTTGGAGGCCTGGAGTTGACATCTTGGGCGAGACCAAACAGCAAGATCAAGTGGGGGAGCAGAAACACCACGGAAAAAGGCCACAGGAACCTTGGAGCAAAGGTGGACAATACACTTTGTCAGTTTTGCTTTGTT
>NW_006408541.1:4520965-4521953 GCF_000296735.1 Chrysochloris asiatica | reverse complement strand
TCACTGGCACCCCCACTGTTTGTGCACCTCCATTCTGGTGACTAGAGGGGGAGCCTGAGCGAGTGGACACCCCGCCACCCTCACCACTGGTGGGTTATTCTACCACGCATGCGCACAGATACTCAGCCCAAGAGCTGGCCCTGAACATTTGTTTTTTTTTTAAATACAGAGAAGGGCATCACAAGGCTGTAGAGAGAGAAAGAGAATTTAAAGACAAAACAGGCCCAAAATAAAATTAAAGCTTGAGGTATACCGTAACAACCAAGAGTGGCAATTGAAATCTCTCAGGCAGCTTTGAAAAGCAAGAAGCTGAAGAGAGGATATTAAAGTTATACTCATATTAGGCTACAGATTTTTTTTTTCTATCTCTCCCTCCACTCCCTTATCTGTGATTATAGACTGCAGTATTCAGTCTAGTTTTTGTTGTAGTTGTTTTGGGGGTTTGTTTGTGTTTTTTTTCTTGTTTATTTTTTCACTGGTGCTGTTTTGCTGTTTTATGCTCCCCCTTCTACCTTTGGGGGACTCTTTCACTCCCTATATTACACAAGAAGAGTCAGCAACTGCTGCCATATAGTCAAGCTACAATCACACTCTATAAAACACCAAAACCCAGGCAAGAACCAATATCAACTGCCATATACCAGGGAGGCAGACAACACCTGTGAAAGTGACTCTGAGTGAAGCAATAAGAAGAGTGAAAAGGGAAGCCCACATCTTCCTGGAAGCAATCAGAAAGCATAAAAAAAAATACCTAAACACATACTCAATTAAGTATTAAGGCCACAGATAACCACTAAACATGTCCAAGAAGCAAAAGTAGATGACCATATCAGCACATGTCCAGAAACAAGATAAAATGTCTGACACAGATAACCTAGAGTTAGACCTGGATTCCATTCTGGTAGAAGGGCAGGCCTTGGAAATGCCTGAGAAGGAATTCAGAAAAATGATTATAAAATGTTTCAAAACACTTTACAATGGAGTTGAG
>NW_006408541.1:4508842-4509745 GCF_000296735.1 Chrysochloris asiatica | reverse complement strand
AATATTATGCTACCTTGAAGAATAACAAGGAAGCTGCAAGCCACTGCATAACATGGATGTACCTTGAGGACATTATGTTGAGAGAAATTAGTCAGTCACAAAAGGAGAAATTCTGCATAGGACCACTACTATAAAAGACTACGAAAAACAACCCATACTAAAGAGGGGAGGGGATTCTTTGTTGGTTGCTGGGATGTGGGTGGTGGGGTTAGGGGAGGGACGGTAAGGTGGAGCACAGGGCAGGGATTAGACACAGGATAGTTTGGGTGCTGGGGAGGGAGGCAATAATATACAAGAAGGGAGAGGGGAAAGGAAGAACAATTAGGCAGGTTTGCATGGGCTAAGTGGGACAGAGGTAAATACGGATGTATGCACAACCTTGGAACAACAGGGCTCTGGGATACAGAGATTGAGACATGGTTGGAATGGGGAAAAGGAGGGAAATAATGTTAAGATGCTTGGCTATCTTTTGAATCTTGGTTTTCCTTGCATTACATTACAATATAGACACTGGAAGGGGAGAGAAAGGAATAGCCAGAAATATCACCATAGAAAGCTTGTGAATCCATCTTCTGCCTATAACTGATTGCAACACCTAAAATGGGGCTACAACATGCCCAGTGAAGGAGGTTTCCTGCAGAGCCTCTGCATTACATAAGACTATAGGTGGAATCCTGAACAGCATCCAGAATCTTCAGAGGTGGGAAATTTCCTCTTGAAAGCACAAGCAGACCAGCCTGGAACAGCTAGAAGAAAAGAAGCTACTTCTTGAAAGAAAGACCTACAGGAAAAATACAAAACAATATAGGCAGACCAACCAATTACTACAAGAACAAGTAAGTTGCTCACCCAAAAGACATCAAGGCAAGTTGTCAGGTTCCCTCAGAGTAAACCCCCTTCCAA
>NW_006408541.1:4496796-4507407 GCF_000296735.1 Chrysochloris asiatica | reverse complement strand
AAGATGTGGCAGTCCGCTTCCATAAAGATTCCAGTGTTAGAAACTCTATGAGGTGCTCTACTCTGGTTCCATACAATAAGCACTGCACTATGAACCACAAGGTCTGCGGTTCAAGTCCACCAGCTGCTTCACAAGAGATGATGAGGATTTCTGTTCCTGCAAAGATTTAAAGCCTCGGAAACCCAATTCAGGGTCGCTATGAGTCAGACAACATAGAGTGGCTACAGGGGCATATAGTGGGTAACATGCACTGGGAGCATTCTCTAAGTTGCTTCCCTTTACCCCAATCTGAAGAGGAACAGATATTGGTAGTGGCAACCCTCAGCAGAAACATCTCCCCCACCTCTAGTCTGGCTGCCTGGTGAGGTGTCTTTCATGTGTGGGACACCCAGAATGCTATTCCATGCCTCGAATGGTGGCCCAGGGCAAGTATTCCCTGTTCCTCCCTCACTGATTCTGGAGGAAGGACATTAGACCGTACAGGATTCACAGAAACCACTCAGTGGCACCCTCTTTGGGCACGTGCCATCCCTGCCCTACCTCAGACACCCCTGTGGGTGGATAAGAGTCAGAATCGACTGATCCCAATAGGTTTGGGTTTTGAGGTTTCCTTTGGAGATAAGATGGGTGCCTCCTCTCCCCTGACCCCATATGTTCAAGTGAAGGCATCATGTGGCCAGGGAACAGCCCTGGAAGCACATATAAGGTCAGCCTTCCCAAACCCGAGGTCAGAGGAAGGCAAGCTGATCTCCACTCTGGGAAGGGCTGTACCATGACAATCCCTTCCCTGTCTCCGTAAATGACCCACCTGTGAATGAGGCCATGGAAAACCCTCCTGAAACAACCCAAAGCCAACCCCACCTCCTCAGGGCTTTTTCTTTTCTTTCCCAGATTTCCAAATCTGAGAGAGTTACATCAATTTCATTACATCAAGTGTTTAAAACCAGGATGGTTTGGATCAGCTTTTTTAAGTCTCGCTGATGGTGTGGGGAAAACAACTTGGAAGCCCTGAGAAACTCAGGTGTGAAAGGAGTCTAGAGCCTTCCTGCTACTTGCTTTCTGCTTCTCAAGGACAGGATTTGGAATAATCACTTCCCCACGCTAGTCCATGCCCAGTGATGATTCACCAGCTTTAATGATTAAAGCGAGTCAGCTCACAGAATCCAAGACTCTGCTGGGGCCCAGGCTGACTGTGGTGGCTAATAAGATTGTGGCTTTGTAGCAGCTAGAGCCTAAAGATGTATGGGGCAGTGACTTGCTTAATATGGTCCTTTTAGCCATGCATGGTCTTCAACTCCCTGAATAATGAGTGGGAGGGACTATACAAATAAGGTGTGTGTGGCCCACCAAAGGCAATTTGGCAGCTTGCTAATAATGCAAATGAGGTGAAGTGACACCCATGTGGAGGTGATTGTTGTTGTTAGGTGCCATCGAGTCAGTACCAACTCATAGCAACCCTATGGCACAACAGAACGAAACACTGCCCGGTCCTGGGCCAACCTCACAATTGTTGCCATACTTAGGCCCACTGATGCTGCCACTTTGCCAATCCATGTCACTAGGGGTCTTCCTCTTTTTTCTCTGACCCTCCACCTTACCAAACATGATATCCTTCTCCAGAGACTGGTCCCTCCTGACAATATGTTCGAAGTATGAAGACAAAGTTTGACCATCCAAGGAGCACTCTAGCTGCACTTCTTCCAAAACAGATCTATTGGTTCTTTTAGCACCCATGGCACTTTCAATATTCTCCTCCAACACCATAACTCAAAAGCATCAATTCTTCTGCGGTCTTCCTTATTCAATGTCCAGCTTTCACATGCATATGAGGTTATTGAAAATACCATGGCTTGGGTCAGGTGCACCTTAGTCCTCAAGCTGACATCTTTGTTCTTCAACATTTTAAAAAGGTCTTGTGCAGCAGATTTGCCTAATGCTGTATGTCACTTGATTTCTTGACTGCTGCTTCCATGAGCTTCCAGACAAAGACAGACTAGGAAGAAGGAGAGACGAACTACTTCCGAATATTTAGTCGCTGAAAACCTCATGAATCGCAGAGAAACGCTGTCAAATTGAGTGCCAGAAGATGACCCTGTGGAGGAGGTGGTGGTGGTGTATGGTGGAGTCGGAAAATGCATGGAACCCTAATAAGGAGATTGGTCAGTTTTGCTATTCCAAACGCTTAAAATGAACCATCCTAGAGGCAGGCAATGGGGACTTCAGTGCCTTCAAGAATCAAGAACTAGGAGTGGAGAGTGTGTGCCCTTGGGACTCAAGGCTCCTACACTAACAGCTTCCTCCATCCAGAAGACAGGGAGAGAGCTGTAACACTGGAGACGGCACAAGACAGTGAGACGCAGCAGCATAGAAACAGTAGACCCAAACAGGACGGGCAGCAGAAGTCATAGTGGGTTCTGGGCCCACAGCATTGGAGAGCTGGGCGCCTTTGGACAGGAGGCCTCCTGGTGGAGTGGGATACCTCTGGGGACTTTCCAGAGCTAAAGAGCTTTGTAACACTTGCCCAAGTGGACAAGTGCCTGTGGACACTAATGAGAAGCTGTCCTGATCAAAGAACTGTATCCCAAGTCATACCTGATCCTGGATGTTTTACCCGTTACTTCCCCAACAGGCCACATAATCATGAGCACCATCTATGCATTCTGTGACCATCTCTATGAACTATCAAATCCAACGGCGGAAATTAAAAACAAAATCCAGCAGAGGATCACATTGCCATGGGAAAGGAGAGCTGGTGTCAGAATTGGTACAAAAATCGGAGAGAGGAAGCATGTCTGACCTCCACCTCACAGGCATCAGACATGGGCTGATGCGGCTGATTTCTCCCACCACCACCCACCCTACCGTGAACACAGACAAGGAGGTCTGATGCCACCATCCACATGCCACTTTCAGACAGAACCAGAGATCATCTGGAAATGAGCACCCCACAGATAGAAAAGTTGACACTCCGGACCTCAAGAGGGAAACCCCAATGCCCCCATGCTGCTGCCAAGTTGAATTCGACCCATGAGGACTCTGTAGGCAGAGGAGAACTGCCCCATAAGACTTTCAAGGCTGTCATCTTGACGGACGCATTCAGCCACATCTTTCTCCTGTGGCATGCTTGGTGGGTTCAGACCATCAACCTCTCGGTTCACAGCTGAGCCACCAGGGCTCCTGGAGACCAGCTTGGGCACATAAACCAAAAATCCAAAAACCCAAGTCCATTGCCATGGAATACATTCCGACTCAGAGATAACCTGTGTGTTACGACGCTATAAAACGACTCTCTGGGATTTTCCTGGCTGTCATCTTTATACAAATAGGTTGCCAGGCTTTTCTTCTGCAGCACTGTTGGATGAGTTCGAACCTCCAACCTTTAGAAGTCAAGTGCAGACCATTTGTAACCCCCAGGGGCCTCCTGAGCTGTGTTATGGTGAGCTGCTGAGCTGTGTCCTAGCTATCTGGTAACAGTGTACTAGAAACATTGACAAGGTCACCCAGCCCAGGGGGCATGGTAAGGATTACCATTCCTGAGCCCAGAATTACCCCCACCCACTCTCACATGGTTAAGGCTCTTGACTGCTAACCAAAAAGGTTTAAATCTACCCAGAGGTACCTCAGAAAAAAGGTCTGGCCATCTACTGCCCCAAAACCAGCCTCTTCAATGAAGCACAGTTCTACTCTGACAACATGAAGTCCAAGTTGAAATTGACTCCGTGCGCACACACACACACACACACACACACAAGCTCCATCCCTAACCCTGAATGCAGTAATCCTATATCACTTGTACTTTTCAGAAAACAGCTCCCTTCTGTTTATCCTTTTTCCTTCCCCAATAAATAGCCCAGTTTCTGCTGGAAGAATCTGCAAGGGGCTGTGAAGGCTTGAAGGAAGAGAAGTCCAGTGGCGCAATGTGTTAAGTACTGGGCTGCCAACCTCAAGTTCTGCAGTTCAAACCCACCAATGGCTCAGTGGGAGAAAGATGTGGCTGTCTGCTCCTATAAAGAATGACAGTCTCAGCTAAAAAGGGGCTACAATATGTCCAGTATAGGGATGGGCAACTTGAACATTGGCTACCAAAAATGAGGGGAGGGAGACAAAGGTAAGAAGTGACTGGCTTCAAGCTTTCAAGAGGGAACTTGGATCGACAGGGCGGGGAGGAGGGTGGAGTCGCAAGTGAGTAATAACCAACCTGTCTAGGAAGGGCTGATGAAAAGAAATGCGGATGGGTCTCTTGTGATGCAGGGGCGAATAATTGTTATCAGGGCGGATTGTGAGGACTGGAAAGGTAAAGGTGGATATTTTATAGCAATGAGTGATGTGATTAACCTTTCAGTCTAGGATCGGAGGGCCTTGGGACCATCACTGGAGAAGAGCAGAGATCGGGACCCCCACCCAGAGAAGCAGTGCAGCCTTAGGTGAAGACAGAGAGGATGACATGAAGAGATGGAGGGGCTGAGGACTTGAGATCCAGGGAGGGGAGGGAGCTGTGTGCTGAGGACCGAGGGGGGGCCTGCGGGGTATAACCTTTGGTTGGGTGATGATGCATGGACGGGATGGTAACTATGGCAATGAAACGATGTATGATAGAATGAGTGTAAAGCTAATGTCCCCCCATGTAAACTATCACACAATAAAAAAAATTTTTAAATAAATAAAAAAGAATTACAGTCTCGGAAACCCTATGGAACCGTTGCACAATGTCCTCCTATAGGTCGCTATGAGTCCGAATCAGCTCACAACCACAGGTCCTGTTTGGTTTCGGAAAAGCGCAGCACTGACGCCAGGCAGACTTGAGTTCTTTATGGGCTCTGCCACTCCTCATGCTTAACTAATTGGACCTGGTTCTGAAAGTTCTTGTGAGAATTAAAGGAGCCAAGAAAAGTGCCGAATAAACAACAGCTACGTTTGCATATTTCTTGAAGGTGTTGTGCTAGTGAGACCAGATATTTTGAATAAATATAGACACGTTTTTGTGTAACGAAACGTTTTAGAGGTAAGGTGGGGCAGAAGCCAAAACAAAACATGTAGAACAAGGTTAGGGTTCTTTCCCTGTTTAGTCCTAAAGGGGTCCAGGGTACCTGATAAAGTTATGAGGAGCTTCCTGGAAAAGTCAATTGGTAACTCAGATGCAGAAGCAATTTGCTAAATAATCTAGAGACTCCATTATTGCCTAGGTAATGTGTTTTAAGTAGTATCACTTGCAAATAACAGCTCTCCAGAAAACCTGTCACCTGCCGCGGTCGCGTCCTCCAGAGGGCCTGCAGCGCCACCTCCTGGGCACGCAGCCTTAGTACAAGGCTCTCAGGCGCCCCAAGCACGTCTGCGCTGGACTGAGGTCTGGGGACCGCTCAGCTGCGCAGCAATCTGCACGCATTTCTAGGTTGGAAGTCAGTCGAGCGCGGATCCCCGGATGTCAGTCTACTAGGAAACTTTCAGGGTGCACAACGCCTTCATGCACGAGCGCACCATCCTCAGCTGCGGAGCGTGCCCAAAATGCCAATGGGAAAGGCTTCCAATTAGCTGGCATCCCAAAGGAAGTAACTCGCTCTTAGGAGCCCCCTTAACTGTTCAAAGCCTCAGTTCCCTTATCTACAAAATAGAGGAGTTTAAGGGGTAAATGTGACAATTCGTATTCAGAGCCTGTAGAAGAGTAGGCAATAAATCGCAGCAATTAATATTAAATCTGCTGCTCTGAGAAACAATCACCGCAGTCATGAATAGTAGCCGCCTCATCATAGTAGGAGCTCTGGTAGCGTAGTGGTTACGAATGGGGCAGCGAACCACAAGGTCAGCAGTTCAAAACTACCAGCTGTCCCGTAAAGATTTTCGGCCTCAGAAACCCTGTGCAGGGTCACCATGAGTCGGAACCGACTCCACGGCACATAACCACTACAACATCATAGTAATAGAACCGGAACCACTGATTTGTGCATCTCCCATACTCTATAAGGGAGTCCTGGTGTAAAGTTGTAGGATAAGCACCGGACTGCTAACCGCAGTTCAAACCCAGCATTCATTCTCAGAAACCCTATACAGGGTGGCTATAAGTTGGAACTGATTCGGTGCCTCTCCACAGCAACCCCCCTAGATGAGGAGCCCTGGTGTGGTGCTATGGGATAAACCCTGGACTGCTAACTGCAAAATCTGCGGTTAAGCTCTTCGGAAACCCTGAACAAGGTTGCTATGAGTTGGAATCCACTTGCCAGCACTTAATAACAACATAAGAAGCCCTGGTGGTCCTGTGGGTTAGGCGCTGGGCTCCTAACTGAAAGGTGGGTGGTTGAAGCCCCACCAGCCAAGAGAGAAAGATGAGGCCTGGAAAACCCTACCTAGGGCTACTGTGAGTCACAATGAACTGGACCTCAGGGGGCGCGTTATTTAAACCATGCATATACTGAATGTTTTTAAATACAAAGCGTTCTCCTAAAGGTGATACCATTATTAGTCCCATTTTACACATAAAGAATATGTTGGGAAACTCATCTAAAGTTTCCTAGCAAACAAATGTGGCAGGACCAGAATTCAAATGTCAGCAGACTTGTGTGGTGGTGTCTATTTTGGTTCACAATGACCCCATGAGACAGAGCAGAACTGCTCCATAGGTCTGGGGCTGTAATCTTTAAGGGAGCAGATGGCTGGGTCTTATTCCCCAACAAGCTACTAGGTGGGTTAGAATGGCCAACCTTTCTGTTTGCAGCCGAACACTACTGTTACACCACCATGCCTTCTTATACTAAATATATTTACAGTATATTTTTATTATATTTGTTGTTATTGTTGTTAAGTGCTGTCGTGTCAGTTCCAACTCATAGCGACCCTGTATAGGGTTTCTGAGGAGCAACTGGTGAGTTTGAACCGCCAACCTTGATGTTCAAACCAACCTTATGGTCCAATGCGTGTCCTGCAGCACCCCACCAAGACTCATTATTATTTAGTGTAGTATAAATCATTTGAGTTTTTTTTAAAAAACTTGCAAGTTGTCAATAAAGTAGTCACTGGCTGGCTTGACCAATACGGATTTTCATTTCTGATAATCCTCACGTTTCTCAGTAGTCTGACGTCATTATTAGCAACTACTTCAGACACTGTCACTTGCAACCACTTCACACATCATATAGCAAAAACATCATAGACCCAGCTAAGGCAGATCCTTCCTAAATTCTGAGAAATGATGCTTTTCTGTCTAAAAGGTAGTCAAAGGAATATCTCAGAATGCCACATTGCAACATTCAGTAAGTTACCCCTTTTATTTTATGTATAAGTGTCGTTGCTTGGTGCTGCACAGTAGATTCCAAGCTCTGGTTCACAGGGAGCCTAGAGAACAGCAAACTGCCCATGGGGGTTTCTGGGCTCTCATGTTTACGACAGCAGGTGGTCAGGTCTCTCTCCCACAGAGATGCTGAATGGGAGGGTCTGAACCACCAACCTTGCAGTTAGCAGCACACAACCCTTCTGTCATTGGGTTCCTTCACTGTTAAATTGTTGTTAAATGCCGTCGAGTCGTTTCTGACTCACAGAGAAACTGTACAGGGTTTCCGAGGAGCACTGGTAGGTCTGAACCACCAACCTTATCCTACAGCACCACACCAGACCCCCATTCGGTGTTCACTAAGCTACCCTTTCTTCACTGTGGTGGTTTTATCAAAACTTCTCTCCCCAAGTGTCCCCACCAGACTGAACAGCTCAGGTCTTACACCCTGCCCACTCCCCTACCTCAACGCCTGTGAGTCCACTCTACACCATTCGCCCTGAGACTGCATGAAGCAAGCAGTACAGCATGGTCATCGTGTTATTACGGTTAGCTTCAGGAAGGGTATCGTAATGCCAGACCCCACATCCTCCCTTCCTCCTCACAGCAACCCCATGAGGTCAGTACTATTCTCATCCCCCTTTACAGATGAGAAAACTGAGGCCTGGAGTCATTGAATGACTTGCCTGGTCACACAGCTAGGACAGGGTAAAGCTGGGATATACATTCAAGTACTCTGATGCTAAAGCCCCAGCCTTTAAACCCAGTTAAACCCAGTTCAGGAGTCCAAGTGGCTCAACTGGAGTCCTGGTGTGGCGCTGTGGGTTAATGCACCAGACTGCAAAGCCGTTTGAACTGCAAGGTTGGTGGTTCAAGCTCACCAGCTGCTCCTCAGAAACCCTATAAAGGGTCGCTATGGGTCGAAACCGACTCGACAGCACTTAACAACAACAACAAGTGGCTCAGTGGGTTAGGTGTCTGGCTACTATGGAGAATGCAGTCTGGGAATCGTGCACATTTTTGAGGGATCCTTTGTTTCTTCGTAAAGCATTAGATTGATGACCAAAAGGCCTACAGCTGGAACCCTAGACCAGCTGCTGTGTGGGAGAGAAGATGAAGCAATCTGCTTGTAAAGATTTATAACCTTGGGAACCCTATGAGTTCAACTGTCCTGCAGGGTCAAAATAAGTCAGCAGCAACTCCACACTAGGGGGTTTGGGGGTCTTTCATTCATTTTAACTGTTAAGCCCGGTTGTTGACCATTCCAGTCAACTACAACTCATGGCGACCCCATGTCTGTCAAAGTAGAACTGGGCTCCACAGGCTTTTCAATGGCTGATTCTTGATAGTTCGTTGCCAGGACTTTCTTCCCAGACATCTCTGGATGGAATCAAATCCCCAGCCTTTTGGTTAGCATATGGGCACATTAACCATCTGCCACAGCCCTGGGACTCCGTAAAAGATCTTTAACCCCAAAATATCGGACCAACTGTCCACCTTATTTGTGGAAACAACAAGGAAAAAAAAAAAAAAAAAAAACCTTCAAGAAAGCAGGAGCCCAGGGTAAGAGAATTCAGAATTCCTTTTAGCAACTCAGTGTTGAGTTTCTCCTACGTGCTGTTTGGTGGCATTCAACCAGCTAAGGGTTCAGCTGTTATCTTAACGGTAGAAAGACAAAACCCTATAGAGCAGTTCTCCTCTGATGTGGTGCTGTGGGATAAAGCACTAGACTGCAAGGTCGGTTTGAACAGCAAGGATGGAGGTTCAAACTCCCCAAGTGTTCCTCAGAAACCCTAGACAGGGTTGCTATGAATTGGAAAGAACTCGACGGCTCTTAACAACAACAACTCTGTCTTATGGAGTCATTTCACGGTGCCCAACAACACAAGGGCAGGAAATAATTCTTTAGGTAATGAGAGCCATTTTTTTAGTGAGCTCTCTGCATGCTGCAGACATGAGGCCTAGAAGACACAGAAACAGGCTTTTTGTAGGAGAGAAGGCAGGGAGACAGGGGTGTCTGTGACACCAGCTGTCTCCACAAGAGGGGAATAAGGGCTTCCAGAAAGCTTTGGGGGAAGAATGGCAACAAATTATCATTTATCAAAGATTAGAGGACCTGTCAGGGTCATTGTAGCTCAGAAGATAAACACTGGACTGTGAACTACAAGGTCAGCAGTTCAAGCCCACCAGCCACTCCACAGGAGAAAGAGGAGGGTTTCTGCTCTTGCAAAGATTTACAACCTCAGAAACCCTATTCAAGGTCACTATAAACTGGAACCCACTCAACAGCATTTAACAACAGAGAAGCTGTCACAATGCTGAGATGGTCAATGTTGTGGTTTCCTGTGCAGCGTTTCCACCATCTGTGGGCACTCTGATCCCTGATGCACCAGGGCATTCTGATCTGCTCCATGTCTGCTTGTGGCCAAGGAGCCAGCCTTCCACAAAGACGCATCTGACAATCATTTAACTATATTCGGATCAGGTTCCTAATTCGAGGGGAAAGGGAACAGAAGGCATACAGGGAAAAATTGTCACTGGGGCCTTTCTCTGCCTGGGGCCTAAGTCTGTCTGCATCTTTTTGTTGTTGTTGTTGTTTTAACTTCTTACTGTGCAGTGAGTAAAGGTTTACAGAGCAGATCATCAGTTTCACATTCAACAAACCATATACTTTGCTTCATTACATGGTTGCCATCCCCTCCCTGGACCAACAGATAACAGCACTGACCTCTCTTCACTCTAATGTTGCCTTCCTCCCCGTGTCTCCTGCTACATATTTCCTCTGCTAACCTCCCTCTTGTTGTATATTGCCTGCCCTGTCACCAGATTAGCATGTGTCTACCCTCTGGTAGCGTAATGGTTACAAATCGGGCTACTCATCTCATGGTCAGCAGTTCGAAACTACCAGCTGTTACATGGGAGAAAGATGAGGCTTTCTGCTCCCGTAGAGATTTATAGCCTCGGAAACTCTGTACAGGGTCACTATGAGTCGGAACCGACTCCACGGTACACAACAACAACAAGCCTCTAGCTAATAACTAATTTTCCCTGCCCCACCCCCGTAATCATCACAGAATGTTTCTTATATCAAGAAAACTTTTTACAAAGTTGGTCTCGTACAATGTTTGTCCTTTTGTGATTGACTAATTGCAATCAGCATAACGTCCTCCAGGTTCAACCATGTTGTGAGGTGTTTCACAGATTCACCAAAATTTTTTAATGTTTTCTAGTATTCCATTGTATATGTGTACCAAAGTGTGTTTAACCCGTCTTCTATTGATGGGCATTTAGGTTGTCTCCATCTTTTTGATGTGTCTTGTAGGCAGCATATTAAAGGATCCTAAATTGTGCTC
>NW_006408541.1:4493362-4495636 GCF_000296735.1 Chrysochloris asiatica | reverse complement strand
TTTTCTATGCTGAATTCACTTTATTTGTAGGTTTTCATTTCTGTTGTGTTAATGTTTACTATATTTTTCTGATTTTCCTCTTTTTTTTATTTTGATGTGCAGATGTATTCTTTTTCTTGGAAGCTACCCTGTGATTTATTCATTTTTTTCCCTGTTTAAAACAGTCTATTTTATCTTGAAATGTACTTGACTTCCTTGCGATTTAGAAGTTCTGTATCTACACTATTCCCTCTTTTTGCTTTTTAGTTAACTTCATTCTTTTTAGTTAACTTCATTATACATTGATATCTCTGGTTCTCTATTTTCAGTTCTGTAGGTTTGTTTTACTTTTAATACTTCTATATCTGGATTGAATTCTGGGTGGAATTGTTATGTACAGTAATCTCAGGTTGTTGTCTGCTCTTGTTGGTTCTCAATCCAAAGAAAACCCTTTAGAATATTTTGCAAAGTTGGTCTGTTCATTACAAATTCCTTCAATTTTTGTTTATCAGGAAATGTCTTCATTTCACTGTAGTATTTGAGGGACAGCTCTGCTGATCTTGGTTGACAATCTTTTTCTTTCAGGGTTTTGTATATGTCATTTCATTTGGTTTTCCTTTGTAGGTAACTTTTACTTTTTCCCAAGCTGCTCTCAGTATTTGTTCCTTGTCTTTGATTTTGAAAGTTTGATTATAATATAATATGTCTGGGTGACTTTCTTTTGGGATCTATCCTGTTTGGAATTCATTCAACTTTTTGTATGCTTATCTTCTTGTCTTTTATGATGTTAAGGAAGTTTTCTTCCAACAACTCTTCAACAGTTTTCTCTGTACTTGTCTCCTCTTGTTCTGGAATTCTGGTCACCCATAAGTTGTTCCTCTTCATGGTGTCCCACATAACTCTTAGGCTTTCTTTAGATGTTTTCACTCTTTCTTCTGATTATTCTTCTAGCATACTAATATTGAGAGATTTATCCTCAAGCTCACTAATTCAAGCTTCCATAGCATCTACTCCTTTGCCCTTTTAATGTATTGATCATATCTGAAATCTTAGTATTAATCTTCTGGAGTTCTAATTGCAGGTTATGTATTGTTTCAAAATTTGCATTTATTTTGTCTGTTTGTTCATATAGCACTTTCCTGAATTCTTCTAAAATTTTTATTGTCTTCTTGCTTTTCTCCATCTTTCTATCAATCCTTTGAAGGTACCTAATTATCATTCTTTTTCAGTGTGTTCTATTACCTTTTCTTCCTCAGAAATGTCTTCTGGCTCTGCATCTTGGTCATTTGTTTGAGCCAGTCTCTCTTGTTTCTTTGTGTGAACTAAAATTGTCTGTTGTCTCTGGGGCATTGTGGGGTTGTCATATTTTTAAAATAAATAGTGCAGTTGTTGGACCTGGAGGGGAGAAATCTCAAGGAGGGCTCCTACAATTCAAGGAGCTCATGAGGTGGGTGTGGAAGGAATGTGACAGCAGAAACCTGGTCCTAGATGGAGTTCCTGTTGGTCTCAGCGTTATATATGTTCAAGGCACTGAATCAGAAGTATTCATAAGGGCCCTTGATGGAGCGTCTGCTCAGACTACAGGGAACCTGGGAGCAGTGACTGGTTCAGCAGTGGACCTCCTGGTTCTGTATGTCTGGAGCTGAACCCCCCTGAATCTAGGCACCAAAGTTACATATCAAAGCAGGGAAGCTGGTCCCTACCTCACGTGAGCATGGCTCCCAACCACAGAGTCTGTGCTGGAGGTGGACGAGGGTGGGAGTTGGCCACATTTCTGGTCACCAAGGACGCATGGGGAAAAAGCAGAAATTGCATCTTTTCCAAGAGAATCTGCTCTGCCAGACGTCCCTCCCTCCACTGCCAAAGCTGCTCACAAGATGGTTGAGCCCCTTCTGGCCAGCTCTTCACCAGTGGTCTCCCTCTCTCAGGGTTCCTGCTCAGCCTCTCCTCCCAGCAAGTACTCCATCCACCTCTCCAACTTTTCTTCTGAAGTTCAGGGTTCCAGAGTTTTCATGTGTCTGTTTTATTTTGTCTCTCGTATCTTTGTTGTAGAGGGTCTGTGCAGTGTGTATGCCTAGTCCCCTGTCTGCATCTTTTATAAACATTTTTGTTGTTGTTCTTGTTTAGCGCCATTGAGTTCGTTCCAACTCATAATAACCCTGTATGTGGTTTCCAAGAAGCGACTGGTAAACTTGAACCACTGACCTTGCAGTTCAAACTGATCTAGCAGTCCAGCGTATTAACCCACAGTACTACACAGGACTCTTTTATTTATATATATACTTTTTTTTTTTA
>NW_006408541.1:4490636-4492264 GCF_000296735.1 Chrysochloris asiatica | reverse complement strand
ATTTTTAATTTCAAATAAATTTATTATATTTTTATAAAATCTGACTGTGTTAAGATAAAACTATTTTAATTCTAATTAGTCAATTTGGTTATTTTTGGTTTTGTTGTTGTTAAGTGCCATCAAGTTGATTCTGACCCTAGGTTTCTGAAGAGCAGCTGGTGGGTTTGAACTGCCAACCTTGTGACTCACAGACCACTGTTGAGCCTACAGCGCCACACCAGGAGTCCTTTTGTTATTGTTGTTGTTAGGTGCCTTCATGTCAGTATCTTATGCACAACAGAAGGAAACACTGTCTAGTCCTGCACCAACCTCACAATTGTCGCTACACTTGACCTACTGCTGCTGCCACTGTGCCAACCCATTTCATTGGGGGCTGGTGCCTTGAATTTACTTAATACGGCTTTTCTATCCATAGTTTTCTTGAATTCCCACGAAGTGCTTGGCTTGTTTTGTTGTTGTTAAGTGCCATGGAGTCTGTTCTGATCCATAGCAACCCTATATAAGGTTTCCTAGGAGCGGCTGGTGACCTTGAACCAACAACCTTGAGGTTCAGGAAACTTTGCAGTTCAGTGCAATAACCCACAGCACCACACCAGGACTCCAGTGATTGGGTAGATCATGCAAATAAGGTAGACAAGACTCTAAGGCTGGGATTGGTTCGTTTTGCCCCCAAGCTAGGTTTAAAAGGAGCCATCTCAGAAGCAGAGCTAGAAGATCCCAGGACCATCAAAAGGAAAAACATGAGTGAAGTGTGAGAAACAATGATGGCAAAGACAGTGGCATAGAGAGACAAAGCAGCTCTAGACCCATGGACTGAGTGAAGCTGAGTGTCTACAGCTAGGAGAGTGGTTTAAAGAGTGTGCCCTTTGCATATTCACACACTGGCTTAAAAAGCTTTGCAACATTTGCCCAAGCAGAGCAGAGGCCAAGGGACCGCATGGCTGAGAGGCTGAAGACAAGATTGAGGTGTGCCTGCAGTATGGCAGACAAGAGGTGTTCCTGACTGGAGAACTGCTGTGTCCTGAGTTGGTTTTGATCCTGAATTGTACCCTACTCACTTCCCTAATAAACCCCATTATTGTGAGTATTGTTGTGAGGTTGTGTGTGGCCATTACAATGGGTTATCACCCCAGATGTGAAGCAGAGAGCACTGTGGGAGGGATGGCTGGTGTCAGACTAGGAGAAAGAAGGTTGTAGGGAGGAAGCATGTCTGACATCCACCTCCTAGGAATCAACCCAGGGCTGATTTTGAGTTTGATTCTCCTTCTGCCTTGTGAAGTCAGAGGAAGTCACACATGGCCCCTACATGGTATTTGCAATTAGACACCAATGACCGAAGACCAGAAGAGTTGTGAGATGATATCAAGAACATCACACAGAAAGAAAGTAAAAGCTCTTTAAGAAGACAAGAGAGAAGGAAAAGACCAGAATGGAGGAGACTTGCTCTCCTGCAGAGAGACGTTAAGGCAAATGGAAGAAACGAGGCAGCTATCGATATGTATAAAAAGTGTCTATACCCAGAGAAGCAGTGACGCCAGAGATGGAGGCAGAGATGATGACGTGGAGAGATGGAGCAGCTGGAGACTTTAGATCCAGAGAGAGAGAGGGGGGCTGTGTGCTGATGACCG
>NW_006408541.1:4483131-4488922 GCF_000296735.1 Chrysochloris asiatica | reverse complement strand
TTTTAAGTCCTCGTCACTTTCAGTAAGCAAGTTTGTATCACCTGCATATCTCAGGTTGAGTCTTCCTCCAGTCCTGATGCCACGTTTTTATTTATGAAGGTAGTAACTCTAAATACCAACAGAAAGGGAAGGAGTCTTCATGTCAAGTATCAATGCTTTCCCCTCTATACACAGGGTAGACAGAGACGGGCAACTTAAGACACTGGTTACCTAAAATGGGGGGTGGGGGGGTGTCCATAAAGGCATGAATTGACTGGCTTACAAGGTTTCAAGGGGGAGCTTTGTTTAATAGTGTGTGGAGAAAGAAAGAGTCCCCACTGAATAGTTTTTATCTTGTCTAGATAGGTCTGGTAAAAAGAGATGGGGATAAGATTCTTATGATTCAATAATGGGTAATTGTTAGCATGACTAATTGTGACTCTCACAATTGTAAAGGTAGAAGTTTTATAACAAAAACAGGGGAGCGGTTAATCTTACAGTCCAGAAACAAAGGACCATAGGACCATCAAGGAAGAAGATCACAGGAGAATGCAAGACCTTATCCAGAGAAGCAGCAACTCCAGAGATGGGGACATGGAGAAAGGGAGTAGCTGAGGACTCTAGACTCATGGAAAGAGGGACTGAGAGCTGGCAGGCAGGAGGCAGACTTGTAAAATGTGCCCTTTGGTGGTGTAAATTGTTATCTATGCCTGAGTGTTTAAAAAATAAAAAAGAACTAAAATGAACAGAGAGAAATACTGTTAACTGATGGTACATGGAGGGAATTATAATCATTGTAATGAAACAAGGTGTATGATTTGTTGACTGTAAAACTGATGATCTGCCTTGTAAACTTTTACTCAAGTCACAATTAAACCTTAAATTAAAAAAAAAAAATTTTTTTAACATAATGTAATTTTTCCACACACCTTTTGAAGCCCCTCATATTTGATGTCAGTTTTTATTAGTTTTTCACAGTTTTAATGACCTTTTCATTTTTTTATTTTATTCGATTTCCTCTGTTGTTGTTTTGTATTTTTTTCATTGTAAAAAAGATTTTTGTGTTTTGGTTTTGTTTAATTAGGTTTTAAACAGGTTTAATTAGGTATTTTTATTTGTTTAGTTTTGGGGCTAATTTATTTTTTATAATAGAATTTTTACACATATTGTATTATGTGCAATGAAGTTATTTAAGAAAGGCTTTTATTTGTTTCATAGAAAGTTTTTTGGTTGGTAGTATTATAAACTTTCATTAAAATGAATATTTTTATTAAAAACTATGCTGTAAGTTGAGAATATTGAATTTATTTGGGTTCTCATTAATCTTTTAAAGATACCTGTTGAGAATTTTTATTGTATCTATATTTTTAGTTGATAAGAGAAAAAGTTTTATCTTAATTTATATTGTGAATGAAAATTTGGAAGAGTTGTATCTTAATGTTGTTGTTGCTGTTAAGTGCCATCGAGTTGGTTCCAACTCATAGCAACCCTGTATAGGTTTTCCAGGGAGCAGCTGGTGAGTATGAACTGCCGACTATGCAGTTCAAACCTATCTTGTGGTCGAGTGCTTATCCTACAGCATCACATATACCTTAATAGGAGTTAATAATTATAACATTTAGAAAATATTTTGTTTTTTATTTTGTTGTCTTTGAGTTTACAGACTTAAATTTATTTTCATTCTTTATTAAGTTTTTATATTTTATTTATTAGGAAATTAAATAATTTTGAAATAGGTTAAACATTTTATAATTTATTTAGAAAATGTGTAGTTAAAAGCTTTATGATTTAAGATAGAATTTTGAATGTTTAGAAAATTTGTTGTGAATCTTTTATAATTTAAAATAGATTTTTTTTGTTATTGCTTATAAGATTAGATTTTTACCTATTAATAGGTAAAACATTAATGTTTTAGTTTTTCATTTGTCTTTTTATCGAAAGTTTTTTTTAAGTAAACTATTTTATTAGGTAAAATAATTCTTCCTCTAGGGTTGTTTAAATTTAATGTTATAAGGGTTTTATTATTTTGTTGATAAATCATTGTATTTAGAGAATGTGTTTCATTGAGGCAGTTATGGTTGGTTTCAAAATTAAAAGAAATTATAGGTCTTAAGACCAAATATAATGGCAGACATTTTTGTTGAGGGAGTAGGAGCTGTTTTTTGCTTTTGCTTTTTAGAAAATGAGTACTTTATTTTAGGCTATTTCTAGGAATTGTATTTTTTAAAGAAATAATTTGGGATTTTAATTGAGAATTAAAAAATCATTTTGGACTTTAATTAGGAGGCTATCTATTTACAGAGATGTTATTGTTCAATGGCATTGACTTAGTTCTGACTCATAGCGATCGTGCATAGGATTTCCAAGGAGCAGTTAGAGGATTTGAACTACCGACCTTTGGGTAGCAGTCCAGTGCTTATACTAGAGCGCCATACCAGGACTCTTATAGACAATGTTGTTATTGTTGTTAAGTGCTGACTTTGCAGTTCAAACCAACCTTGTGGTCCACTGCTTTATCTCACAACGCCACACCAAGACTCTAATAGACACAGGTTTAGTTTAATTAAGATTAGGATTTTTAAAATTCAATTATAAAGTTAACTATATTTTGGGTATTAGTTAGAAAATAGTTATTTTTTTCTTTACATGGAATTAAGCAAACTTGGAGAATTTAGTATAATCCTGTGGGATTCGATCTGAGAGGAACTTACTGTGTGTCTCTGATGAACTGATGGAGACAGACACAGCGTACAAAACAGCTTTGAGGGTATTTTGTTAGGTTTAATCGTATTCTTTTGGGGATTTACAGAGCTTCTTTTCCTTCCACTTCTAGTGCCAAATTACTGTTTAAAAAAAAAAAATTCTGACAAGGTTAATTTTATAGTTTATTTGATTCTGAAAATATTCAAGGATGAATACATGAAAACTGAACCGCACACAGCTTAAAAGTTATAGGATAATAGAGAAAATTTTAAATGAAATTGAAGAAGTCCTTGAATCAAACAGGAATGAAAACACAGCATACCAAAAGCAGTTCTCAGAGGGTAATGTATACCAAAAAACACACACATTTAAAAAGAAAGAACTAAAATCAAAACCTTAATCCAACATCTCTAACAATCAGGAAAAGAATAACAAAAAAAAAAGCCGACATTCCCCAGAAGACAGGAAATAACCAAGATCTGAGAAGTAGTAAAACAGAAAACAACAGAAACATTCAACAAGATCAGAAGTTGGCTCCATAGAAGGCTTAGTAAAATTGACAGACCACTGGCAAATTTAACAAAGGAAAAGATGCAAATAACACAAACAAGAAACGAAATAAGCAATGTCACAACAGAATCTACTGAAATAAAAAGCATAGTAACAGAAGACTATGAATAGCTATTTACTACTTACTATTTGAAAACCTAGAAGAAATGGACACGTTTCTAGAAATACATTACCTACCAAAACTAACATATTCTGAGATAGAAAATTTGAGCAGACTCATCACAAAAGAAGAAAATGAACAAGTCATTATTACAAAACAAAACACTCCCAATAACAAAAAGTCCTTTCCAGGATAGCTTCACTGGTGAATTCTACCAGACAGAGGAGAAAAAAATAAGAAACAAAGAAAATATCCATGAATATAAGGACGTTGTTGTTACATGCTATTGAGTTGATTTGGACTCACATAGCAGCTCTGTGTAGGGTTTCAGAGGAGCGGCTAGTGAGTTTGAACCACCAACCTTGAGGTTCAAACCAACCTTATGGTCCAGTGTTGAAATATAACTCTCATAAAAACAAGGAGGTACTGCCCTCAACAAAAGCAAAATCATTTTTATAACAGATAAAAGGCAGAGGGGAACAAAATAAAACAAAGTATTTTTTTAATATTTTGAGGCCATATCTTAACAGAAGTCCTGGTGTGGCGCTGTTCAAACTCACCAGCTGATCTTCAGAAACCCTACACAGGGTCACAATGAGTCAGTACTAAGTCCACAGCACTTACCACCAACAACAACAACATCGTAACACTAGTGCCTCTGTAGGGTAGGCCCTGGACTGTTAACCAAGAGGTCGGCAATTCAAACCCAACAGCCGCAGCTAGGGAGGGAGAAAGATGAGGTTTGCTGCTCCCTTCGAGATGTATAGCCTGGGAACAATATTCAGGGTTGCTAGGAATCAGAACCGACTCTACGGCATAACAACAACAGCAGGATGTATGGAACGACTAAACATTTACATTCCTTTCTCTAGAGAAGAGCCCTAGCGTGGCGCTGTAGAATAAGCACTGGGCACTTAACCACAAGGTCAGCAGTTCAAACCCTATACAAAACAGAACCAACTATGAGTCAGAACCAACTCGGAGGCACACAATAACAAACTATGAGTCAGAACCAACTCGGAGGCACACAATAACAAACAAAAGAAGGAACGATGGTGACACACCTAGTTGAACACTCGGCTGGTAACCGAAAGTCTGGCAGTTCAAACCCCAGAGAGGAGCCTAGCAATTTGCTTCTGTAAAGATTATACTTGTTGTTAAGTGCCATCGAGTTGGTTGTGACCCTGTATGGTGTTTCTGAGGAGCAGCTGGTGATCTTGAACCACCAAACTTACATTCAAACCGACTTTGCAGTCCAGCGCATTAACCCACAGCATCCTTAATCCACAGTGCCACACCAAGATTACAGCCAGGAAAACCCCATGGGGCAGTTCCACTCTGTCACTTGGGGTCAAAATGAGTTGATAAGTGAACCTGAGGGCACCTAACAACAGCAATTTCAAAGGTTCTGTTAAATGTCTGAACTAAAAGTTCTGTGCAGACAAATGTGCAAGTCGAAATGTTGTAGACACTGACGAAGTCCAAAGGAGATTGGAATGTTAACAAGGAGGGAGTCATGAATTCAACTGTGTCCCCAGAAAGTATGCACCAACTTGGCTGAACCATTCTCTGGTTTGGCAGTTATATAATGCTGTGTGTGTGTGTGTGTGTGTGTATGTGTGTATGTGTGTGTGTGTGATCCGATGGGATAAACCGATCAGTTGTAAGGGGATTAAGGTGACATGTAACACCCTTAATCCTGCCACAGCCCTGATCCCAGGTAAGGGGAGTGTACCTGGGGGGTGGTCTGCAACGCCTTTGATCTTTTTGTTAAGTGTTGACTTACAGCAACCCTGTATAGAGTTTCCAAGGAACGGCTGGTTGGGTTTGAACCACCGACTTTGCAGTTAGCAGGACAGTGCTTATCCTACAGGGTCACGCTTTTTATCTGACAAGCAGTGAAAGGAGAGAGAAGCAAACAGAGAGACCAAGAAAGAGCCAGGAACAGAGTGTGTCCAATGGACCTCAAACCTCTACATCTTCTGAACTTTCTAGACCCAGGGAAAGGCTGCTGCCATGGTATGTGGAGATCACCAAGGAATGCTGGGCCTGCAGACTCCATGAGAGAAAACAAGGACCTTTCCCAGAGCTGAGAGAGAGAGAAGGGCTTCCCCTACCCCCGGCACTCTGAATTTCAGACTTCTCACCTCCTAAACCATGAAAACCTGAGATATGCGGAAGATTCCGCCTTGTTTACTGAAAGTGGAAAAGCCTTAAAATACTTACTGATAAAGATCAGAGACCACAGCCTTTGGTATGGGTTGCATCTCACTCACCAGTGGACCAATAAACAACATCTATATAAGTAAAGTCAAGAAATCAAACGTCTTATTGCATTAGGCAAATTTGCTGCACAAGACCTTTTTAAAGTGTTGAAGAGCAAAGATGTCAGCTTGAAGACTAAGGTGCGCCTGACCCAAGCCATGGTATTTTCAATAA
>NW_006408541.1:4465950-4483031 GCF_000296735.1 Chrysochloris asiatica | reverse complement strand
GCCTGACCCAAGCCATGGTATTTTCAATAACCTCACAGATATGCGAAAGCTGGACAATGAGTAAGGAAGACCGTAGAAGAATTGATGCTTTTGAGTTATGGTGTTGGAGGAGAATATTGAGAGTGCCATGGGCTGCCAAAAGAACCAACAGATCTGTGCTGGAAGAAGTGTAGCCAGAGTGCTCCTTGGAGGCCAGGATGGCCAAACTTCGTCTCTCATACTTCAGACATATTGTCAGGAGAAATATATCCAGTCGCTGGAAACGGATATCATGTTTGGTAAGGTGGAGGGTCAGAGAAAAAGAGGAAGATCCCCAGTGAGATGGAAACTCAGATCTCAGGAGCCCTGCAATGGGGAACATAAGGAAAAGGTATCTGTTTCCTAGGAAAAGTCAAGCCTTTTAAAATGCAACCCATATCATGTGTGTAAAAGAGCATATAAAATACGTATATATTTATGGTGTAAGGAAGAAGCCACTGGCCCCCTCAGCAGAGCCACCCCAACCCAGGTACCCATCGCCCTACATTTTGTTCATAGTCTTTCCTTTTTCTCTACAGCTTGCATGTATTTCCATCTCTAGACAGATCTGTCTCTTGCTCCAGCACAGGGTTGGCAGGCACCAAGCAGTGCTCCCTAGACATGTGTTGAGTGGATTCTAAAGACAGTTAGCAGGCACTGAGCCGTACTACGTTCCAGGCTCTATCCTAAGCCATTCACACATCCTCTCACATTTCCTCCTCACCGAGGTGAATCTATGGAAAACAGCACGCAGGGCAATCCGTCTTAACTTGCTAAATGATTTCTCACAGCTGCCGATGGAAACAGCGATTTCAAATACAAAGTCGGCAGTGGCGTCCGCCATCAGGTGGTGCCCAGGGTCCGGGCCATGTCTGCCCTACCCTGGTGTCCCCATTTATGAACTGAAACTCAGGTTAAACCGTCTTGGCCCTGCGTGATTGTTGTTGTCAGATGCTGTCGAGTCAGCTGTGACCCACAGCGACCCTATGCACACAACAGAATGAAATAATTGTTAAGCTTGAGCCCATTGCTGTTGCCATAGTGTCAAGCCATCTTGTTGGGTGTCTTCCTCTTTTTTGCTGACCTTCCAAGTATCAAGCATGATGTCTTTGTCGAGGGATTGGTCCCTCCTAATAACATGTCTGAAATATGAGAGACGAAGTCTCACCATACTGGCGTCTAAGGAGCATTCTGGCTATACTTCTTCCAACAGAGAATTGTTTGTTCTTCTGGTAGTCCATGGTTCTTTTAATATTCTTTTCCAACACCATAGCTTAAATGCATCAATTTTCCTATGGTCTTCCTTATTTACTGTCCAATTTTCACAGGCATATAGTTATTGAAATTACCATGGCTTGGGTCAGGCACACCTTAGTTGTCAAACTGATGTCTTTGTTCTTAAACACATAAAGAGGACTTGTGCAGCAGATTTGCTTAGTGCAATACGTTGTTTGATTTCCTGTCTGCTGCTTCCATGAGTGGTTGATAGTGGATCCAAGTAAAATGAAGTCTTTGACAACTTCAATCTTTTCTCCATTTATCATGATGTTATTTATTGGTACCGTGGTGAGGATTGTTTTCTTTACATTGAGGTGTAAGCCATACTGAAAGCTGTGGTCTTGATCTTCATCAGTAAGTATTTTAAGTCCTCTTCACTTTCAACAAGCAAGGTTATATCATCTGCATATCGCAGGTTGTTAATGAGTCTTCCTCCAATCTTGATGCCACGTTCTTCTTCATATAATCCAGCCTCTAGGATTACGTGCTCAACATACAGATTGAATAAGTACAGTTAAAGAATACAACTGTGGCACACACCTTTCCTTATTTTAAATTATTCAGTGTTCCCTTGTTCTGTTTGAATGACTGCCTCTGGTTCTATGTACAGGTTCCTCATGAGCACAATTAAATGTCTAGAATACCCATTCTTTGCAATTTTATCCATAGCTTGTCATGATCCACACAATCGAAAGCCTTTGTGTAGTCAATAAAGCACAAGCAAAGATCTTTATGGTATTCTCTGCTTTCAGCCCTCATCTGAATCTGGCTTAATTTTCTGGAAGCTCCCTTTTGACATACTGTTGCAGCCATTTTTTAATTATCTTCAGGAAAATTTTACTCGCATATGATATTAATGACATTGTTTGATGATTTCCACATTCCATTGGGTCACTGCTCTTTGGAATGTTCACAAATATGAATCTCTTTCAGATAGTTGGTCAATCTTCCTAATTGGTTGGCACAGATGTGTAAGTGCCTCCAGGGCTGCATCAGTTTGTTGAACGATTTCCATTTGTATTCCATCAATTCCTGATGCTTTGTTTTTCCCCAATGCTTTCAGTACAGCTTGGCCTTCTTCCTTCAGTACCATAAGTTGTTGATCATACGCTACCTCTCAAAATGGCTGAACAGCGACCATTTCTTTTTGGTACAGTGACTCTGTGTATTCCTTCCATCTTCTTTTGACGCTTTCTGCATCAGCCAGTGTTTTGCCCAAAGAATCTTTCAGTATTGCAAGTCGAGGCTTTAATTTTGTCTTCAGTTCTTTCAGCTTGAAAAATGTTAAGCATGTTCTTCCCTCTTGGTTTTCTAACTCTAGGTCTTTGCGCATTCATTTACAATACTTGACTCTGTCTTCTCGAATTGTCCTTTGAAGTTTTCTCTTCAGCTCTTGTACTTCCTCATTTCTTCCATTTGCTTTAGCATCTCTACTCTGGAGAGCAAGTTTCAGAGTCTTAGAAATTCTGATCTCAGAAGGTCTGGGGAGAAGGTGGCTACAACCAGAGCTCAGTGAGACTTGAGGTGAGTACAAGGTCATCATACCATGTCTACAACCGAGCAAGCAGGGAACTGACCACACTTTCCCTCATCATCTGACGTGACTTCAGATACAGAAAGAAGGCAGAAAAGTTTCACGACCGTCCAGGGAACCCTACCATTGTCCTCCTGGTACCTGTGCCACCCTGTACGACATGGAAATAGAACACAGTCCAGAGTCCCCTTTGCTCTCTGTCCTTCCTTACTGGGCACAGAGCTAAGGGGAGCACATGCTCTACAGTGTGTGAGAGTGTCAGGAAGTGAAAACCAGGGGATCTGAAATTCCACAGGATCCTCGCCAACAATGAGGGCAGAACAGCTCAGAACAGGAGGGGTTAAGAGTGGACAATTCACAGACCATCATCCAGGCCACTAAGCTGTGCAGGTAGAAACGGTGGAATTGGTGTATGTTTTGCTGTGTCTACTCACAACAACAATAACAACAACAACAAAAATTTAAGTAGAAAAGAAGCGAAATAAAAACAGTTGTGTATGTTTTGTACAACATTCACACCACACTAGTAAAAATGAAATACAATTCAATAGTGAGTAATTGTTATCATGAGTAATTGCGATTGTCACAACTGTAAAGGTAGAAGTTTTGTAAGAAAACGGAGGGAGCAGTCAATCTTACAGTCCGGAGACCATCAAGTTAGAAGAACATGAGCGGAATGTGGGACGCTATCCAGAGAAGCAGCGACACCAGAGATGGAGGCAGAGATGAGGACATGGAGAGAGGGAGTAGCTGAGGACGCTAGATTCAGGGGAAGAGAAGGACTGAGAGCTGGCGGCCAGGAGGCAGGTTTACAGAATGTAATCTTTGGTTGTTTAAATGATTACATATTCCTGAGCGTTTTTATGTACATCCACTCTCCCCCTCCAAAAATAAAACAAACAAACAAGGGAATAGAAGCAAATACTGTTGAATGATGATGCATGGAGGAGATTATAATCATTGCAATGAAATGATGAGTGTAAAACGGACGTTCACCCATGTAAACTATCACTCAATTCACAATAAAAACTTCTTTAAAAAAGAGTAAAATACATACCACTCGCCACTGTGTCAACTCAGATTCATGACGACCCTGCGTGTGTTGGAGTGGTTCTCCATAGGATACTCTGAGGCTGATTTTTCAGGAGATTACCAGGCTTTTCTTCCGAGGCACCTCTGAGTGGATTTGAACCTCCCATCTTTGAGTTAGCAGTTGCTGCACCTCCCAGGGGCGCCTACAAGCTGTAAGACACAAGTTGTGTCATTTGGTGCTTTGGTGTGTGAAATGCACTTTCCTTTACATTTAAAACTGGCACTGTAAAAACACACAATAAAACACATATGAAAAGTTCGAATTTTAATTTGTCTTCACTTGTGGTTGTTGTTATGTGCTTGGTTCCAACTCATAGCAACCTTGTACAGGGTTCCAAGGAGCAGCTGGTGGATTTGAACTGCCAACCTTTCGGTTTTCGGTTAGCAGTCCAGTGCTGATCCTACAGCACCATGACAGGATTCCATCGCTTGGAACGACTTTAAATAACTAATAAAAACATCAGGACAGGAAGAGAAAGAGGAGAAGAGACAAAGAGAGAAACACAGAGTCATAAAGAGAAATTGAAAGAAAATAAATGTGGTAGATTTTAGTACCTCTGAATGCATTTTGCCTACTCTTAACAAAGGCCTCGGGGGTTAGAGTAGGAAAAAAGCTGCATGGATCCCTGAAAATTATGCAGCCAGCTCCACCTGGAGGAATGTAAATGTGTCCCGAGGGCAGGAACCACACAGGACAAGCACAGTGCTGGGCACATGGTAGGGAAGCGATGGAAAGGGGAACTCTTTTTTTATTTATTGGGGTGAATAGATACATAATGAAACATATGCCTTCTCAACAATTTCTACATGTACAATTCTACACATGACACTACTGCATTCTTCAAGTTCTGCAACCATTCTCTATCCTTTTCTATCAGTATAAACATTAAGCCCCCCTATTCCAAACAAAAATCTCCCTTTCTCCTTTTTCTAGGTTTGCTGTTGGAGTCCTGGTGTGGCGCTGTAGGATAAGCACTGGACTGTTAACCACAAGGTTGGTGGTTCAAACCCACCAGCTGCTCCTCGGAAACCCTACGTAGGAATCAAACTGATGGCAATGGGTGGAAAACAACAGAAACAGGTCAATCTTGTTTTATTTTCCTTCTCTGAAGTGCGCTTCGCAGATACTGCGCTTTTGGCAAATTGAAGGTCTGTAGCAGCTCTGTGTGGAGCAAGTCTTCAGTTGCCGTTTTTCCACCATCGTGTCAACCTCCCTTTGTGTTTCTGTGTCCCATCGTGGTCATTCTCGCCAAATTTCCAACGATTAGATAATGCTATTATTGCACACTTCATAGACTGCCCACGAAACCGAACCCACTGACGCAGATTCCGTTTCTGATGAGGATGTCTGTTTCTGTTACAGAAGCATGTCGGGGACCGGCCTCGACATAGGAACTTGGTTCACGAGTGTTTGGTTCACGAGGAGGGGATATCTGGCGGCGATAGGGATAGCAAAAGAATACACAGAAAGACAGAAGGAGGGAGACAAAGAGGCACCCCGAAACCAGGATGGTTGCATTACTGGTGTCCGGCAGCTCTGGCGTGTTGAACATATTAGCCATAAGGGCAGTAAGGTCCTGTATGGTAAACATCTTAGCTGTGCCCATAAAGCACGCCTTGCTAGCTGTAGTGCACTCTTTCACCGCCTGCCTGTAATGCACACCTGGGCCGGCCTGTGTCTCTGTTTTATTTAGGGGAGGAGCTTCACACCAAGCTGGGAGGGACTAAGACAAGGTACGCTAACATCAGTAATTTTCCAGACATTCAGGTAACTTTACATCGTACTTCGCTGGTTCAAATCCCAGGCCTGCAACTTGGTTTCTCAGGCTCAATTAACATATCTATAGCCCCAGTTGGGGGAAGGTGAGAGGGAAGGACAAAAGGCTTGGGAGGAGTCCCGCTGTTTTGGCTTCCTGAGCCAGGTTTTCAGGAACTTGGCTGAATAACCAGCACCTGGGACAGGTTTAGGGAGGATGGCATTTTTGTCTATAGACCAAAGAACCGGGAAATAACTAAGCTATTTTTAGTTAATCCTTTGGAGAAAGGTTTAACCTTGAAACCTTTACAGTCTCGGCTTTAGGAAAATATTACATTTATCTGTGGATACTAAGGGGTCATGTTTGGAATTAATAAAACATAACTGAACACTAAGATGAAAAACAATTTGTTATGACTGCCCGGTGGCCAGAATCTTTTCCTCAGAGCCTGTGGCCTGCATTGTCTGCAACGCTCGGGCCCAGTGGGCTTCAAACTTCTGACCAGGTTTACACGGTCTGCAACAGAAGCAGACACCAGAAAGCCCTGGTGGCGCATTGGTTAAGTGCTCGACAGATGACTCGTGGCACCTAGCACAAGCCACTGCCATTCAATCCGCTTTGGAGTTGTTGTTGTTGTTGTTTTCTTTCCACTTAATATAATGGCTTTCGGCTTCATCCATAACTCATTCCATTGTAGGAATATACTGCTGTTGTTGTACCATCCAGTTGGGTCCAACTCATAGCAACCATGTATAGGGTTCAAGAAGTGGCCGGTGGGTTTGAACCACCGACCTTGTCATTCATACCAATCTTGCAGCCCAGTGCTTTTTCCCACAGCACCACACCAGAACCCCAGGAATGTGCTGGAGTTTGTTTATTCACTTTCCAGATGATGAGCATTTGGCCTTTTTCCCATTTGGGGCTGGCATGAATCAACCTAAGAAGTGCTGGTGGCGCTGTTGGGTAAACACTGGACTGCTAACCACAAGGTTGGCAGTTCAAACCCACCAACTGCTCCTGGGGAGAAAGAAGAGGCTTTCTGCTCCGGTAGAGATTTACAGCCTCAGAAATCCTATACAGGGTGACTAGGAGTCGAAACTGACTCAAAGGCACACCACGGCAATGAAGAGTCTGTGGGTCTGGACTAACGTGAGTGTTTCCTGTCTTTTGGGCAACAAACTGAGAAATGGAATCCTGTGTTTAGAGTAAGGGGCCCTGGTGGTGCAGTGGATAGAGCACTCTGTTGCCAACCAAAAGGTAGGCAGTTCAAACCCACCAACCACTTCTAGGGAGACAGATGTGGCAATCTGCATCCCTAGAGATTGTTGTTGTTGTTAATTGCCATGGAATCCAATCCAACTTATAGCAACCCTGCATAGGGTTTCCAAGGAGCAGCTGCTGGGTTTGAACCACTGACCTGTGGTTAGCAATCCAGTGCTTATCCTACATCACCACCCCAGGACTCCTCCACAAAGATTGTTGTTAAGTGCCATGGAGTCAGTTCTGACTCCTAGCGACCCTGTATAGGGTTTCCAAGGAGTGGCTGGTGAGATTAAATTGCCGACCTTGAGGTTCAAACTAACTTTGCAGTCTAGCGCATTAACCCACAACGCCATATCACTTGTTATTGTTGTCAAGTGCTGTTGAGTTGATTCCAACCCATAGGGTTTCCAAGGAGCAGCTGGTGAGCTTGAATCACTGACCTTGCAGTTCAAAACACTTTGCAGTCTGACACATTAGCCCACAGCGCCACACCAAGACTCCCACATCAGGATTACAGCCTTGGAAACTCTATGGGGCAATTTTATTCTGCCTTCTAGGAGCAATGGCAACCTTTATTAATCTCAATTTCCTTATCTTCTTCTTTTGAGCTACCAAGTAAACATGTCCATAGACGGACTTCATTTTTACCATACTTGGCTGATTGCAATTTACAAATAATTACACTTTTCACACAGTGAAGATTTGTGGCAATGATGCATGGAACAAGTCTGTGTCTGTGACATTTTTCCAACAACATGTGCTCACTTTGTGTCTCTGTGTCACATTTTTGTCATTTAACAGTATTTCAAAATTTTTCATAATGCTATTGCACAATTACCAGACTACCCAAACCCAAGGCCAGTGCCAAACAGTTGATTCTGACTCATGATTTTGTTAAGTGCTGCCAGGTCAGTTCTGACTCATAGTGACCCCCATGTACAACAGAAGAGAACAGCACTGCCTGACCATGCTCCAGCCTCACAATTGTTCTGTCTGTCCCCAATATTGCAGCCACTGTGTCTATTCATCTTGTTGGGGGTCTCTCTCTTTTTCGCTGACTCTCCACTTTACCAAGCATAATGTCCTTTTCAGGGACTGCTCCCTCCTGATAACATGTCCAAAGTACACGAGAGGGATCCATTTGGAGAGTTGAGGGTGAAGATACAAATTGTGGAGTTTTCTCCTGATTTCCTTGCTATCAAAAGCACCGAATCAACTTATTAACCCAGAGAAAGGCAGGATATTGTAGCAGAGGGCAGTTCTGTGGTGTTCTTGGTCACACCTTGATGGAGTTTCTGAAGGACAGCGAAGATTCCTGCCAGGCACAGCACGACCTCTTGCAGACAAGTGAACTGTGGAAATTCATTACTACTCCACCAAGAAGCCCCCATAAGAGCGGTTAGCCTGGACACCCAAGTGTTGACTTGAAGTCCCCAGAGCAATTTTCCAGAGTTCTGACCTGAATGGGGTAAACCTCAGTGCACTTCCTTTCTATTGCCTCAGGATTTCTGCATTGAAGAACTGCTGTTTCTTGTTAGGAGGTTCATTTCATTTTCCATTCCTCCCAACACCAGACTGAAAACACTGAGAATTACAAGTGGAGTCTTTCGAAGTAGACTTTAGTTTCTTTACATCATTTCTGTGTTCACTTTTTTAAATTCTTTCATAACTCTATTGAATTTTTAAAACAAAATCAACATGGCTCGAATGAACCGTCTAGCTCCTGTGGAAGTCACATACAAGAACATGAGATTTCTTATTACACACTATCCAACCAATGCAACCTTAAATAAATGTATACAGGGACTTACAAGTATGGACTTACCACAATAGTAAGAGTATGTGAAGCAACTTATGACACTGCTCTTGTGGAAAAAGAAGGCATCCATGTTCTTGATTGGCTTTTTGATGATGGTGCACCGCCATCCAACCAGATTGTTGATGACTGGTTAAGTCTTGTGAAAGTTAAGTTTTGTGAAGAACCTGGTTGTTGTATTGCTGTTCATTGTGTTGCAGGACTTGGAAAAGCTCCAGTGCTTGTTGCCCTAGCATTAATTGAAGGTGGAATGAAATATGAAGATGCCGTACAGTTCATCAAGCAAAAGCGACGTGGAGTTTTTAATAGCAAGCAACTTTTGTACTTGGAGAAGTATCATCGTAAAATGCATTTGTGCTTCAAAGATTCCTATGGTCATAGAAATAACTGTTGCATTCAATAAAATGAGTGCCTGATGGTATTACTTTGAAAGTGGAACTTGGGACAGGACCTAGTTTCTCACGCATATTTACCAACATGTTAGCTTGGTGAATAAAGCTTCCATAAGAGTATTGAAGGCAGTTTTGCCAGGCTTGACAGATTTGCAGTCAGCCTATTTGGACATTTAGCAAAGGTTTCTTACTCTTCAGCATTTAAAATGTCCTTATCATTTGTACCAATTGACCTTTCCTGAAATCATGCAGTATTCTTATAAGACTTTAAATCGATTCCAATGCCAGACTCTTATCATTATATAAGAAACTTAGCATGATTAGGTGTCAAAATACCCAGCACAATACTTGTATATTTTTAGTATCATACAGAACAACAACACAGAACTAAAAAATCCCAGGAACTATGAACACTAGACCTTTATGTGGTTTATTCCTTCAGTCATTTCAAACTTTGAAGATAGAACCTATATGGTTATTTACCTGCTCAGATTGTGCTTACATCTCCCACGTTCGTACCCACTATACATCAGGTTTGCACAACCTTTTTTTTTTTTTTTTTTACAAAGTCTTAATGATTATTTAATGGCTTTATATAAACTTCATTTGAAAAACCCTACATTGTACAGAAGCACATGTCTTTAATGACTCCAGACCAAAAAAAAAAAAAAAAAATCCTTACAGTTAATTTACTGTTTGCACTTTGGCGTGCTACTTAACAGGGAGGACTAGGATAAAGAATGGGAGTGGACTACCAAATTTTTAGGAAAATATTGCCTTTGTCTTGTACAGAACATGTAGAATATGCGCTTTAATTTAGTAAATATTTTTTAAGAGGTAGAACTGCTTGGTTATTGTAGCTATAACTATTCTTAATCATAAAATTTTTTAATCTGGTTTTTTTTTCTCATCGATTGGAAGTTGTTAACCAACTTTGTTTGAAGTGTGATTTTTTTTCCCCTTTCCAACCTCTTGCATACAAAAAAAGTGGGTTTCTGCTAATTTTTATATTACTTTTGAGCTGTGTAACTTAATATTTGGATATTTCATCATTTGTTTTATTATGTAATTGAGAAAATGGTGATGTGTATTAATGTTAGTTCAACCATATATTTATACTGTCTGGGAATGTGTGGTTACAGTTCTGTGGGAGAAATAATTTGTCAGTGTTCACCAGCTTGTAAAAACCTAGTTGCCAGAGCTTAAAGAGCTAAATAAATGATGAAATAAAAAAAAAAAAGTACACAAGAGGAAGTCTTGCTTCTAAGGAACATTCTATTTGTACATCCTCCAAGACAGAATTGTTTGTTCTCTGACAGTCCAATGGACTTTTAATTTCAACTCATAGCAAGCTTATACAGGGTTTTCAAGACCGTCAATCTTTACAGAAGCAGACAGCCTCATCTTTCTCCAATGAAGACCCTGGTGGGTTTGAACCGGCCACCTTGTGTTTGGCAGTCCAGTGCTATCCCACAGCACTACTAGAGCTCTGTAGAGGGCTCTGGATGGTGGTGGTGGTGTGCCCTGGAGTTGTTCCCACTCAGAGCAATCCTGTATACGGTTTCCGAAGCTGTAAATCTTTAAGGAAACAGAAAGCCTCATCTTTCTCCCGCAGAACGGCTGGTAGTTTCCAGCTGCTGATCTTCAGGTTAGCAGCGCGACTCTTAACCACTATGCTACCAGAGCTGTGCTCTGTATTTTGTTGTTGTTGTTGTTGTTGTTGTTGATAAGTGCCGTGACTACAGTAAGTATATATTTTATAGGCACTGTTGTTGTTGTGAAGTGCCGTTCAGTCATTTCCGACTCATCGCGATCCTGTATAGGGTTTCTGAATAGCAGCTTGTGTGTTTGAACCACCGACCGTGTGGTTAGAAGTCCAATGCTTGTCCTACAGGCCGAGTCGACACCAGAACTTCTTTATATGCACTGCTGTTGTTGTGAAGTGCCGTCGAGTCGATTCCGACACTAGCGACCCTGTATAGGGTTTCCGAGGAGCAGCTGGTGGGCTTGAACCGCCGACCTTGCAGATCAAACGGCTTTGCAGTCTGGCACGTTAACCCACAGCGCCACACCAGAACTCTGGTTCCGACTTATAGCGACCTTGTATAGGGTTTCCAAGGAGAGGCTGGTGGATTTGAACCACCGACCTTGTGGTTCACAGTCTAGTGCTTATCCGACAGCGCCACACCATGATGGGTGACTCGCTTTAGTGAGGCATTTGATTTATTGCAAAGGTCTGCCTGTATACATTTTCCATCTTTCACCTAGTTTGTAGAATTAAAAACTCTCAGGTGAAAGCCCTAGGCCCACCCTCGTACCTGCAGAATAAAACATCCCGCCAACCACCCTCTGCAAGCTGGAAACCTCAGACAGGAAACTCAAAACCCCTGGAAAGCAGAAACTGCAAAGACGTACCTCACCAACGACACCTGTACCACAGGGGGACGGTGGGCGGAGGCAAAGAGAGTGCGCGCGCCTCCAGTCCCGCCCATTGAGCGCCAGGCTCCTGGGAGGGAGGGGCGGGGCCAGCGGGCGGAGCCAGTAGCGCGACGCTCGATCCAGGCCCCGCCCACCTCGCGTGGAACTCCGGCCACGGGAGGCGGAGCTAAGGAAAATGGCGCGCCTCCTATCCCGCCCACTTTGCGCTGGACTTCGAAGGGACAGGCAGGTGGGCGGAGCCAGGAGTTCGCGCGTCCCGGGCCCCGCCCACATCGCGCTGAGCTCCGGGGTAGGCGGAGCCAGGGATATGCGCGACCCCGCTCGCCTGCCGGCAGCTCAGAGTTCTGGACCGCGCACCTCACAGTGCGCCATGGCGGGGTTACTGACGCTGTTGGGCCCCGCGGGTAGACAGTGCTCCCGGGTTCGGCCTCGCATCGCTTGGCTCCTGAGCGCCGTCACGCCCTGCGCCCCGCCGCCCCGGCCCATGCTTCGGCCCGGACCCGACGCCAGGCAGCTACGCGCAGCTGGCGGGGGCGGCCCTGGCCGCCAGGTAAGCGCCCCTGCGCTCCCGGACCGCCCTGCCAGAGGCTGGCCACCTCTGCCCAGGGAGAGCTTTCTGCTTACTGCCAGAACTACCACCTAAAAGAGCCCCGGGGGCTCCAAATTCCCCAAAAGCATCCGACCCAGTTTCTCAGCTGGAAAACTGAGGCTCAGGGAGGGTGATCGTCTCTCCGAAGCCACTGGGTCCACAGTAGAGCCCAGCTCGCCAGAGCGTGGGCCAGTGTCTCGTTGGCAGCAGACAGGAGGACAGGGGACCTTGAGCTTAGGACCAAACAACTTCCTCACGTGGCCTTCAGTGCTGTTCCTTTGGAGGCCTCTTTCAAGCCCCCGACAGTGTGAGGGACGCCTCCCCCGGGAGCAGCTCTGCCCTTAACGCCTCCCAGCGCCCGCTGCTGCTCCCGGTATATCTTGCCGAAGAGGCGGGCCTCGCATTCTGGTTCAGGCAAAACTTGGGCAGGCTTATCCATCCACTGTGTTTCATGTTTGGCCTTCCAAATAGCCTTTTGGTTTTGATTGAGAATGGCAATACATGCACTTAGAAAAACATCGATCACAGTTTTGTTTTTAAGTGGTCTCTTTAACGAAAAATAGTAACAAGTCGTACCTCGGGTGGTCTGGAGACAGAGCAAAAACCCTGCCCGTGGAAAAAGAACAAGGTCTGGTGCCAAACGAGGGTCTTTCTCCTGGGGTTGGACCTTGGCTCTGTGCACCAGTTGTGTGGCCTTTTGATAAACACTCAAAGGCTCTGAGGGGAAGCCTTGACCTTTCAAAAACAGACTCTCAAACCCACTGTCCTCCAGTGGATTTCATAGTGACCCATCGTGCCCAGTAGCTCTGGTAGCTTAGTGGTTACGAATCGGGCTGCAAACCTTAAGGCCAGCAGTTCAAAACTACCAGCTGCTCCACGGGAGAAAGATGAGGCGTTCTGCTCCCACAAAGATTTACAGCCTTGGAAACCTTGTACAGGGTCGCTATGGGTCGGAACCGACTCGACGGCACTTAACAAACCTTGCCCGGTAGGGCTTCTGTGGAAGCAGACTTACCTCTTCTTTCTCCTTGCAGTGACTAGTGGGTTCAAACTGTTGACCTTTCGGATAGTGGTCAGTCTTAACCACTACTTCACTGGACCTTTTCCATGACCTTTCAGAAAGCTAAAGATAGCACCTCAGAGGGTTTGGGGGGCCATCCCATGAGCTGGTCAGTCCACGTGTTGAACGAACACATTGTCAGGCACCTAACCAGTACTTCCTGAATGTTCCATAGTGTTCAGCGAGTAGCAGAGAGGGTCTGACCTCTCACCCAGGTCCCTGCCTGCACCTCCCCATCTGATAGCAGCTCATCCATCTTGTCTCTCTGCATCCTGAGCCAGTGTTACAGGGTCTTCAAGGACTGCGCCCAATACATAAACCCCCCTACACACATACACACATACATCACTAAACCGCCCTACACACACGCAACACATGGCACGTCCGGGTGATTCTTCATGGCTCTGCCCAGCTCCTTCCTCCAGGAAGCCTTCCCTGCCCACCAGTGGTGCCTTGTACTCCTCCACTGGCCCCACAGCCCCATATCTCCTGACTTGCTTGCTGTCCCAGCAGCCTGTGAGGGCAGCCTGTCAACCTTGTCCCCAGCCTGGGCCTGACTCTTGGCAGGGGTGTGTGTGTGCACACAGTGATGATGAGTGTGGTCCCAGGTCCCTTCCTAGGCTTCTCTACTCCTTAGCCTTGTGACCTTGATCAAATACCCTCACCACTCTGTGTCTCGTTCTTTTCGTCTACAAAATGGGACTCTAATCCTTCTTACTTCAGAGTATGCCGGTATAAGATGAGATCGTCATGTAGCCGTTCTTGGTATTGTTGTTAAGTGCCATCAAGTCGATTCCGACCCATAGCGACCCTGAACCACTGACCTTGCAGTTCAAACGGCTTTGCAGTCTGGCGTATTAACCCACAGTGCCACACCAGGACGCAATTAACACAATAGGCCCAGGAGCTGTCCTTTTCCTCCTGCTCACTGGTAACTGGTAACCAGTATCAAGTTGATTCTGACTCATGCTGACATTGCGTGTGTCACGGTAGAACTGTACTCCATAGGGTTTTCAGTGGCTAGCCAGGTCTTTCTTCCTAGTTGCCTCTGGTGGACTGAAATCACCAACCTTCTAGTGCATTAATCCAAGCTAGTGGGATCAGAACCTATCATGAGGTTAGGACAAAACCACATTCGGCAGAACTGGGCATTGATGGAGGTGGACCTAGACTTTCGGTAGAATCCTGGCCTCTCCTGAGTCCTATTCTGACTGCCCTGGAGCATTCAGATTTAGATCATTAGGAAGTGGGATTGGCAATGCCCAGCTGGAGTCTCCAAATACAATGTCACATCGCCTTCCTTCAGCAAAGGGCCCCTACTCTACCGAGCTAAGTGCTGTCAAGTTGGTTCTGACTTTTGGCGGCCCTGTGTAGGATTTCTGAGGAGTGGCTGGTGGATTTGAACCGCCGACCTTGCGGTCGAGTGCATTATCCTGCTTCTACAGCACCATATAAACCCTACGAGAAGGCTGCCTGTCACTCAGTAGGCCTCAGTGTGGTACGCACAGTCTGCCTCACTCACCCCCTCTCTGTGGCCCACTTTCTCCTTGCCCCCAGCTCATCCTCAAACACTGCATTTCAGGTGCTGGCCTCCTTTAAGCTGCAGCTCCCCTCCCCAGCACAGCTGTCTGCCTCCCTCCCTTACTCTGATTCCTTTTTCAGAGCACTGCCCTCATCTTCGATTTCCTGATTTTCTTGTCCTGTAGGCTCAGTATGGTAGGGGTTTGGTCAGTTTTGCTAATTACACCATCCCCTACACCTAACCAGTGCCTGGGACAGAGGAGGCACTCCCAAATATAGAGGCAACGCAGTGAATAGTTTAGAACAACACGTTTAGCAGTTAGCCTGGGTGGGTGTGTTTGAATTCCAGCTCTGCCAGGTCACACTTCTGTGGTCCTCCATCAGTTACTCAAGCTTTCTGGACTTCTGGGATCTTCTGTTTAGCAGGGACGACAACAGAGCTTATCTTACAATGTTGTGATCATTGTATGAGTTCATACTTTTACCAGTCTGGTAAAAAGCAAACAGTATAAGCAAAACCCATCCCATTGTCCTCAGTCTGGACTGAGCAATCCTATATGTTAGAGAGTAGAACTGCCCTATAGGGTTTCTATCTTTATAAAAGCAGACTGCCACATCTTCTTCCCAATGGGGCAGTAAATGGGTTTTAATCGCCGATCTTTCAGTCAAGCACTTAAACCACTGTGCTACCAGGGTTCTTTAAACACAGGACCGGTTCCCCACCCCCCCCCACTGTCCTAAAGCAGGGTGTTCCTATGAAACCTTTTGTAAGCCAAAATAGCATAGCGTGAAGAAGCAATTACCATTCATTTCTATGGGAAAGATCTTTGAACATTTCCAGACCCAAAAAATAAACTACTGAATCACACACACAAATGTGTGATGTTCACAGACTCAGCTCAAAGTAATGCTGATTGGATGCTGAGTGTGGTTCCCAGGACGGAGCTTGGAGACACTACTCTCTATTGGCTCGCTGCAAAACAAACGCAGAACGCTGGTGGTGCTTTTCCAAAAGCAAAAATCCTCTTGGGGTTTCTTTTGGTTATCGTAAACAGGTAGTAATGTAGCCCTTTCATAAGAGCAGCGTGACTTGGAGCAAACTTTGGAAAAGCAGAGGATACTTAGTGTTTATTATTAATATAATTTGTGGCATACATGCGAAGAGTGGTGTCGCTCCAAACAACAGGGTCACCTTGTGGGCAAAGTCTTCAGGCCTTCCTGCTCCTTCCATGACATCACTTTGTATTTAAGCAATTACAAAGTGATGTAACTTTGTAAACAGGTGTGTACGAGCAGCCAGAGCAGTGCTTAACACTTTGCAGTTACTTCAAGTAACATTGAGGCACCCTGATGGTACCATAGGTAAGTGCTCAGTGACTGACTGGACCCCGCTGGCCACTCCGGGGAGAAAGATATGACCATCTTTCCATAAAGATGACAGCTTTGGAAACCTCCTGGGGCAGTTCTCATCTACAGGAAATGACTGTCCCTTGCATGTCACACTCATGAAGCCCCCTTTTTCAGTCTCCTTTATCTCCTCCAGGCTTAGGAAGAAAAGTACATGGCTTAAGGTGCTTACAGATCATTTTCCTTTTACTAAGACAAAAGGAAGAAAGTTGTCCAAGTAATAAACATTCTAGAAAAGATGACAAAGTAGCTGTGGTGCTGGCTGATGGGAACAGTATACTTGTCAGGTGGGGCTACCATACTCATGCAGAAGGTCCTGTAGCTGGGAGTCGGGTACCTTTATCTTTTTTGGCCAGAATCCTTCGCCAAAGGAGAGGTTGTAAAGAAAAAACTCCCTCAACAGAGAGCGCCCTCTGGGGAACCCACGAGGTTCCTTTTTTTTCTGAGCAGAAAAGTTTTATTCCTTTAATGACAAACAATTAAACCACATCCAAGGCCGTAACTTACAGACAAACCAAAGGGACCTAATGAGGTTTGACCAGACAGGTATCACAGTGGGAAGAAAAGGTTAGGACAAAAGATAGCCGTGGCGTGGTTTGCGGGTGTCAAGTCTTATCAGAGTCCAGCGTCTGGTAGTTCTTCCCTCAGCAGCACTTCCGGCTGCAGCTGATGCTTGGTGGGGCTGGTTTATCAGGAAGCACAGGGCTCCTGGAACCCTTTCTGGCTGGTGGCAGCAGAATTGGTCAGGAAGGACGGTTGAATGTGCTGGGTAGCAGGAGGGAGGCTGATTCCAGTCGTCCTTGCCCTCCCCTTTGGGGTACCTGGAGGTTCTAGAAGAGTCTCCCTGTAGAGAGCAAGAATGGAGCACGTGGTAGGAGTAGAGGTTGCGCCATTCTGTGACAGACTGCCAGCCAG
>NW_006408541.1:4417135-4465268 GCF_000296735.1 Chrysochloris asiatica | reverse complement strand
CCCTAAGAAATGGCATCTTTATTTTCTTTTACTTTGTATCATGATTTGGGTGAGAGCTGAGATGATACTTCTAAAGCACTGGTTCAGGAACAGGGACCTCTCGTGACACCAGTGTAAGTTTACATGCATAACCACCAGTCTGGTTTCATCTCTAGGATCTCATAACCAATACTAGCCTTGGGAACCCAGCCCCGCCTTCTAAGTGCTTGTTATCAGATCTGAAAAACACACAGGGGTAAAAGCTACATGTTGTTAGTTGCCGTCAAGTGGATTCTGTCTAATAGCAGCCCCATGTGACAGAGTAGAACTGACCTACAAGGGCATCTTTACTCGGACAGATCGCCACATCTTTTCTCAGGCACTGCAGCTGGTGGATTCGAACCACCAACCAGCCAAATGCTTCAGCATTGTGCCACCAGAGCTCCCTGAGAGCTGCCCGGCAGAGACAGAATACTGTGTGTCCCCGTCCCTGCAGCATCCAGACCTGGAGACGGGAGCCACCTTTCCTGGAACTGAGATTTCAGCGTCCTGGCTTGTGTTTGCTCTTGTGTCTTTGTTTGCTTGGTTTGGTTTTCCGTTCCAACTTCAGTTTGGGAACAAAGAGATGCTCTTGTAATGTTATTGTGAGTGGTCATAGCCTTGACTTCCGGCTCACAGCAACCTCAGGAGTCCCAGAGCACAGCTGCTCCCTCCATGGGCTTTTCCTGGCTGTGGCTGTAACAGATGCAAATTGTTGGGCCTATCATGGCGCAACTGGGTGGGTTTGAACCGCCAACCTTTAGGTTAGTACAAGCACAATGAGGTTAGGAAAAGACTCCTGTTACTAATAAACTTGACTTTTGTACAGACTCTTTATAGGGGAGGGGTAAACGAGTTTTGGGCTGTTGTGGGTGACTTAAAATCAGGAGGATTCTGGGTGGATTTTATTGCCGCCTGAATTCCACACACTCTCACCGTGTGCATAAGTTGGGCTTTCACGGGCTGTTAGTTCCTTTGGGAGGGGCAGGGGCAGAGAAAGCCTGCCTTGGTCACCTCCTGTCTTCCACAGTCTTTCCATTAGCAGCAAGCTTTATCTTCTCACACCCAAACTGCTAGCCTCAGAGTCTATCTGTCCCTCCTCTTCCGGCCTCAAACCAGGTCACAGTGCCTCCCCCAGGGCACCAGGGGGCGCAGTGCTCCCCAGGACAGAGCAGCCATTCTGCCAAGGGTGCAGGGGGCCCGTTACAGATAGAATCTGCCATCGGGTTTCATGGGAATCAGAGTTGGCGCTCTGACAAGGAAGGAAGCGTTGACCGGTGCCACAGCACATACTGGCCTTGAAAATATTACATGGAGAGAAAGTTGACAGGCACAAGCAGCCAGGACAGGCAAATCCAGAGACAGTAGATTAGTGGGTGCCAGGGAGGAGAGAGGCCAGAGTAACTGCCTGTGGATACAGTTTTCTTTTGGGGGTAATGGAAATTTCTAAAGTAAAAGGGAAAATGTTCATGGCTAGGACTTGTAGAACTGTGCTGCATGGAGTGTTCAGTAGTTGGTGTTTTGGAAGTAGATCACCAGGCATTTCTTCCAAGGCACCTGAGTGGATGCGAACCTCCAGCCTTCCAGTTGGCAGCTGAGTGCGTTCACTGTTTACAATGGTGTGGTTATGAGTCTATAAATCAATATATGAAAAACCACTGACTTATAAGTTTAAACAACTCAGTGAATTTTGTGGTATATAAATTATTTATAAATAAAACTAAAAAAAAAGCCTCTGCTTTAGAAGTTACCACAGTGGGTCACAGGTGAGCCCTGGGAAGTGAAGTGCCTTCTGTGGTCCTTTCCTGAGGGGGGCATTGAAGGAGACAGATCCTAACCCGTCCTCCCTAGCCTGGTGGTCTCAGCCGACAAAAGAGTAAGTAAATACTGGAGTGTTGGATGGAGGAGCAGCCCACAGGGAGTGTGAAGGGAAGGCCGTGGTGGTCCAATAGAGCCTCCCTGAGGGGACTGGGAGGCCAGGCTTTGAGGACGTCTGACGGACAAGTTCCTGGGCCAGGAATGGCAGATGCCAAGGCAGGAATGCTAAAAGACGCCTGGCCTGTTTAAGGAACAGTAAGAAAGCAGACAAGCTTGAACTGGATATGGGAGACTCTGGGGATGTTGGGGAGGTGGGCGGCTGGTGAAGGGGCTCCACTGGAGTCCAGTGGTTGTGACTAGGACAGTACTGGCATCGGCTTCAGCTGACCATGGAGAGAAGTAGGGGGCTATGGGAGGTCAGGAGAGAGGCTGGGGGCCTGCACTGGGGAGTTGGGAGACGGCTGTGGATATGAGATTGGTGCTTGGAGCTTCGTTCAGAGAAGAGGTTGGAGCTCAGCTCTAAACGTGTTGGCTTTGAACTGGCTCTTGACACCCAAGCTTAGAGAGGGGCCTGTTTGGAGTTGAAGGGATGCAGTCTGGAGTTGTTACTTGCAGGGGTTATGGCTTAGGCCCATCATGTGGGATCTGGTCCCTGCCTCACACACAGTTCCCCCCCAGGAACAGAGCTAGAAGTGCTCATGGGGTCTAACACATCTCCCCTCCCCCAGACCTCACTTAGCCCCGTTCCTCCCAGGGGCACCCTGGAGGTCAAAAGGAGCCCATTGACATAAAAATGGCAGCTCGAATTCACCATTGTGTTGGGAAGAAAGACCTAGTGATCTGCTTTTTAAAGATGACAGCCTAGGAAACCCTACGGGGCAGTTCTGTCACACCGGGGTCTGCTAGGAGTTGGAATAGAATGGAGGGCACGAAACTACAGCATCCAGAAGCTGCTGCTATTTCCGTTCAGCCCCAGGGGCCCCCTCTGGTGTTTAGTTTCTGTTTTCCCACCTGAACCCTTACAGGATTCTGCAGGCAGTGATGGGAAAATGAAATTACAAAAGCTCCTGCCAACTCAGAAAGCTTCTTCATGGTGGGAGGGAAGAAAGAAAACCCTTTTCTCATTGAGAAAGGGGTGAACCAGAATGTGATGCGCATGACAAAGAACCCAGTGGGGGGTGGAGCACTAGGAAGTCTCACTCTTTCTGGAAGCCAGGCAGATACAACATGTTCTCAAGAGGACTCAAGTAAGAGGATTTGACAGCGCATTTTATTACACGTTGTTGTTAGCTGCCACAAGTCAGTCTCAGGGTTAGGGAAAACTGCCCCCTCCTGTGCCTTACTGGATTGAATCGCCAGTCTCACCACGCCTTTCTTCCTAGTCCCTCTGAACCTGTTCGGCTTCAAGGTAACACGCAAGCTTCCCGACAGTTGTGTCCACACTTGAAAGTTCATGGGCCAGGGACTGAACCCTGGTCTGCCACATGAAAATCTCGCATTCTACCACTAAGCCACCGTTACCCTCAATCCATCCTGAACTCAGTTGGTAATTGGGGTGGTCATCTCTGTTAGCTGTTTTTATCCAAATGAAAAGATTCTCTGGGTGTCTCAAAAGGTAAAACGCTCAACCACTCACTGAACGATTGGAGATGCAAACCCGTCCAGAATCTCCTTGGATTCTGGCAATCTGCCTCCAAAAAGTCACAGCCTTGAAAACTCATTAGGGGCACAGTTTTATTCAGCACACCCAGGGTCACCGGAAACCGAAATCAACTCTATGGCGGCTGGTTTGGTTTTGGTAACTTGGCACCAGGCTTCTGTCAGGTTTCCTCTGTTGAAAACCTGCCATTGTACCCCAGGTAGAATGAATCTACATTCTAACAAAATCTCTGCTTCAATGGGGGCACAGTTTGGAAGCTCTGGCTCCTCCTGGCCCCGGAATCCTGGGGAGATACATTGGCTTCCTGGTTACATTTCTGGGCCAATGACTCCCCGGTCCTTAAGAAGGACATTTCTGGGTTGTAAAGAGGGCAAGAGCTTATTTACCTTTTCAGAAGATGTGCCTCCGTCTCAAAGGGGCCGAGAAAGAATGTACAGTGACAGGTTTCGAAAGAACAAAAGAATGAAAGAAAACAACAGAGGGCATTCTCTCTTTTGCCCAGGAAAAATGAAAGGCTTTTCTCTTCTGTTTCTGTTTATTTGCCCTCACAGCCCATCTGCACTGCATGTGTCCATCAAAGCAAGGAAACACATAAAGTTGCATTAAGTCAACAAGGGGGTCTCCTTGGAGAGACAGAAGGAGCCAGCGTGACTGGAAATAAGAGTTAGGGAACAGCCATAGGGCACGAGCCGGGGATCTGATGGCGGGGCTGGGAGGAGAAGGGGACCTAAGTATGAAGGAAGGAGGGACACGCGACACAGTGGTGAAGTTGCTAACTGAAAAATAGGCGGTTCAAACCCACCCAGCCTCTCTAGGAGAAAAGACCTGCCGGTCTGCTCCCATAAAGATGACAACCTAGGAAATCCCATGAGGCAGTTCTGTTGTCACCTGGGGTCCTCCTGAGTCCGAATCGACTCAGTGGTACACAAGAACAACATACACAGTGTGTCGTCCAGCATGTAAAATCTGAGCACTCCTCATCCACTTCCCCTGCCTTCAACATGGCAGAGCTGGTCTCCAGCATCTTCATGCACTCGGCTTCCGTGTGCCAGCTGGATCCGTGCCAGAGCCCAGGGGTTCAGCAGGGATTCAGGGTGAGCAATCCCGGCAAGGTACCTGCCTGCTGGAGCTGATTTCAGATGATAGGGGAAGGGGTTTGAGGCAGAGAGTGGCAGTAGCTAGGGTGATCCACAAGGACTTCTTGGAGGAGGTGGCATGTGCATTTCCATCTGAAATGTGTAGAGGTGGCCTTGGGGACAGCCAGGACCCAGCGGGAATGTCTGGAAGAGTAAAGCCAGTGTGGGCGGGGAGGTAAGCCGGGGCTCATGTTGGAATCCCCTGAGGAACTCGGAACAAAGCCCAGTGGTCTGGCCTCACCACAGCTGTCCAGTCAGAAGCTTATCACCTGGACACTGGTGCAAACGCTCCAGGTTTTTGTTTCTCAGCATGACCCTCCGGCCAGCAGCAGTGGGGACCATCTGGGAGCTCCTTGAAATGGAGAACCTCATCATTCATCAGTGCTCAGAGTCAGGGCTGAGAGAGCCCCTCCAGCCCAGGGTGGGCGTACGTAGGTAGCCTGGCTTCAGGCCCTGTGTTCTGTCATCTTCCTCCTGAGGAGTCCTGGCCCTGCTGCTGCCCATCTCCAAAGCTCTGAAGTATGGCTCAGCTGCGGCACATCCTGAAAATAGACGTGACCCAGAGAGACGTGTCCCAAGGACCATGGAGAGAGATGATATGGTCTTTTGATGAAAGAGAAAGTGTATTGACAAGGGCTGATTTTTGGCTTTGTAATCCAAGTGTTGGGTTTTCCCCTCCCTGGTCTTCTAGGCCTGTTGTTGTTAGGTGCCATCGAGCTGGTCCAACTGAGGTACCACAGGACAGAACACTGCCCGGTACCACACACCATCCTCACTACCATTGTGTTTGAGCTCTGTTGATGCAACCCATAAACCTTAACTGACACATGGGAACCTTTTTTGCTGTGTAGCTTGTTCACTGAAAACACAATTATTTTTTAATGTTAACAAACTCCACTTGCAATTCAATGTTTTGTACAAAATTCCATTGTATTGTCAGGGATCAGGTGAAATCTTGATTTGGGAATGTAAATATACACCATTGATTTTTCTGTACTTTATGCCCCTGGGTTATTGTGGTTGGTTGCTAACTGAAAAGTTGGAGGTTCAAGTCTACCCAGAGGGTCCTTGGGAGAAAGGCTGGTGATCTGTTTTCAAAAAAAATCACTGTCTGGTGCAGCTCAACTCTGACACACGTGGGGTCACCATGAGTCATTCAACTGGACAGCAGCGGCTTTGGGGTTTTTGTTTTTGTCCTTTCTTTGCTGAGTAGGGAGTCTTGGTGTGGCACTGTGGTTTAATGCACTGGACTGCAAAGTCGGTTTGAACCACAGGGTTGGTGGCTCAAGCTCACCAGCTGCTTCTCGGAAATCCTGTACAGGGTCGCTGTGGGTCAGAAACGATTCGACGGCACTTCACAACAACGATGCAGAGTAGGAGCCCTGCTGATACTGTGGTTTAGCGCTCAGCTGCTCACAGAAAGGTCAATGGTATGAACCCGCCGTTGGCTCTTTAGGAGGAAGCTGGGGCAGTGTGCTTCCATCATGATGACAGCCTTGAGACCCGGGGGAGGGCAGTTCTCCACTGTCCACCAGACTCGTTCTGAGTCAGAATGGACTGTGTGGAGTGGGTTGGGTTTGGGTTAGTATCACAGCGTCCAGCCTTGGTTGCATGTCCCCATCGGAGTGTGAATGAGGTAAACTGATCTCTCATTGGGTAGGATAGCAAGGATAATGAGGCACGAATAAAAACGGGTGATTAGCAGGGCTGGATCCTAGCTTCTGCCCCAATGTTTGCCCTTCTTCATTTGCGCTCAGGACCCCAGCAAAGCCACAGAGAGATCAGGAGACGACGTCTGCAGCACTCAAGAAGCAAAGCCAAGCAAGACACAGCAACTGAGGAAAGTCTTTAAAGAATATGGGGCCGTGGGTGTGTCCTTGCACATTGGAGTCTCCTTAGTCTCCTTGGGCATCTTCTACACGGTGGTTTCAAGGTAAGTCAGTGCCGTCAAGTCGGTTCTGGCTCTTAGTGACCCCGTAGAGGGTTTCCGAGGAGCACATGGTAAGTCAGCCTTACTGTTCAAATGACCTTTCAATCCAGTGCTTATCTTACAGCGCCACACCAGGATTCAACACTGGTTTTTAATCATGTGTTGGTGGTTATGTGCCGTGGAGTTGGTTCCGACTCATAACAACCCTATATGTTTCCGAGGCTGTGAACCTTTACAGGAGCAGAAAGCCTCATCTTTCTCCTGTGGAACAGCTGGTAGTTTCGAACTGCTGACCTTGAGGTTTGCAGCCTGATTCGTAACCATTACACTACCAGAGCTCCTTTTTTTAAAATCATAGTTTAGCTTAATTAAGCTAATTAGTAAAGTGTCTGCCTGCCGCGTTGCACCGTTTTAAAGACCTATATAGGATCCAGTTGATCCAGGTATAATTCAGACTCCCTGAATATCAAAAAGAATCCCTACTGGGCCACAGGCCAAGCACTCGGCTGCTAACCGGAAAGTCGGCAGTTCAAACCCACCAGCTGCTCTGAGGGAGACCCATGGAGCTGTGTCTTCTGTGAAGATAACAGCCGTGGCAGCTCTATGGGGACCAATCTGTGACGCCTGTGCTTTAGGGGCACTGGGTTTTTGAGGCTAAAAACAGCCCCTGGAAGGACTGGATGGGAATCTGAAGGGTTGGGTTTGGGTTAGTATCACCGAGTCCAGCCTTTGAGTGTACTGGTGTCATCGAAGTGTGAACGAGTGAGTTTATGTCAACCGTGGGAAAACAATTTGGAAAAGGAGGATGAGAATGATGACACAGCTTGAAGAACGTGACCAGTGTCATTGAATTCTACGTGTAGAAGCAGTCAAATCGGTGTGTGTTCTGCTGTGTATATTCTCAGCGATATACAAATGAAGGGTAATAAATCAATGTTAAGGACCTCTGGTAGCATAGTGGTTATGAATTGAGCTGCTATCCTCACGGTCAGCAGTTCGAAACTACCAGCTGTTCTGTGGGAGAAAGATGAGGCTTTCTGCTCCCGTAAAGATTGACAGCCTCGGAAACCCTGTTGTACAGGGTCGCTGTGAGTCAGAACCGCACATAACAAAAAATCAATATTGGTTTTTTATCTATCACATAAGATTTTCTGTGAATAATAACTTTTTTTCCTGAAACTCTGTATGAACCTGGCTACTTTCAACACACTTTTAAACATTACAAAAGGTTTTTAAACAAACCTTGACATTGAACCAACTCCCTCGTCCAGCCCCTTGCTGTGACCATCGTTTTCTCGTCTCTTTCCCTACAGTGGTGTGGACATGTCTGCTCTCCTGCTGAAACTCGGGTTTAGAGAGTCACTGGTGCAGTCAAAAATGGCAGCAGGAACGAGTACCTTCGTGGTGGCCTACGCGATCCACAAGCTGTTCGCGCCGGTGAGGATCAGCATCACCTTGGCATCTGTTCCCCTGGTGGTCAGATATTTCCGGAAAGTGGGATATTTTAAACCTCCGGCTGGGAAGCCGTGAGGCACTTGGCCATTGTAGGCACTGAGAACCCATTTCTTAGAAACTCCACCTGTTGGACTGGTTTTCGAGTCATGGGGCTGTTTTACAGGGCGGGGTGAACTATGTTCTCATGCGTAAGGTTTACCTTTGCCAGCAAATTTTAGACTTCTGAATTTAACTCCTTTTTGGCTTTTGTGAATGTGCTTCATCGTGGGTTGGTTTGTATCCCTAGTCTAAAACATTCATCACATATCAGAAGTGAATGATGGCAAACAAAATTGTTAGCTGACAAAGAAACATCCTTCCAGAGGGTCATCACTGAGGGTCTGAGTGCAAAACCGGGAGGTTCCTGTCTGTGTCCTTTAGGAGCAGCAGTTAATGAAGCTTGTTTTTAACATTCCCCCCCTCTCTGTGGTCAGACTGGCCCAGCTCTAATATTCAACGCAATGACACTAACAGTGAATGAAGCCGGACCTATGATTTACCACAATCAGGGTTTAAATCAGCACCCAGCCCTTGGCCTTTGATGATGTTTGCTTTGGGGAAAGAAAACTAAATACATCTGGTGTGTTTCAAAGTTTCCAAAACACCTTCAAATCAGGACCGGGGCCGGGGGTGACACCCTGGGTCCTACTTCGGTGGTTCTTCTAACATGAGATTTCATTCAAGTAGATCAAGGCCATTTGTTTTCAATTTTGGCAAAACCAAGAAACCGCCAAGTAAAAGGAATCTGAGTGGTGCAATGGTTAAGTACTTCTCACTGAAAGTTCCGGCAGTTCGAAGCTACCCCAGTTCCTTATGAGAAAAGACTTGGCAGGCTGCTTCTGTAAAAATCAGCCTTGGAAACCCTATGGGCAGGTCTAACAAAAGCCGCTGAGTCAGAACCAACTCAACAGCAGTGAGTCTACATGAAATGACATCACTGGGCCCCTGCCACCCACCCACATCCATGACAATTTGGAAGCCAGTACATGAATAGCCGAGACAATCAACCTAACCCTTTGTGTATCAAACTTAAGACTTTCCAGAATGACCATCACAATGTTTTTACACTGTATTACTTGTCTGTATGTACATATGGAGTCCTGGTGTGGCACTGTGTACTGAACTGCAAAGTCAGCGGTTCAAGCTCATCAGTTGCTCCTTGGAAACCCTATACAGGGTCACTGAGTCAGAACCAACTCAACGGCACTTAATCATCTATATCTATTTTGACTTAAAACTGTTAAAAACAAAAAGTTGGTATTATGCCCTAAAATTGTTAAAGTGCCATCGAGTTGGTTTAAACTTACAGTGACCCTATAGGTTCCCAAGGAACAGCTAGCTGGTGGGTTTGAACTATCATCCTTGTGGTTAGTAGGCCAGTGCGTATCCTACACACCAGGACGCCAATAAGGATTTTAGTATCACTTTTTTATAAATGGAAGGAGGTCTGGTGGCACAGTGGTTTAGCTTTTGGCTATAGACTGAATCGTCTGTGGTTCTAACCCACCAGCCGCACCATGGGAGAAAGGTGGGGCAGGCTGCTTACAAGAGGACAGCCTTTTTAAAGTGAAATGGTTGTATTTTTCCTTCAAAGCAATCGATTCTGACTCATAGCAACTGCTCATAGGAATTCCAAGGACTCCTGGTGTGGCGTTGTGGGTCAGCACTGGACAACGAACCACAAGGTCAGCAGTTCAGACCCACCAGCTGCTCCTCGAAAATCTATACAGGGTCGCTGTGAGTCGGAACCGACTCAGCGTCACTTAAGTCTTTACGGAGCAGACTACGACATCTTCCTCCCATGGAGGGCTGGAACTGCCAACCTTTTGGGCATCTCAGTGCTTAAACTCTGTGCCACAAGCACTCCTTGCCCTCAAGTCCCTCACATGGGCCGGAGCTTTGATCCCCATCTTGTGGTGTTTGAACAGTAACTTTGCGATCCTAGTCCCTCTCTGCCCTAGTTGTGCCTCTGCAAAAAAAGCGATCCAGTTCAGGTCTCAGGGCTTCCTCCCTGACCTCCCTGTGTTAGGGGTCATGGGAGTGGACTGAAAGGCAAGCAATAAACAATTCTCACACCAAATAGCCATACCCCACTTCCTAGGCCCTGCCCAGCCTCCATGGCCAGTGCTCAACCCAGAACAGGACTGGGGCAGGGGAAGGAGGGCTCACCAGCAAGATGTCTAAACTCCTTGTTTGTATGGAACTAGGAACACTGGATATGTTTTTTAAAGGTAAGCCATTGTTCAGCTGGGTAATTTTTTTGTTTTCTTTTTTAACCTGACAATGCAACTGAAATTCTGAAACACAAATAAAACCTTTCTAAAGTCTACGGAGAAGTTTTTCATTCCTGAGGACAGATAAGTCATTGCTGTTAAAGCAGGACCCTGACTGGTGTATTAATGTGCACATACAATTAGCCGTGTGCTCTGCTTGCGGGTGTGGGGAGATGTCACTGTTTAGCTGTGCTCACTGGTGAAATTGGCCTTATCACTTAGTAACACTAACTGGGGCAGATAGTCTAAGAACTACTACTTGGGGAAGGTCACAATTGATTTAGCTCGACTTCTACAGGAACCGAAATCCCTCTTGTAGGGTTGGTAACTGGACTCCTTTGTCACACACCAGCATGGATATTTATGTTGTTAAGTGCCCACAGAATCGGTTCCAACCCATAGCGACCCTGTGTACAAGGAGTGTTTGGTGAGCTTGAACCACCAACATTGCAGTTGAAACCAACTTTGCAGTGCTGCACAATAACCCACAGCACCACACCAGGACTCCAGTTTTCGTTGGCCACTTTTATATTAGACGTGGCTCTGGTTTTAACGTCTTCCACTAGAAGTCAGCCGTAAGAGCTCATGGGTGGACTCCTGTGAATCCCAGAACCCCAGCTTTCTCTTCCTCATTGGCTTCCTCTCCACATCCTAGTTAACCACATGAAGCTGTTGCCAGGTCAAGGCCACGTGGCATCATGAGATGTACCTTTCTGAATGGAAGCATGTTGACCATGAGGCAGACCAAACAGAGCCCGTCCCCTCTCAGCACATGCTCATTTCATGGTCAGTAGGGAGCAGGTGGGGAACAGACTGATAACATTTTATTTACATATTTATTTTTTACAGTGTGCACACATTCCATGACTGCAATTTTAAAACCAGCCCTTAACAATGAGAAACGATGCTGAGACATGTGACCTCGTGGGTGTCCCGAGATGGGGGTGGAGCACATGTTCTTCCATCAGCACCTCACTGGATGAGGGGTGACAAGGACTGTAAACCCAAACCAGCTGGACATACAGGTCAGGCTGAAGGGGATGCCACTGAGTGAAACTCCAAGTCTCCAGCGAAGTCTTACCAGGTGTGGTCACCCATAGCTCACACACACACACTTGGGCACTCGGTGATCACTACACAGCCCTTCCTTGAGCTGAGGGGGTCAGGGGAAGGCTCCCTGCCCCTGACCAGTCTTCCTGAGGAAGCAGCAGGGCCTCCTGCTCACTGCAGCGGGGCTTCCATGCTAAGGCCCGCTCCGTGAAGCCCTTTCTGTAGTGGAGGAAGGCAGGCAGTCCACAGTAGATGAAGTGTCAGTAGCACCCTCCTGCTCCCTGGCTCAGAACCCCACACACACCCCCCATGAGCATGAGTCCTATTGGCTGGCTGGCTCTTTGTTCTGGTTGCTTGGTGGTTTTGAGGAGTTGGCGGTAGTCCAGGGGTGCTCAATGATCTCCTTTAGCCCCAGCCTGTGGTTGGGATTGTGCTTCAACAGTTTAGAGATGAGGTCCCGGGCTCCCAGCGTAACCAAGTCAGGGAACGCAAACTCAACCTGGAGTAAGATCAGGTAGAGGTCTGAGAGGTGCTTGGATCTGACTAGCCAGCCCCCAGCCCAAGCTAGTGAGGGAATCTTACCCGGGAAATTCTGTTGTAGGTCTCCTGGTATGTGCTTGCCTCAAAGGGAGGTTTCCCAACGAGGAATTCGTAGCAGAGGACACCGAGGCTCCAGAGGTCCACCTTCTCATCATGCATGCGGCCCTCGATCATCTCGGGAGGCAGGTAGTCCAGGGTACCACACAGAGTGGTCCTCCTGGAAGTGGACAAGGGGCTCTGACTACTACAGCCACTAGAAACCAACCACTGGGAAAGGGGCCAGCACTTACTGCGGGCTTTCTCTAGGCCAGAAATCCCCATTTCTTTAGGGTCCTGACCAAAAGGAGGAGAAAATGCGTGATAGAATTTCAAGTTCTTGAGGAATCAAGCTTCCTGGAATCATTGAAGCTGGATGAACCCCAAACTACTGGCCTGAGACCTTTAAAAACTATAAACCAAAAATATCCCTTGAAGCCTTCTTGATACCAAACACTATTAGGAGCCCTGGTATGGCACTGTAGCATAAGCACTGGACTGCTAATTGCAAGGTCGGCGGTTAAAACCCATTAGCTGCTGCTCCAAAACTCTATCCCCTAGGTCAGGTTCCCTGCTGAATTAGGGAAGAATGCCTATCCTGAGCATGGTGCACTTACACAGAGCTATCTCTGTAGTATCAAACTGACAGCGTGCACATGGAGGCTCAGAGTTGGTGAGTTTCTGTGAATGGGGGAAGAACAATTCAGAGGCTGATGAGGCCGATAAGGCCTGCATGCCTCGAAAAATGCAGTCGTCAATGTCAGAAGTGTACAAATTATTGAGCTGGAGTATGTTTTGCTGTGTATATTTTCAACAATGCAAGTTTTAAAAAATAACTCCCCCTTTCTCGATAGAGATTGAGGGAGTGTATAAGACCACACAACTAGCAAAGTCTAGAACCAAATCTGCCCAACTCCAGAACCTCCCCGAATGAAAAGACTGGGTAGGGTTATGAAAATAAGGTGCTTGTATCCCACCAAGAATGTTGGATACTTTATTAATAATACAAGTAAGGTACAGGCACCTTTGTGTGTATATGGGGGCCTGGGGGCCGTGTTAGGTGCCGACTCAGGAACTCTGCACAACAGACCAGAACACCGCCAGGTCCTGCACAACCCTCACAACCTGGATCTTGGAGCCCACTGTTACAGCCATGGTGTCAGCCCATCATCTCACGGAGGATGTAGGAAGGGTCTTCCTCTTTAGTTTTTTGATGACTTTCTACCAAGCCTGATGCCCCTTTCCAGGAACTGGTCTCTCCTCAGAACGTGTCCAAATTACATGAGACAAAGTCTCCTTATTCTCGGTTCAAAGCAGCATTCTGTCTGCACTTTTTCCAAGACAGATTTGTGGGGGTAGGATTGCCCGAGTAAGGTGTCCAGACAAGATGAGCCATCCGAGAGGCAGAAAGGGGAAACCTACCACCAAGAAGAACCAAGAGTGGCCCCTGTCTTTTGGACTCAGAATCCCTGTGCTGAGATCCTTCTACCCCCAGAAAGAAAGACAGCTGTTAACACCAGAAACTGCACAGGAGGGTGACAAGTGAGGGTAGAGCAGTGCAGTGGCCTTCCTGGCCCATGGAACAAGACAGAGTGGGCATGCCGACCACAGAGCAACAACGGAGTACTTGGGAAAAGACTTCCTGGTAGAGGAGGGTGCCTCCAGGCACTTGCTGAACATGGGCCAGAGAAGGCTGCACACATCACTGAGCAGCTGTGAGAAGAACTGTGGCCCACATCACACCTGACCTGGAATTGTATCCTGTGACCTCCCTAACCAACCCCATAATAAGAGGGACTGCTCTTCCACAATCCTTTGTGCTCCCCCTTTCCAACCTGGTCACATCGCTATGGCTCCCGCATAGGAGGGTGATGAGAAGAAAGGCCGTTCTGCTATCAATGAAGTGGTGACCCGAGAGTGCATAATCAACATTCACAAGCACATCCGTGGAGCAGTCTTCCAGAAGCGTGCCCCTTGAGCACTCAAGATTTGGAAATTTGTCACGAAGAAGATGGGAAAAGCAGATGTGCGCACTGACGCCAGGCTCAGAGCTGTCTGGGACAAAGGCACGAGGGACATCCCGTACCATATCCGGGTGCACTTGTCCAGAAAACGCAAGACGAAGATTCACCAAACAAGCTCTGGACACTGGTGACCTATGTGCCTGTCACCACGTTCAAAAACCTACAGTCAATGTGGATGAAATCTTAAATTTAGGATCAAATAAATTTATAAATCTGCCTCAAAAAACTAAAGAAGTACTGTGAGTTCTGTGTAACTGCTGGAGTCCTGGTGTGGTGCTGCAGGGTCAGCACTGGACTGCTAACTACAGGGTCAGCGGTTCAAGTCCACCAGCCGCTCCTTGGAAACCCTACATAGTGTCACTATGAGTCAGAACTCATAGACCCGAGCAGAGGCGTAGAAAGTGCTGTGGGACCCACCAGCACTGTGTCTAGAGGAGCGGGGCAGGGAAACAGAAAGCTACTTCCACCCAGAATCTTTCAGCCAGGAAACATGATCTTCCAGCAGCAGTTTGCCTTTGGATGAGCCTTTCCCAAGAATATATGTGGAAAGGGGTGACCACCTGAGGCTAGGAGAGGACTTGGAAGTGGGGAGGCAGAGCACTGAAGTGACAGATCCACTGGCACCGCTGACCTGTCTCTGGGGGTCAGGGATGAGAAGGGGGGTGGCAGAGAGGGGCCAGGCCTGACGTGCAGGTTGTGTGGGTTTCTGGGCCTACAGGTGGTACCCACTGACCAAGCCCATGGAGTCAGGGATGAGAAAGAAAGGGCTGGTTAGCCTGGAGTGCCTACACAAGGCAGAAACCAGGCCAAGAGGATGAAGGCCACAAAGAGGCCCACCTGCAGGCAAAGCTGAGAAGAGCCTGTCCTGATGGAAGAATCGTATCCCGAGGCATTCCTGACCCTGAACTGTAACCTGTAACTTCTCTAACAAACCCCATGACCTGGTGAGCAAGGTCTACGTTCTGTGAAGGTAGCTTGTTGTTGCTGTTAAGTGCCATTGAGTCGGTTCCGCCTCACAGTGACCCCACGCACAACAGAAGGAAACACGTGCCATGCTCCCAGTCACTGCTGAGCGATCTGACAGTTGTTCCTCCGCGATTCCAGAGGAATTTACAAAAGTTGTCGTCCTCTCCTTCCTAGTCTCAGTCCAGAAGCTCAGCTGAAAGCCGTCCACCATGGGTGACCCTGCCGGGACTGAAATTACCCATGGCACAGCTTCCAGCCTCACAGCAACACACAAGGCCCCACAGTAGTATAGACTGACAGGCGAGTGTTGGGTCGAGCCCAGCGGAGAGAGGTAGTGTGGTGGGATGGGTGGCTGGCGGGGAGATGGGCCTGACCTCTGCCTGAGAGCACGCAGCCCTGGCCTGTTGACACTGATGCTAACTCTCCTGCCCTGTGGAGCCAGAGGAGGTCTGTTGGCCCCACCATCACGCCACCATTACAGTGTACAGAAACAGCACCACACAAAGCTCTGTAAATACAGCCAGGAGTTTGGTGTTTGTTTTTATCTGTGTGAGAAGACGCTAACAGCCAGGTGGTGACACTAAGGATAAGAAACTACAAACTGTTCCATGAGGAAAATTCTAGGTTTGGGGTTCAGAGATTCACAGTGACCACTGATGTGACCCATTCCTTACTTGGTTCCCCTCTAAAACAACAGCGAGGAAATACATTATGTGGACAACTAAAGAAATGTAAATAAGGACCACCAGATATCAGATAGTTGTTGTTAGGTGCCTTCGAGTCGGTACTGACTCATAGCGACCTTATGCACAGCAGAAGGAAACACTGCCTGATCCGGGGCCGACCTCACTACTGTTGCCACACTTGAGTCCATCGATGCTGCCACTTGGCCAATCCATCTTGTTGGGGGTCTTCCTCTTTTTCTCTGACCCTCCACCTTACCACCAAACATGATATCCTTCTCCAGCGACCAGTCCCACCTGACAATATGTCCAAAGTATGAGAAACGAAGTTTGGCCATCCTGGCCTCCATGGAGCACTCTGGCTGCACTTCTTCAAACACAGATCTATTGGTTCTTTTGGCAGCCCATGGCACTTTCAATATTCTCCTAACACCATAACTCAAAAGCATCAATTCTTCGACAGTCTCCCTTATTCACTGTCCAACTTTCACATGCTAGGAAATGCATTAATTTGTGATTCCATAGGAGAATGTCCATGGTTTTAACACACGTGTACTGAAGCACTTTGAGGTGAAGCCTGGTGAATGCTCCACCAAAAAGCAAAACAGCAAACCCGATGCACCTGACCCATCATGGGACGGAGTGGAGGCCCTGGAGACAGGGCGTTCTCAAAACAATTCACCATCTGATGAATTTCAAGCATCCTAACAAAGGTGGGAGATCCATTGGAGGTGGCGAAGACATCAAAACCGACAGCAAAGACTGTTTCGGTGACTTTCTATCAGTTCTTCCCCAATGCCAGCACTGGGTTCAGCCATGCCTGGCACCCCACAACAGGTATGTGTTCGCCCAGTTAAACTGTGATCTAGGATCAGGAGCTGTTTCTATACACCAAGGAGATGAGGGAGACATGGAATCAAAAGAGTTTCTCTGACAACCGTGCGAAATCATAGGATGATTGTTAACCTTTGGCTGGTGAGCACTGGACACGTGAAGGTCTAGTTTAGCACGGTGACACCGACCATTCTTGGTTGTGTGCCTCACCAGGGGCAATAGCTCACGCTCACGAAGGGCAGCCAGTCCTTCTCAAGGGGACATAAGATTCCAGCTCCTGAGTAGGGGCCTTGCCTGAAGCGGCTACAAGTGGTCCGTGACACAAAGAAAGGGGTTATTCTCTTGTCGTCTGTTTTGGAATAGAAACACCTTTAAAGGAATCTGCTGTTGTTTCCCCAAAATCAATAGACCCTAACCAGGCAATGGGTTTTAAAGTTTAAAGTGCCCCCACTTCACACAAAGGTTCAAAATCCTATTTTAATCCAAAATAAACTTTAAACAGCAGAGAATATTCTGGCTCTTTTTGCTAAATTCCCCTAAGACTGAAATTTGTTTCACAAGCTTGGCTTTTCTGCTTCAGTTCAGAGGAAGGGCTGTTCCTACTGACAACGAGGGCAGGACGTGAATCTGTGAGTGTCGGCAAGCTCCGCTCCGTCCACACCAGTTCTCAGCTTCTCCCTCAAGCTCTAGGTCTCTGCAAGCTGCACTAAGGAGATGGATCTCACTTCTGACGCACATGTCTACCTATAGCCTTAGTTACTCTATAAGGACGTTAAACCTCTGCCTCTCTCCAACACCACGTGTTGTTAAGTGCTGTTGAGTAGGTTCTGACTCACAGGTTTCCAAAGAGCAGCCAGTGGGTTTGAACCACTGCCCTCACAGTTAGATGGTTAGCAATCCAGGGCTTATCCTACAGTGCCATGAATCCCCCAAAATGTTTGCCGAAGGTAGTTTTCAGGGAGACACTTGTTGGCTGTCAGGCTAGATGATGACCAAGCAGGTCTGTGTGATCACTGGCCCCAGCTTAGAAGGGAGACAGGAGTCTCAGAATCCCTACGATGCGGTGAAGGGTCCCCCCCAAGCACTCCCACCTTGCACATGACTCACCTGGAAGATGGGGCATGGACTGACCACCCGAAATCTGCAATCTTCAGCTCACCGGTCGACCCCAGCAGCAGGTTCTCAGGCTTAATGTCTCTGTGGATAACTTTCTTGGAATGACAGTACGACAAGGCATCGGCCAACTGTGTGATATACTACAAAGAGAGGGCAGGGCGGGAGGCCGTGCTTTAGAATTTCTCTAGCGCAGGTTAACATTAGGCATCTCTCTGGAAACCCCTCAGAGATTGTCCACGTTCCGCAGGCTGTAAAGCACACACTTGACAAGTCTATATAAATCACAGAAACCGACTCAAGCGTGCTGAGCATGAGGGCCAGTTACCCAGGTGGAACTCGGCTCACAGAGCTGATGCCCTGAGACAGCGAGGACTGAAAGGGCACTGATGATGATGAGCTGGAGCTACAACCCCATCAGGGCCCAGCAGCAGTGGAGTACAAGGCTGTTCAAAACGATTTACCTATCAGGGAAATTTGTTTCGTGAACACTATTTGTAAAAAGGGCAACTTTTGATTAAGTCAGGCCTACTGAACTCATTGAGCTTGGAGGACTTTCTGATATTACTGCCCTGAAGTATTCTGTAAACCTTGAAACACAACCAGTCCCTTTCAGCTGAACACCACCACACTGATCACAAATCATGACTACCACCTGTAAGTTCTATGCACCTTTAAACACAATCACGTATATGAGACCAAACGACCAAAAACTGCTTTAAAACAAAGATGAGAAGGCAAGGGGGCAGGGAAGCTGGAAAAGAACCACCAGAGAAGAAACAATGACAATGTCCACACTGTGAAGACATGTCTGGTGTCCCTGTGCAGAAACGCTTGAAAAGGAGCGTAAACCCAGTATTTAGGAGAAAAAAAAGGGCAAAACACCAACCAAAAAAAACCCTTGAAACTAACTCTCATTTTTAAAACTAACATGATTCTACAACAAAAGAAAACTTTGAAATGGACAAGAGCAACTCACAAGAGGGCCCAGGAACTTCCAGGGAGGGAGTGGGGAATCCTGGGGAGGGACCACCAGAAGAGGAGAGTGAGAATGGCTACAACTGGAAGGAAGGGTACTGAAATGCACATGCAGAAACCACAGCGCTGGGTACTGTCAACAACACTGTACATTTATGTTTAAAAAGGGAAAAAAAAGCATTTGTCTGAGATTAAGCATTTACTTAAGAATATCAGGGGAAAAAATTAATCCTGAACAAGACAAAAAATAAAAGCATAAAATGAAAAAAAAAAAAAAAAAAAGTTAAGGAGGATTCTAACTTTTTTGCATATGTAATTTATCAGGCAAGTTAGATGCTCACAAGCCTTTCAGTCCTTCGGTTACTTTTGGTTTCATTTAAGAATGGAGTCAACAGTTCCCAACAGACTGACAAATAGACCCAGTGTTTGCTTCCAGATACAGATAAGAATTATCTGCTGAGACTACTCGAAGTATATATTTAACTGGGGTCCTGGTACAGTGCTGTGGGATAATGCACTAGATGGCCAAGTCAGTTTAAAGGCATGCTGGGCGGTTGAAACTCACCAGCTGCTCTTCAGTAACATCACACATACACATGGTTGCTGTGAGTCGGAACAAAATTTTGAGGAGTTTGTTTTCCCAAGTCATTGGAACAGGACTGTCTGTTGTTGGTAAGTGTCTGCTTAGAGTATCATCACCTCTGCAATCACACTTTCAAAACGTGCAACTTTAGTGTAATCATGAGAAAATACGGACTTTAGCTGGACAATCATTATTGAGGTACCAATTGTGACAGAAGGAGTCATGGTGGCAAGTGGGCTAGAGCACTGGGCTGCTTACCACATGGTTTGGTGGTTCAAACCCACCAGCCGCTCCTCAGGAGAAAGATGAGGCTGCCTGTTCCCCTAAAGATTTACAGCCTCCAAAGCCCTATGGAGCAGTTCTAAGTTCTACTCTGCCTTACTGGGTGGCAATGAGTTGGAATCGACCTGCTGGCAGTGGGTTTCTGGTTGTTTAGTTTAACTTAATACAACCTGGTGACACAGTGGGTTAACCACAGCATTAGTAACCGAGCACTCAGCAGTTACAGAGCAGTGAACTGTCTACTATGGCTCTTCCAGCCTTAGTATGCAATTCCCACCAAACGACATTTTCCTGATGGGTCTGGGTAAGGGAAGATGTGAGAAGATCTGTGTGATTCCATATGAGTGATTTTCACCAGTGTCACTGGAACAAAGATGGCAGGTTTCCAAGGAGCCGTCTCAGAAACGGGAAGGAGGATCTCACTGGCAACAAGAGGCAGGAGTGGGGCGCATCCTCTGGGGATGGAGACCCTGCATGTTGAACCTCCTGGACCCAGGAGACACAGCTGCCACAGCAGAGGAGCGGCAGCACCAACACCAAGAGCCATAGCACAAGGCAGAGGGCGGGCTTCCCAGCAAGAGGCAGAAGCTTTGGGGCAGAAGACTTGCTAGCAGAGTGGGGTGCCTCCTGGCACTTTGGTGAGCTAGGTTTGCTACCCTATTCAGCTACAGCTGAATGAATTTACGCTGAGTTCACAGTGGAGTGGAATGCCCTTCGGACATTTATCAGAAGCTCTGAAAGAGCTTTGCTCCAGCTGCCCCACCGAGCAGGGCAGAGGCCAGACCAAAGGAGTGAAGACCAGAGAGCCTGCCTCTAGGCATGGCTGAGGAAAGGCTGTCCTTACTGATTTGTATTGTCAACATTTCGGTCCCTATATTGTAACCTGTTAACATCTTCACTAACCCCCAGGAGCATGAGTACTGTCTCAGTTCTGTGTGGCCACAGAGACGTAGACAGTGCTGCGGGAGGGACGGCTGGTGGAAGAAGTGGTGGACAGGGGGAGGCACGTCTGACCTCCGCCTCACGGGAATTGTCCTGGGCGGATTCTGATCATGACTCCTGCCCACCTCCTGCCCTCCCCAGGAGATGTCAGAGGTCAGATGCCTGCCTCTAGGCCGTCTCTGCGCAGCGGTTCAAACCCAGCAACAGTTCTGTGGGAGAAGGTGAGGCCGTTTGCTCCTGTGAAGACTCACCGCCTCTGAAACCCAGTGGAGCAGTTCTACTGTATGCCATCGACTCACTAGGAGGAGGGAAGCCACTCGATGGTGGTGACGGTGAACCCGTGACACATGTGCCTGCTCGTGCGTCACGTTCAGGAGAAGCTAGCTGCGGGCTGTATGGAGCTCTGGCCCAGAGTCACCAGTTCTCATAGATCTTAAAACTCTTCTAAAATAAAACACTGATTTAGTTTAAAAAGGGATGAAATTTGAGACGAAGGGCAAATCATATACATTTTTGTAAATAATAAAGCCAGCCACAACATCCAACCTCTTACTTGACTGTATCTGCACACATGGTACTGCCGTTTTGGCCTTTCCATTTCTTGGTGGTGTGGTGGGTGGCGTGGTCGGGAGATCAGAAACCCTACAGAGCCGTTGTAGTCCGTCCCATAGGAGTACTGAGAGGGGCAATCAACTAGATGGCAGGGGGGTTGGGTGGTCTTTTTCCGGTTATTTCACATACTTGACACGATCCATATGGTCCTAAGACAATACTGACTCCAGCACAGCCACAGGCCTGAGCTATGGAGGACGCGGAGCTGGCCGGGACAATACACAGAAACTTACAGTAGCAGTTCTCTGCTCATCAAACTTGGAAAGCTTCTGAAGTTCTCGATAGACGGTCCCGAGGGGTGCATATTCCAGGATGAGGTAAACTCTGGTGGCATCGTGGAAATAACCATACAGCCTGAGAATGTTGGGATGCCTGCAACCAAGGCCAAATACAGTTGTGTCTGTGTTTGGAACTGACACAGAAATGGGACTAAATGTTATCCAACAAACCCCTCATGTGACACCAGTGGGATTTCTAATGGGTTTGGGTCATGAACTCCCACTGCCCTCCCCACACCACCAGCCCGACTCCACTTGAGATTCGAAAGCTATAGACCTGTTCTACAGACTAACACAAACATGTGCTTATCATTTTCCTGCCATTTTAAGGTATTCGAGAACTATTATCCTTTCCTTCCTTTCATGTATCTTTATTCTTAAGGGGGGAAATCCAATGGTGAATATCCACAAATATCAAAAAAGCATGATGTTTCCCCAATGGCTTGATCCGTGAACACTGAGACAGGCACTTTGTGTGGGCAGAGGTCCCTGTGCCAGTGGGACTGCCCCTCTCCACCCCCTCCCCCCAACTCCAGCCCCTTGCCTCTGGGCACGGATAAGGGCCAGCTTTATATAAGTAGTAGCAACTTGTTCAAACTGTTCAACGCTGTGACAGCAAAGATAAAGGAACCAACAACAACAAACACCCAGAGCCCAGAACTGATCTGCAGGTGTTAACAACACAGTAAATCCTGGATGAATCACATATTTGATTATTCTTGGTTGTATTAAGACACTGGCGCTCTACAAAGACCTTTGTTGTCGTTGGTAAGTGCTGGAGTCTGTTCAGACTCACAGAAATCCTGTAAGGGGTTTGTAAATCTTTGCTAGAGCAGAAAGCCTCATCTTTCTCCCGAGAAGGAGCTGGTGGGCTCGAACCACCGACCAGTGCTTAAAATCAAAGCCACGGCGTTCCCACAAAGACCTCTACAACTTTTTAATTCTTAGGAACCTTAAGTTCTGTACACATTCTCATGAACATGAAAGCAGAAACTTACCTAAGGTGGGACTGTATCTCTACTTCTCTTCTCACCTGATGCTCAACCCCTGCCTTTTCTAGCTGGGCTTTAAACAACACCTTCAGAGCCAGGATGAATTTGCTTTGTTTTTCTCTCGCCAGATAAACATTACCAAACTTTCCTTTACCCAGCGGCCGGCCAATTTCAAAATCCTCCAAAGTCCATTGCCTTCTAGGATAGAAATGGAACACTTTAAATGTGAAGAAAACCGGTATTTCCCAGCAACTTAGAGATGTTCTGTAACCGATCAGTAACCCACTTAAGCACCAAGCCATCATCAAAATGGGAGAATCTCCATGCATACCCCACCCCACTCCCCACACGAGTCTTTGACTTTGCAAGGTGCCATGCCCTGGAATAGAGAATGTCCCAGGGCTGCCCTGTGCTTAGGATTAAAGACCCATCTATAACACACCACCAGAAGAACATTCAAGAGATGTTGAGAAGTAACTGGAAAAACATTCCAGAAATATCTGTGAGTCATCCCAAGAGACGGCTCACACCCAGAAGATGGACATACAGCAGACATTGAGGGGAGCAGGCTGGAGTCGCAGGCCATGAAGGCTGACAGCCACTCCACCAAGAAGCAGAGGACTTTTGGTGTGGGTTCAGACCTGGCTCCTCCTACTGACAGCAAGGTTTTAGGTAGTTTCAGAGGAAGATGTTACAGCGACTTACAATAAAATACATCATCAGTTTAATAATACTGTCAAAATAACAGTTCTCTAGCATGACCAGCTGCCTGAGGTCTAAGGAGAGAAAGAAGCCTGGAAGCCCAGAAAACCAGACAGTGGGGCCCTCTGAGGCGGGGCGCAGCATCACTGTGCACGTTTCCACATGGGTTACACCCCCACAGACGTCTCCTAAACTTGAGAAGCACAGTTTCCGTGTCCCTAGTAAAGCAGACAGTTTTAAAGCCTCCTCTCTTCTCTTATAAAGATTGGAAAACTGGAAACCACCTGATAACCAGTTTTCTAAATGAAAAAAATTAAAAGTTTGTTTGAAAAGAGTTCCCCATCACTAATTTACCAATTAAGTGGTCTATTCTAGAATAACAGCAAAGAACTATGCAAATCAGACAAGACTTACTTTTTTGTTTCTTCTTTTTTCTGTTTTGATGCCAGTTCCTTTCCAGGATTGCTACCTACATAGAATAAATTAGAAATAGTTTATAGAAACAGAGATAAATCAAAGAACAATCACTAAAACATTAATAATGTTTATCAACCACGGTCTACCCAGGTATTTCTCTTTATATTTTAAAAGACCACTATGTGAAGTCGCCACAGAATTTCTAGAATAAAGCTGGGCAGATACACACATCGTTAGGCCCACCAATGAGAAGATTAAGACTATGCAGAGTCTCTCTAAAACTGCAGTTTGTTTTCAAATAAGAGCCCGGTGTGCTCGCCCTCGTCACCTTTTCCTCACTAGGGGTGCCAGACAACCAGGGTGACTTTCTCGCCACACCAGAAAAGATCTATCGATGGTATCTGAGACCAGGCCTAGACCAGAAGCCTCCTTCCACTGCTGGCTGATGGGGAAACAGGTACAGAAGCCACAGACTCAGCATATAATAAGTGAATGAGACGCCCAGCAGGTCCCAGAGCAACAATGTCATCAGCTTGTGTGCAGGGGGCACGTGGGACACCCCACCTTCACTCATCACACAGAGCCTGGTGGGCATTCCCAGTATCGTTCCCTCCCAGTCTCATGGAGGGCTCCCCTCGACTGACCCTGCCCCCTACCTGAGACCTTGCTTGTCTACATCTATCTTGGCTACGTGGACCGTTAACCTCCTCTGGGTCTCAGCCCCTTCCTCTGTGAAGCCGAGTCAGTAAGGCCGATGGTCACGAGAAAGGAAGCACCCATCCACCTGCGGTGTTCAACCACTCAACAGGTGGAGAGAAAGAACCGTCACCATCCAGCCGCCCCCACCAAGCGCCCCTGGCAGCAGTCCTGTGCCTCTCCAAACCATTTAGCACTCTTGGATCAAAGACCCCTAGGCAGCTCCCCAAGGCGCAAGATGAAGCCCCACTCTTTATCATAGTCTGCCTCAGTTCCCACGTGTCCCTCGAGTTCCCCACATTCTCCGTGCCCTCCGACCTTTTCAGGACCTTCCTGTGACAGTGCACCAAGCATTAAACCCCTGCTGACGAGTCAACTCCGACTCACAGAGACCCAGGAAAACAGGGGCCCAGGGCTGTCAGCTTTACAAAAGCAGATCACCACGTTCTTCTCCCAGCAGCGGCTGGTGAACTTCAGACACTAAAGCTCAGTGCTAAATAAACCACTGCACAATCCCTCTATTAGGCAGCCAGTGCCTTGTGCCGAACGCCACACTGCCTGCCTCCCCCTCCTTCAGAGCATCCCTCAGGCAGGCAGGCAGGCAGGCAGGCAGGCAGGCAGGCAGGCAGGCAGGCAGGCAGACGCTGGTTTACAAGAACTAGAAAGAACAACTCTGAGGCTACTTTACCAGCTGCAGGCGGCTGGGCCGGCTCGCTCTTTGGGGTGTTGTTTGGTGCCCTGGAGACAGGACGAGTGACAGTGGTTGTTGGCACTGGTTTCCGCTTCTGACCCTGAACTGGCTTCCGGTTGGAGACCAGCTTTTGTGTTTGTGACGGGGCATTCTGGGAGGAATTCGAAGGGCACAAGACACGCTGGGCCTGGCCACTGCTTGCAGATAATGGGTTATGAGAAGGAAATGGCAACGTCACCGGGACTCGTTTTGGACCATCGCCAAGTGGAAGTGTCACCTAGGTTGGGAGGGAAGACAAAAGTGAGTTTATAGCCTTCTTGAGTGAACACCGAATACTTGAAAATTTCAAAAAGCTTTTTTTCTTGTACAAGGCGGCTTCAAAAATGAGTGGCAAAATGTCATGGTTCTTAAATTTCATTTTTCTATGTACTTTTTGAAGTCACCCCCCGACCAGTATCACTGAATGGGTGCACGACTTTTTAATTAGTGCTTCTAGGCATGCCTCATTTCATTACACTGCACTGCACTTCACTTCGCTACATCGTTAAGAAAACAAACGGAAAGTCTGGGGCGACCCTGCACTGAGGAAGTCTACAGACACCATTCTTCTAACAGCGCGTGCTCAGTCCGAGTCTGCGGCACGTTTCTGCCATTCTCACAGCTTCAGTTTTTCATCAGGCTGCTGTGTACTTGGAGAGTCCTGGTGTGGCGCTGTAGGGTAAGCGCTGGACTGTGAACCACAAAGTCGGAGATTCAAAGCCACCAGCCGCTGCTCAGAAGCACTGCACACTTTATCCAGACTCCATTCTAGTACAGACATAACCTCATGGGCACATGTTAAGTACTGTGAACCCTGTTTCCAAGGAGTGGCTGATGGGTCTGAACCACCAACCTTGTGGTTCACAGTCCAGTGCTGATCCTACAGCACCACACCTGGACTCCCAACACTTCCTGTGATTCGCTTTACTATGACACTGGCTTTATTGTGGTGATCTGGAACCCAACCCACAGTATCTCCGAGGTATACCTGTATAGGGCTGAAAGAGGCATTACATAAATTCTCAATAATATAGATAATACTTCTACCCAGGTGTTCAGCAAAAAGCCACAACACACAAACTTAGACTAAAGTCTAAGTTCTAATCCGGAAATCTTTTTGAACACCTGTTAGAGGGAGTCCTGGTGTGGCACTGTGGGATAAAGCACTGGACCGCAAGGTCGGCAGTTCAAATTCACGCGCCTCAGAAATCCTATACAAGGTCGCTGTGAGTCAGAACCAACACAAGGCGATTAAACAAACAACATTACAGAGAAAACAAAACACAGACATCAGAATGCTCAGTGGAGGTTGTCTCTGAGCGCAGACGTTTGGAAACGATAGTCCACATTTGCTTATTTGCCAGATTTACCACAATAAGCACATTACTTTTGTTTGTTTTCTAATGCTTCATTGTCTAAGAACACCCAGAATGGCCATGAGCAAAAAACAAGTTTTCCAAATAAGTCCATTTTGCTCCTCAAATAGTTATTACCAAAATGTGTGATTTGCTATAGCTAGTATGTGGTAGGAGTCCTGGTGTGGTGCTATACGATAAGCACTGGACTGCTAGCCACAAGGTAGCCGTCCAAACCCACGAGTCAGTCCTCGGAAACCCTATGCAGGGTCACGATGAGTTGGAACTGACTTGATGGCACTTAACGACGAAGATGCGCAACAAGTTGGACCGTGAGCTGAAGACTGAATGACAGGTCGGAGAGATTCCCTTTCAACTTCTTGTCACAAACAAGGAACCAGTGATGGGGCGTGAAGCCTCAACTTTCATCACTCGCTCACTGGATTTAGTGCCTTAGCCCTCTTGTGATTTGTGGGACATGTAGTGCCCACCTACATTTCCCCACCTCTGAGGTTTAGTGGGAAACTCCTGTCCCACTTTTAGTTGAGTGCTGCCATGGGTGGGGACCTGTAAACTATGTGAATCTGAAGAAACAATTCCAGTTCCAGAGACCCCTTGGTATATGCACACCCCACTAATTGTATCAAAATCTATATGACATTCATCCAAAGTGTCGTTCTTTACTGAAAAAAAAAAAAAAAAAATGGTTTCAACAAAAAGTTTAAAGCAGAAAATAATTTGTTCTTAAAAGAGAAGAGCTGAGTTTTGAGACTTTCAAGTATTGGGTCAGTTCTTTCTGCAATCTGCAGTGTTCACAACACAAAAGGCATTTAGGCACGGCTACAAGGAAAAATAGCTTTTTTAAAAGAGGTCGAGAATACAACAGGTCCAGTGACTCAGTGTGGTCTCTTTTTCACTGGCCACTCTGTACTCTCAGCGGCTAAGAAAGGTAGATAAAGACTTTTGAATACCAGCCCTCACCAGCCCCCTCAAAAAATTAATATTTAGATTTTTATACTGATTTCTTAGAAGAACAATAAATCGGGAGATAACTTCTACTGAGGACTCTGATATTAGACTCATTCCTCACAGTGCTCCACACTCAGTCACTATATGCTGTGTTCCTGGGGTTTTCACTGTGAAGTCTTCCTAGACTTCACCATGTCACTGAGACCCAGGTACCTCTCTCCCCTAGCAACTCTGCAGACCCTCAGTGTCTGTCACCAGGCAGGAGGTCAGCGCCGAGCTCTGCAAAGTCAAGGGCCCTGTACTTTCAGCGTTGTCATCCTGTATCTCAAAGCAGGTTCCCAGGAAGCACCGACTAAAACAGTTTCTCACTCCTGGAGCTAACTGTTCCCTGAATTATGACCGAGCAATCCAGGCCTAAGAGTCCTGGCATGCGAGAGTACAGGCATCCAGTGAAGCACCAACCGGTCTAGCTGCTCCGGTATCCGGCTCCTGACTCATCCAGTAGCGTTCCCCTGCACACAGTGGGGAGACTGCAAACTGTACACAAGGCTGAACACAAGAGTCACACGGAGGGAGTCAGCAAAACGCCACTGAATGGTGGGAAGGAGCCCGGCCGACTGGGAGGACAGGAATCTACCACTGCACCCCAAAGCTAAGGTAAGAACTCCAGACAGGGGGCCAGTCTCTGTTTGAGACAGGATTGCAATTATACTATCCCATCACCTTAACGGGTCTTGGAACATAGTTTTCTTTGGCTTTATCCATGGTGCCTGAAAGGAAAAGAGAGAATGGTCTTTAGTTTACACAAATCTGCCCGCTGCAAAGCACTGCCTGCTCTCTTCAGGTTCCTACTCCCTGAGGGCAGCCCCAGCAAGACACACGACTACACTTTTTCTCTGCCCAAATGCAGTTCATGCAGCCGGCATAACGACAATGAGCGGCTCATAGGCCATGTCCCACCCCTACTCTCACACTCACACACTCACACACTGCACTCCTGAGTGGGTGGGCCTTCTCCTCTGTCACTTCCACTCTGCGGGTCCTTTCCTGATGGTGTGCAAGCCTGCTGTGACAGCTGCCACCGTAAGAAACGTCCTCTTGCCCCACACTTGCCTGGGGCTCTGACCTCATCGCTCCCCCTCCTCTCTCAAGGCTGCAGTGGGCCCTCGGCAGCCTCCTTCCCAGAGCCCCCTTCCCCAGGCTTCGTCCCCATGACAGGACCCTGTGGCTTCCAAACCCAACAGTCAGTCAACTGTCCTGCACCTACAGCGACATCTCACAAGGTGGGTCACCCCCTGATCCCCTTCCTTCGCTAAGCTTTCAGGTATGTCCCCGACCTCACTAGCTGTCCCCTCTGATTAGCCTCTTGGAGTACACTGGCCTCATTACTCTCAACCTGGACATATCAGGGGACCCAGGAATAAGTCCTTGGATCCTCCTCGTTCCCTCTTAGCCACCATTATCCAGGACCTTGGTTCTCACCAGCTTGATTAGCATAAGTCTAATTCACATCTTCTGCCCTCAGCTCTTCTCTGGCCACCAGACTCAAGATATTCAACTGTCACTGACAGGTCGGCCTCACAGCTCAATCTGAACAAACGAAAACCAAAACTTCTCCCTCCCTGCTCACGGGAGTACCTGAGCTCAGTCTGGACCACGTCTCCTTCGGTGTACATTCATTGTCTGTGAGACTGGATCTGGTCTCCAGAGGCTGAGGACTCCCACATTTCTATCTCCAGCCTACATCCTTCCCCAAACTCTACTCAAATCTCCCACCACCCATCCACCACTGTGTGTTGTTTGCTGAGTTGCAATCGATTCCGATGGCATCTAACAGCAACAGCATCCAACAGCTGCACCTCCTTGTCTGAGGGGACTCCAATTTTAATACGACCCAAACTCAAGGCATGAACCTTCTCCAGGACAATTCACAGAGCGAAGGCCCCACCTCAGTTGATGGCAAATCCATCCTGCCAGTTGCTCAGGCCAAAAGCCTTTCGTGGCCCTTTCCCTTAAACCCCACATTGAGGTCATCAGCACATCTGCCAGGAGTCTACCTCAAAACCACTGCTCACCACCTGACCTGTCTTTCTCCCCAGGCCAATGTTCTTTCCAGCCTCGCCCCACTGTGCTCATTCTCACCACCAGGCCAGGTATGCCAGCCGGTCCTTGGTTCAGACACCTCCCGTGGCTCCCCAACTTAAACTCTCACCTGCAAGACAGGCCTCCAAAGTCCCACAGAACGAGGGACAGACCATGTCACCTCCTATTATTCCCTGCACACAGAGCTTCTTTCCTCCAACTAGTTCCCTGCCCCCAGGGGCTTTTCACAACCTTTTTGGTTCTTTCCTTAGGTGTGAGGCTCATACGTCACTTCCATTTCATTCAAGCCTCTGGCTCAAGTGTCCCTTTACAGAACCAAAGCCCAAAACCCAGACCCATCATGACCTGTGTAGGATTTCCAAGGCTGGAAATCTTTAAGGAAGCAGAAAGCCTCATCTTTCTCACCTGGTGGTGCTGACCTGGCAGTCGGAAGCCTATTTGTTACCCTCCCCCCCCTTCTCTGCCTTAAATTTTCTTCATAGCCCTCAGCATCTCACACAAACATTACAATGAGTATGTTTTGTGTACTGAGTTCTCCCCCACAAGAAGGTGCGCTCCAAAGAGCAAGGACTTAGCCCCTTGCTGCTCACTGTCCCATCACCAGAGCCGAGAACAGCCCATGACTCTTAGGACCCACTCTAATGCAGAGTACTTCAGTAATACAGTGCACAGTACGAGCACACCAAGACTTAAGCACAATCATCTACGAAGACAGCAGAAACCTGCCGATGTTTCATACCCAGCTGCTCAAGGAACAGGAGAATCCCATCAGAAAGCCCACCCCAGTGCCTTTATACTTGCTTCATAAATATGCAACTCCAGGACAAACAGGATTCAAGACTCCTTATGCCAAACCAGTGTTTAGTAAAAAAAAATAATAATAATAAATAATGCATTTTTTAAAATAAGGAACAAGAAACACAAAGGCAAGCCAAAAAGTATCGCTACAAAGTCATTGTCATTAAGTGCTGTTGAATTGGTTTGAACTCATATCCACCCCATATTGGGTTTCCAAGGAGCGCCTGGTGAAATGAGCCGCCAACCTACAGGTTCAAACCAACCTTGAAGTCAAGTGCTTATCCTACAGCACACCAGGGTTCAAAAACAGTCATAGGAAACTTTATTTATTTATTTTAATCAAAATGGGAAGCTATTGTTCGACATATCCAATATCTAGGTCTACACACTTCTGAAGGTGAGGCTTCTATGTCTAATCCTTCCTGGAGGAACTCGGAGATCCTCAACTGATACCACAGCAAAATGGCAGGCTTGGCATCCTTGAGACTCAAATTGTATTCCTTTTAAGTTCCTTTGGGATCCCCCAAAACAGTTGCTATGGCATTCTAACAGACCTCTCTGACCTGAGTTTAACTGATTCAGCAAATCCGTTTGGAAGCGAGTTTTGATTGGACCTTTTTTGAAGGCTCCTTATCAAGCCTAAGAACTATATGCCGCCATGCACTGATCACAATGCCATGTCTAAACACATTGTGTTTGTAATAAATCCACACACATAGGAGCTAGAAACCTAGTATCTATCAATACTTTGTGACTTACTCTTGGATATGCTTCTACTATGCAAACCTCAGCTCCTAGACTGCTCTGCGGCTTTCACTTTCCCTGCCAATCACAAGTAGCCGACTAAGAAGATCGTTTACGCCAGTCATGATCCAATAATGACATTTACTCATCTTCTAACATCTGTCCCCATCTATTCTACTTTCTCTTCCTTGTTGGGAGGCTAAACAAGAAACAGAGCAGTAAGATGGATTCAGAAATCCTGGGGTGATCACCCTGGAAGCCTACTCCTCAGGTGATTTAGATCTAGAACCAGATGCAGGAACCAGGGACCAGATGACCTACAGGTGACCCATCCCAACCAGACACCCTACAATTCTAAGCAAGAACAGTGTTAGCTTTCCCTGCACTGTAGGTTTAGGGTCAAGGCTTACTGTCCGTCTCTCAGGCATGGGAGACCTGTGAACGTTTGCAGGGAGAAAAGTGAGTGGAGGAGTCTGAACATGTTGCTGAAAGGCATGTAAGTTGAGGGAAAAGGAGGGCTGAGGAAGAGGAGACAGGATGAAAAGTCCAGGGCAGTAGTGACATTACTTAAATCTTGGTTAGAAACGGGAATGTTCAAGCTCAACTAGACTCATAAATCAGACTACTAACATCCTTCCCAGTGACATTCTGCAGAGTGTGGACCACTAGGCTCTCAGGGAGACATTGAAATCAGCTAGACAGCTGGCTGCAAATACAGACACCTGGGCCCTACCCCAAAGGTTACTGAGTCCTTGGGTCTGACTCTGAGTCACCCTACAGGACACAGCACAAGTGCCCCATGGTGTGGCACTGGAGGACAAGCGCCAGATGGTTAACTACAAGGTCGGTGGTTCAAACCCACCAGCCATTCCTCCGAAACCCTATACAGGGAGGGTCACAATGAGTTGGAATCAACTCATCGATAATTAACAACAGAACTGCCCCCAAAGGTTTCCAAGACTATAATCTTCGAAGCAGACTGCCTCACCTTTCTCCCAAAGAATGGCTGGTGGGTTTGAACCAACCTTTTGGTTAGAAGCTAAGCGCTTAACCACTGCACAACCAGGCCTCCTTCCCTTTCCTTTCTTTTTTTTTTTAAACAAGGTTCCCATACAGGTTTGGAAAAACCCTGGCCTGGAAAGTGTCAATTCACTCAGCCAGGCCGGATATGCCCTCTTGGCAGACCAGCCTAAAGTTTTCTTGTTGATTGCCCTCTAGTCACCTCACTGGACCTCCCTGTAGGGTTCGCACTACCCAGAGCCCTTTATCTAAAGTTGCCAGGTGCCATGGAGCCGATTCGGACCCCGAGTGACCCCACGCGAAAGTATAACTGTGCCATAGGGTTGTCTCGGGTGGAAGCAGATCCTCTAACCTTTCTCCCGCAGGGTGGGTTCCCGCAACCAACCTTTCGTAAGCAAGCGAGTATCTCTAAAGCAACTCGAATTTATGGCGACCCTAATCTATATAGAATTTCCGAGACTAAACCTTTTCGGGTGCACATAGCCTCATCGATCTCCTATGAAGCGGCTGGTGGGTTTGAACCGCTGACCTTAACGCTTAACTGTTTCACCTGGTTCAAATAGTTGTCACAATTGGAAGCGATCCTGTTAATTCCTCGTCTGTCTCCCCACCCCAGGTAAAAGGTAAACTCTAGCATGGCAGTGACCTCTCCGTATTTTTCTTACCGAGCGGCCTACTCAACACGAGAAGCCCCCCAAAACCATTCAACCGCCCCCCTCCGCCTCTATGGGAATACTCAACATCAGAGTGGGGGATCCTGGGTGACCACAGGCCGGAGTGCCAGGTAGGTACCGAGGACTGGCCCGGAGGGCGTCCCTCGGGGACCCCTCCTCTCTGACCTGCGGTCCCCAGGTCCATCACACACCCATAGGCCTTCCCCCAGCCAGCTCCACAATGGTCACCTGCCGCCTCCGGAGTAGGGCCGCCAAGTCCTCCCTAGAGCGTAGCCGTTAGGAAGCTACGGTTCTTCTTTTTAAATACGAGTTAAACCCTCTAACACGAAAGCTGATTGGCCTGCGTTGAACAGAGGCTGCCTTCTGACTGGCTAACAACGGACCGGACATGAATCACATGACAATGCTTAGCTGACGCGCAGGCGCACTCACTCCATATGGTCCCGGAAGTGGCGCCAACGGCCCTTCAGACCCGCGGCCTTCTACCGCCCGAAGTGCTCTCCAGGATCAGGCGTTTGTCAGGGATCCGAACAGCTCCCTAGCGTCAGGGCTGCTACAAAGAAAATAAATCCAGGGGAGGTGAAAGAACCCTTCAAACGTGCCAGAAGGTAAGATGGCGAGGATGGCAGACTAGAGCGGGGCCGATCGATAGCGCAGCGCTCGGTGCGGCGACCTGTGCGTGTGCGCAGTGAATGTGAGCACCGAGCGATCGATCGGGCAATATTCGCGCCTCCATTTTTCTAGGAGAAAGCGGGAGACCGCGAGAGCCAGAGCAGCGGGTAAGGGGATGCCGGGATGCGAGCAGAGTGGACGAGCGCTGCAGGCCCCTGCGGGGAGGCCTCGGTCATGGCGGGAGAGCCCGGAGGGAGCGCAGAGGCCTGCGGCATGACCTCTCGTGTCCTGGTTGCGGAGCTGGGCCTGCACAGCCTCCTCTTCTAAGGACATCGTGCCCACTCCTCCCGGCCCTTAGTCCGCCTCCGCTTTGGGATGGCCGCGGCGCGTTCCTTGTACCATGAAGGAGGTTCACGGTCTCTCCCGGAGTAACTGGCCCTGGGGTCGGCTTCCTCCTGACCCCTGACTTCTGTGTCCCCACTTGCTAGCCCGGAGGGTGGACATTGTATGGGGCGGGAGAAGCAGGAGCTCGCCCTCTTTGTATCCAGGATGCCTGGCAGGACCGAGGAGACGGGATAGGATCGTAGTTCGGCTGCGGGCGGGTTACGCAACCACGCTAAACTTAGTGGGCATCCTCCCTCCTCCGTGTCCAGTGTTACCGACACAACCACATTGCTTCTGCATGCATCCTATGGTTTCATTCAGTGGTGTCCGGCAGGTGGTGGTGCTGTTGGGTGCCGTTGAATGGTTCCGACTCATAGCGACCCCATAAAATGTTTCCAAGGAGCGGCGAGTGGGTTTGAACCACCGACCTTGCGGTTAGCCAAATAGCGCTTAACCTGCAGCGCCACCCAGGAAATGCTTAATAAATGCTGTTGTTAAATGCCATCGAATCGGTTCCGACTCATAGCGACCCAATAAAGGGTTTCTAAGGAGCAGTGCATGGGTTTGAACCACTGACCTTGTGGTTAGCCATCCAACACTTAACGGTCAGCACCACACCAGGAACTGCTCAGTAAAGGCTGTTGTTGTTGTTAGGTGTCATTGAGTGAGTACTGACTCATGACCTTATGCACCACTGAAGGAAATACTGCCCGGTCCTGAACCCCCCTCAACAATCATTAGTATGGTTGAGCCCATTACTGCTGCCACTGTGCCAATCCATCTCGTTGGGGGTCTCCCTCGTTTTCACTGACCCTTCTTCACTTTACCATGCATAATAAATGTTTGGTGGTGGATATGTGCTGTGGAGTTGGTTCCAACTCGTAGCAACCCTGTATAGAGTTTCCGGGGCTGTAAATCTGTACGAGCAGAAAGACTCATCTTCCTCCCGGGGAACCGCTGGTCATTTTGAACTGCTGATGGTGAGCTTAGTAGCCGGACTTGTAACCCCTACGATACCAGAGCTCCTTAGTGATGAATGTTAGTTAGCTGTTATGAGTAAGCGTAGTGTATACAAAACTCAGGTTCTGAGATTAGCACCTGCCATTGACAAGCTCTTTGATCCTGGGTGAGCTGACTAACTTCTTTAGTTCTGTTGCTGATCCCTAAAGTAGAACTGTATGAGGAGTGAAGGAGGTAATAAGTCCTTTACTCACGACACGTTAGGTATTGTACTAACATGGGGTTGCCATGAATTGCAGTCAACTCTATGGCAACTAACAACAATGAAGATCTGATCAGTCCTAGTGAGTATTTTTAAGTTTTTAGAAAACATTACAAAGCTGTGGTTAGTGGCAACACAGGCTCTAAAGGCAAACTATCACCGTTCTAGCCCAGGTTCCTCTAAGCCTAATGGTGAGATCTTGAAGAACTGCTTCTCCCACCTTATCTGAAAACAAGGAGATTCCAAGACTGCCGTTATAGGGAACTCTTGAGGATTAAGTGAGATAAAACCTGGTAAACACTGTAAATATTAGCGATTATTCTGATCAAGGTCAGTGGATCACTCCTCAGAAACGCTATACAGAGTCACTATGGGTTAGAACCAACTGGACGGCACTTAACAACAACAACATGATTGGTAATCTCAGTGATCTTCCAGGGGCAGCTGTGCAGTTAGAACAGGTGGGTTCTATCTCTCAGAGTCACCCAGGATAGCAGTACCAAGAGTTACCGCTGCATCCTTTCTGTTACGTTCTCGTCTCCATTTTTCACTCCTAGGCTCCTCTGCAACAGTCCCATCCCCATCTTCAGGCACCTGCAGCCTTCTGGGACCAGTCCACACAGAATATTTGAGTCTGTGATTTTTTTGTGTATATTACCTGATTAGATTGCTGTTGACTCCAGTCCAAGTCCTAGCAACTCTTCAGGACAGAGTAGAGAAGGGTCCCATAGAGTTTCCTAGGCTGTGATGTGGTGTGATTCTGTAGGATAAGCACCGGACTGCAAAGTCAATGGTTCAAACTTACCATCCGCTCCTCGGAAACTCTATACAGAATTGCTATGAGTCGGAAGTGACTCGACGGCGCTTCACAGTGTACAGGATCCAATAACCAGATATTTTCTTCTGCAGAACGGCTGATGGGTTCAAACTACCAACCGCTTGGAGAAGCCTCGCGCTTTACCACTGCTTTAAGTGCTGTGAAGTCAGTTCTGAATCATCGTGACCCTGTATGGGGTTTCCAAGGAGTAGCTAGTGAGCTTGAACCTCTGACCTTGCAATTCAAACGTACTTTGCAGTCCAGCACATTAGCCCCCAGCGCCACAGCAGGACTCAAACCTTTGCAAATCAATCTGACTGTAAAGTCCTGGTAGACTTTATTTCCTTCCTCATCTTGATCATTGCTTTTCTCCTATCTTATTTGACAATAATTTTATTTAAATGTTTATCTTTGTCTTTTCAAAGCATTCAACTTGGTTTCGTTTTCATTAAATAATAACTTTTGCCTTCCCATTTAAATTTACTAATTATATAATTACAGTAACAAGCTCAGTTGCCCTAAAACAGGTTTTAGGAACAAGCAGAGCTGACTTCAGTCTGTACACAGCTCAGCTGGTGAAAGTAGGGACCCCCTAGACATTCGCAGCAGCGACACCTGTCCACGGTCATCAGTACCGCGTTGTGTTTTCTTAGTGGAAGAAACCAAAAATGCAGACAAGTCCTTTTGTCAGAATGAGCCTTAGTGGTGCAGTGGTTAAGTGCTTGGCCACTAACCAAAAGGTTGGCTGTTGAAACCCAGCAACAGCATCATGGGAGAAAGGGCCTGCTAATCCGCTCCCATACGGGAGACCCCTGTGGGGCATTTCTGCCCGACAACAGCAGATTGGAAAGAGAACAGGGGGCAAGGGTAAGTTGAAGGGAAGTCATGTTGATGTCAGCTGACAGGCTTGGTGCCTTCTGTGTGCCAGGCTCTGGGCTCAGACCCCTACGTGCACAATCATTCTTCCCCTTTTGGTGGCGAGCTGAGGGCACTGAAGCCACTAAGCAAAGAATGCAGCTGGTCGCGCTGGGCTTTCAGCCTGGCAGGTGTGTTTGTGTCTGAGAGTCACGTGAGCCTCTGCCCTTCACCACCCTCCTGTGTTCTCTTCCAGCTGGCAGGGAACTCATCATCCTCTTCTCCGAGATGTACAGAACCAAAGTGGGCCTGAAGGACCGGCAGCAGCTCTACAAGCTGATCATCAGCCAGCTGCTTTATGATGGCTACATCAGCATCGCTAACGGCCTCATCAATGAGGTCAAACCGCAGTCCGTGTGCGCGCCCTCTGAGCAGCTCCTACACCTCATCAAGCTAGGTAGCCTTCCCTGTGACTCCCAAACTCAGGTTTTCCATGCTTTCAAGCATCTGGGTTTTACGATAATTATAGTTGTGTCTTACTGCCTCATATGTGCCAGGTAAGGAACCCTGGTGGTCGTTTGTAAGTGTCATTGAATGGCTGGAATCCGCCAGCCCCCTCAAGATTACAGCCCAGGTAACCCCATGGGGCAGTTCTGCTCCATCCTGTCTCGTTGCCAGGGGCCATCACCGACTCGGGTGCAGTGGTCTCTTGGTACCGGCCAGGGGTGAGCCAGGTCCAGATTGTGAGTATGCTGAGCTTGGTCCAGCCTCCAGGCCTTTGTGCTCCTGACTGGAAGGAAGGACTGTGGTGGTGTGCTGGTGGCTTCCCTCCGGCCTGGACTCACAGGTCATCTCAGCCTTCGTCACCCCTTCTGAAGGGACCCCAAAATCTTCCCAGGCCTCCCCACTTACTCCACACCAACCATCCTCTCTTTCCTTCAGAATGGAATCGTTGTGTGAAATGTTCTCTGTTGTTGGGGTTGTACCCACACAAGCTGCCCATCTTACTCCCCAAACTCAGTAACAGTCAGGACTTTGTCTTGTTCAGCACGTTCCCCTGATGCTACCAGGGCTCCTGAGACCATGGTTTAGCTGCTCTGCTTTATTGAGTGCTTTCTAGGAGTGAGTGTGTCTGTTACAGGCCTGGGTCTCTAGAAGTTTATATGGCCAGGGGGTTTGGGTTGTTGTTAAGTGCCGTCAAGTCAATTCCGACCCATAGCAATCCTGTATAGGTTTCCAGGGAGTAGCTGGTGAACTTGAACTGCTGACCTTGCAATTCAAGTGGTTTTACAGTCTGGTGCATTAACCCACAGAGCCACACCAGGACTTTAAAGGGATCCCCAGCCACCCATGGAGAAGGTAGGACACAGGAATGAGCAGAGCAGTCAGGTGTGGTGCAGGTTTGTCCCAGGCCTCTAGAGGGAGCACTGCCCCCCAGACCCTGGACGTCCATAAGAGTCTGCAGGGATTGTCCCCCAGCCGCAGGTCCCTCCTAGAAAAGAAAGGACACTTAGCGTTCCTGGGGGCTTGTTTCCAGCCAAGTCAAGTGATGGTGTGCGATGTAGAGCTGTCGCTTTAAAGAAAGCAAACTGGCCCCCATGGGAACCTCACAGGCTGTGTCTGAGTGTGTAATGAAAACAGAAAGGTCCACAGAACATGATGGCGGGGGGGGGGCAGGCATGACAAATAAAATGATGGCACTAGCCATCCGTCCCTCAGCACAACCCAGGAGGGTTCAACAACTCAGTACAGTAGTCACCGGCCCCCAGACACCCACTGTAGTGATGGCCTTGATTGGGGAATGAGCTGCCTGCGGTTCAGGCTCCACAATGCTCAGGGCACAGTTCTTCCAGTCAGGACCGCTGAGAAATGCCCACAGCACACGCCCTCCACCATAAGCCTCTGCCTGTAGGCACCGGGCTCTAACTCCGTGGGTCAGCAAACCTCAGTTAAGTGCCGGGAGGGGGACCCCACTCTGCAAGCTAGTCTCCTGCCTCCCTCGCTCCATGGGAGCTTGTACTGCTGCTCTGCCCCACCCCCGGCACCACAGCTTTCTGTCCCTGGACCCAGGAGGCTTCATACACTGGGACCTCTGGGTCTGAAAGACAAACTCCACTCTTGGCTCCTCCTTTTTTTTTTTTCTTTTTAGCCAGAAGAACAAAAAATCTTTGTTGGAATAACTACAACCAAAATTCTTCCTTAGAAACCAGGATGGTAAGACTTTGTCTCTCATACTTCAGACAGATTATCAGGAGGGACCAGTCCCTGGAGAAAGAAATCATGCTTAGTAACGTGGATGGTCAATGAAAACATGGAGACCCCAACAACATGGATTTGCACAGTGGCAGTAGCTGTGGGCTCAAGTATAGCAACAATTGTGAGGTTGGCGCAGAACTGGGCAGTGTTGTGTTCTGTTGTGTGTAAGGTCCCTATGATTTGGAACCAAATCGATGGCACCAACCAACAACAACAAATGCATTCTTACTCTATTCAAGTTTCGGCTGTATTGATTTTGAAGCAATTTTGCAATTAAATAACAGTTATCTTTATTCAACATCTTAATGGTATTATTTTCCCTTGACTTTTCCAGTCACAATTAGGTGACACTTCTTCCATCATGGAACAGAAATTTTGTTTATGAAGGTAGTCAGTAATTATCGTCAGCAATGTTTAGCACTGGTTTACCATCTGTTGTTTGGAAACTCTATCCACTTGGACTGTTTTAGTTTTCCTCCTAACTTCCTGGCCACAAACAATTCTGATTATTTTTTGGGTCCTCTGCTGCTCTCCCATATTCTTAAGTATTGAATCCTGGACATTTTCCTCTTCCTGTGTTTTTTTTCTGGATAAAGCCATCCGTGAATACGTATGAGTGCTGGTAGATAATTCTCTGAGTTCTTGACCCTAAAATATAGATCCATATAGTCATATAACAGCTTCACATGCCTACCTCATTGTTGTTATGTGCCTTCAAGTTGACTGACTCATAATGACCCTGTTTCCAAGGAGCAGTTGGTGCTCTGGCTCCTCTTCGTGGATGGTAGTGAGATTCCTCCTTCCTGCTGCTGACATGGCTCCTTTTATACACGTTCGTATCATCACTACATCACAAAGAGTATCCTCAATTTATTTTACTTTTATTTGGAGAATGATTTGGAAGTGGATTTTGGAAGTCTGAGAAGGGAAGTTAGGAGACTTGTTAGGAAGTTTTTGCAATAATACCATCAAGAAATTAAGAACTGGTAGGCATCAGCCAGTGGGTGCTGGGAGTAGGGGGGCAGTGGTGCTTGTCTGCCTGGCCCATGCTGCCCTGCTCCTGGGGCGGCTGAGGACGCCCAGCCAACAGCCCACAGTGAGGATTGAGAATCCAGCAAACAGTGAAGAGCCCGTGACCACCACAAACTGATTCCTCAACAACTGTGCGACTTTCATTGGGAGGTGTCGCTGTGAAGCAGGAGTTGTGAAGTGCTATTGAATTGTTTCCAATTCACTGACCCTGTATAAGGTTTCTGAGGAGTGGCTGGTGAGCTTGAACCACTAACCTTGCAGCTCAAACTGACCATACAGAAACTTTGTTTTGCCAAAATTTATAACATCATTTGTGGGCCATACAAAATTATCAACTTAAAAATTAGCCTGCTATATTTGGTCAATTAACTCAGCGCTAATGTGAGTCAGAGAAGAAGAGGAAGACCCCCAATGAGATGGATCAGCCAGGTGGCATCATTGATGGACTCAGGTGTGGCAGCGGTAGTGAGGTTGGCCCAGGATCGGACATTGTTTCGTTCTGCTGTGCATGGGGTCGCTATGAGTCGGTTCCGACTCGATGGCACCTGACAACAACAACAACAATGTGAGTCCTAAAGGAACGCTGGTAGCGTAGTGGTTACGAATTGGGCTGTGAGCCGCAAGGTTAGCAGTTCGAAACTACCAGGTGTTCCGCAGGAGAAAGATGAGGTTTTCTGCTCCCGCAAAGATTTATAGCCTTGGAATCCCTATACAGGGTCGCTATGAGTCGGAACCGACTCCACGGCACATTAAAAAAAAAGTGAGTCCTAGGAGTCCTGGTGTGGTGCTGTGGGCTAGTGCATCAAACTGCAGAGTCCGTCATTTGAACGGCAGGGTCAGTGGTTCAAGCTCACCAGCTGTAGGTCGAAATCGACTTGACGGCACTTAAAAACAACAATGTGAGTCCTGGTGTGGCGCCATAGGATAAGCGCTTGGCCTCGGGGTTGGTTTGAACTGCAAGGTTGGCAGTTCAAACTCACAAGCCGCTCCTTGGAACCCCTATACAGGGTTGCTATGAGTCAGAACCAACTCAGCAGCACTTAACAACAACAGTGTGATAGCTGGAACTGCAGTTGCCTTGGCAGGGCCAGACCAAATGATTTTGCGGACATAATCGGTCTGCAGACTGGACGTTCCCCACCCCTGCTCCCAAGCAGCCCAGCCCTCTTCCTGCTCACCCCTTTCCTTGGTGCTTGCAACCTTAACCATCCCTGCCTGAGTTCACCCAGCCTGGTGCACCCTCCTGAGCCTAGGAGGGGAAGTATAGATACTTAGGATGGATAAGTAAGGAGCTTGTTGGTTTCAGACTGCTGAAGGCGCTGAGCCTTCCCACCTGGAGGACCTGCTGAGGCAGGTGTGAGAGACTGAAGCTCATTGGCTGAGCTCTGTGGGGTGTCCGAAACAGAACCTGTGACAGCAGTGTGAGCATCTGGCACCTGGACCCCACGCCAAATAGCAGTGACGTTCATGTCTGCTCTTTTCATTTAAAAAAAAAAAGATCAAGAGCTGTGTGTGTTTACTACCCAGTAGGCCAAGCCACGCCTTGCTTTTCCTTTTAGAATTTAGAAATAACCTGTTCCTATTGGTGCAGGCATTACTCATACCTCAGCGTTCGTTACTGCACATCTGCACAATCTCCAGGTACTAGATTTGTACTGTTTTCATAAATGTGGGTGTCAGATAACTAGGTAGTTGCTAAGTCTGGATTCGATGTAAAGGAATCTATACACTTGCATGAGTAGAGAATGTGCTGTCCAGTAAAAGACATTAGAAAAACGATTGAGGAAAAAAGAGCCTTCTTACCCTACCCAGTCCTCAATCAATTCCAAATGGATCGATGCATTTCAATAAACTCTGAAAGGCACTGGGAAAGACATAGGTACCAGTTTGTTTATGTAAGAGTTGAATACTTTTTTAGGCGAAGGCTATTTTTAAAAAGTAGCAGCAATAATTGTCAAAGTGCTCTGTGTGTCCCCAGACCGCCCTCCCCCCAGGCACCTCCACCGTAAGTAGCGCGCAGTACTGTAACTGCTCTGTGCACTGCAGTCCCAGCTCTGGTTTTTGAGGGCATGGGTAGGAGTAAGGAATGAGGGTTCGAGTTATGACCATGGCTGGGTCTAGTTTAGGGGTAGGGATGGGAGTTTTAGAGTTACAATCCTGTAGATCTGTTTTGCTTTGCATCCTTCTTTATCTGGGTTGGGGGAGTATGGTGGCTCTATGGGATAAGCACTGAACTCTGAACCAAAGGGTTGGTTTGAGCCTACCAGCCACTCTCCCCAGGGTTGCTATGAGTCAGGAGTAAGCAATGGCCCTTAACAAACATGGTTCTGAGCTGAGTTCTGGAAGCTACGTTGTCGCAGCTCTTCCTCTCTGGTTGTTTGCTATTGGTTCTCAATCCAAAACCCTCCCTTTAATAGTTGTCATAAGGTTAGTGTGGGTTTTACTAATTCGTTTCATTTCTGTTTATCTGAGAATGATTTAATTTTTCATGAAGGACATGGAGTCCTGGTGTGGTGCTGCAGGATAATGCACTGGACCACAAGGTCGTTTTGAACGGCAAAGTCAGCAGTTCAAACCCCCTCGCCACTCCTCGGAAACCCTATGCGTGATCGCCATGAGTCAGAACCAACTCAGTTTGGTTGAATATATGTTATTCCATTATCACCTTGCCTACTGAGAAATCAGCTTAGGTTTATTAGTTCCCATTTTGTAGGTAACTTTTTGTTTTTCCTAAGTTGCTCTCAGGATTCTTTACTTGTCTTTGGTTTTGAAAAGTTTCATTATAATGTCTTCATGGTTTGGAGAGAGGGGATGTCTGTCCTGTTTGAGGAGTCCTGGTGTGTTGTTGTGTGTTAATGCACTGAACTACAAAGTCGGTTTGAACCGTAAGGTTGGCAGTTCAAGCTCACCAGCCATTCCTCGGAAACCCTATGCAAGGTAGCTATGGGTCGGCAGCGACTCATCTCACTTCACAACGATCTTGTATGGTGTTCATTTACCGTATCCTATTTGGTGTTCATTACCTTTCTTCTTGTCTTTCACCCTGTTAGGGAAGTTTTCTTCCAACAATTATTGGACAGCATTCTCTATAGTCTTTCATGTGTTTCTTCCTGTTCTGGAATTCCAGTCACAGTGTCCCACAGAAATCTTAGGCTTTCTTCAGATTTTTTTGTTCTTTTTTTCTGATTGTTCCTTTAGCAGATGAATGTTGAAAGATTTCCATTCTACTTGTGTTAATCTGGCTTCCTGATTGTTGCTTTTGTATGGGTCCCATGTTTTCATTAATTTTGTCAGTTTGCTTCTTGAATTATTCTAGAGTTTTGTCTGTTTTCCTTGGTTTCATCTGCAGTTTTCTCAGTTACCCTGTCAATCCACTGGAAATGCCAAAATAGCACACTTTGACTTCCTTAGCCAGTGGTTGCAGTACCATTTCAGATGTTGTATTTTCTGCCTCTATTTTATTCATCACTTGTTTGAGGCACTCTAGCCTGTTTCCTCTGACACATTGTGCTGTTGTATTTGTATTTGGTTGATTGTTGCATGTTGCCGTGTTCTCGGTCACTCTCCTCTCCCCTGGTGGATGTGCTGGACCCTGGAAGCGTGTACGTGGTTTTCTGTGTAGCGTAGTCAGGATGAGTGCGCATGTCTCCAGAAGCAGGTGTGCTTGTGGCCAGCATCCAGCCCCAGACCCGAGGCTGCTCAGGAAGGGCTGCCAGTGGTCACTGCTCCTATTCTGCTTCCTCTTCCCATCAGAACTCAGTCCCCCGCTCTGTGATAGCCTCTGAAGCTTGGGGTCCAAGGTCACCTTCTCTGTTCATTTCACTCCGTTTGCTGTTTACTGTGTCTGTTGCAGAGGAACTGCCTCCTCTGCCCTCCATGGGTTTTTTGTTTTCTGTTTTTGCTGTTTATTGTGATAACTAAATGCTAACAGAAGTCCCTAGTACCTCCCCCTTGAAGCACTCCTGGGTTTGCCACAGCACTCTCTGTGCCCAGCGCGGTGGGCCTGCGGTGGTCTCACACCAGGGTGGCCTGCCACTGTATCTCCAGGTCACTGGGAGGGGAAGAGGCTGCTCAAGGGGGGCAGGCCTCTTGCTGAAGTTAGCAGGGACCTAGCTTTTCATTTTCTAGGTCGTCTGCCCCACACGCCTGCCAGGTGTATGGTATCAGCCATCGATTGTGAGTAAACTACTATGGACGATTTTACCAACACCAGTTTCCTGACTTAACTCCCGAGGTTTTTGATGCTGGATCCCCCTTCTTCCTTAGCTGCTGACTTCTCTCTCCCTTCAACTACTGCTGACATCATTACCCACTGGGCTTTTTGTTAGGGGCTATTGAATTAATTCCAAATCATAATGACCCTGTGTATGGTTTCCAAGATTTTAAAACTCTTCGTGGCAGCAGAAAGCCTCGCCTCGTCTTTCTCTCACTAGGACCCAGGAAAAAAAATTCCCATGGTTGGTTTTCATGTGTGCACGTTTGGTTTCTTTCAGGAATGGAAAATGATGATACTGCAGTGCAGTATGCAATTGGCCGTTCAGATACAGTGGCCCCCGGCACGGGCATTGACTTGGAGTTTGATGCCGATGTCCAGACCATGTCCCCAGAGGCGTCAGAGTACGAGACCTGCTACGTCACATCCCATAAAGGGCCCTGCCGGGTGGCCACCTACAGCAGAGATGGACAGTTAATAGCCACCGGCTCAGCTGATGCCTCCATAAAGATCCTCGACACTGAACGCATGCTGGCTAAGAGTGCAATGCCAATAGAGGTACGTACTCAGGGTCACTGGCTGGTGGCCTCTAGGTCATTCCTGGCTCCTGTGAGAGTGGGGTTTAGACCAGCTTGCACTAAGCCTTGTTCTGGACCGTGCCCTTAGATTATGGTGGCTTTTGCACACTGAGCAGCTCTCTTCTTGTTGGTCTAGGTCATGATGAATGAGACCGCCCAGCAGAATATGGAAAACCATCCAGTGATTCGAACTCTCTATGACCACGTGGATGAGGTCACGTGTCTCGCTTTCCACCCAACAGAACAGATCCTGGCCTCGGGTTCACGGGATTACACTCTTAAATTGTTCGATTATTCCAAACCGTCTGCAAAAAGAGCCTTCAAATACATTCAGGTTAGCATCTGGTGTTGGGAAAGGGGCGTGGTTTTCCCTCCGGAGCAGTGAACTGTTGTCTGACTGGTCTTGTATACATACACTGGTCTCAGCAATTATACAGGAAGTGCTGGGGGGGAGGGAGGGGGCCAGGCCTGAATGCAGGGGGTAGGCGGGACAGAGGCCATACATCCCCATCACTACAGTGTAACCAAAATTTACCCAGTTGAGAAAACTGGCGGGTATTGGCTGGAAAAGTGGCGTCTGGTACCCTCTTGTGAGTGTGGTTCAGAAATACAACTGTTTGTTCTGCTTTCCACTTTGAATGAGCACGGTCCATTGTTGGGAAGGAGCCCTGCTGTGCAGTGGTGAGGCCGGCTGCTCCCCGAAACCCTGTGGGCTTAGTTTTACTCTCTCCTGTCTCGTGTTAAGTGCCATCTGGTCCGACTCATAGTATAGGGTTTCCAAGGGGCAGCTGGTGAATTGGAGCCGCTGGCCTTGCGGTCCAGTGCAGTCCCCCCCAGCGCCACTCCACAGGAGCGCTGTAAGTTAGAATCAACTTCATGGCAAAGGGTTTGGTTTTGGGTATTCTGGGTTTTTGTTTTGTTTTTGTCACTTCAAAATAATTTTGTTTTTTACTCAGTGTTTAAAGTTCTAGGATAAATTTAAAGAAGCTTTCATATACAAGTTTCATTTTCATTCAGCAATCTTCCATTAATGCTCCAAGATTATTAAGATGGCACCTTGACATGCCCTTCTGAGGCATTCACTTGGGGGGGCGGAGGGGAGGGGTTTGGAATTACCTTACCAGTTTGGGAGGTTTCTGTTCAAAAGATACTTAGATTTATTCCTGGAAGTATTTCTATTCCTGTCTAGGGGCCTCCGCGTTTCCTGTTGATTCACTTGGTCACTGTTCATCTCTGTCCCAACAGGAAGCAGAAATGTTGCGTTCCATCTCCTTCCATCCCTCTGGGGACTTCATACTTGTCGGGACCCAACACCCTACTTTGCGGCTTTACGATATCAACACATTTCAGTGTTTCGTCTCATGTAATCCTCAAGACCAGCACACAGACGCCATATGCTCTGTGAGCTACAACCCAAGTGCCAACATGTATGTTACTGGGAGCAAGGACGGCTGCATCAAACTATGGGATGGTGTGTCCAATCGCTGCATCACAACCTTTGAGAAGGCCCATGATGGTGCGGAAGTTTGTTCTGCCATCTTCTCCAAAAATTCCAAATACATTCTCTCCAGCGGAAAAGACTCTGTAGCTAAGCTCTGGGAAATATCGACAGGACGAACGCTGGTCAGATACACAGGTATGCGACTCCTTCGGTGTCGTGTAGTACTTCCTGGTTTGCAGTGGGTAGTAGACAGACTTGGTTTGCCTACTTTGCTCTCTGCAGACGTCACAGCTCAGCGTGGATTGGGTCCCATGCAAGAGCACCAAAGAACCTGGCAGGCCATGTGTAGATTGTTGTCTGCTCATAGAAATGGGGCAAAGTCCTGAGAAAGCCTCAGTCTGTGCACCCAGAAAGTTCATGGTTCAGGAAAGAAGGGCCAAAAGGGTAGCTGTTAGCCTGTTTCTAAGAGGAGGGCAGAGGTAGCCCCCCCCAGAATGAAATCACAAGTGTGATTTCACGCCATAAGGAGTAGGGCCCCCAGACAAAAACCCCCGTCTCATTCTGTGTCCTTCATTCCTGGTGGTCATGGTGAGAGTGCCCAGACTTCTCTGCTGAAGTCTAGTTACTGATCCTCTCACTAGCACTCAGTGTTCACATCATGTGATCGGCGACGGAGTGGCTGAAATTGTCGTGTCTTATTAGACTGCTCCTTTTTAGCAGCAAATTAAAATAAAAAACCCTTCAGGAAGCTTCAGCATTGCTTCCTTTCCTCTGTTGTAAGGTGTGTTTTCTGTCATACGCAGAAACCACCATGTCCGTCCCTCACCGAGCTCATAGCACTGTCGTAAAAGACGCTGCCGTGCTGACCCTGCCGTGTTGCCATTTGAGTGAAGAAAATGGAAGGGTCTGTGGCATGGGAACCACTAGATTGCAGTATAACCCACCTCTGATTTTCCCATGATTGCTGCTTGCTACCATGGTGGCCTGGTGTGGAGCTGTAGGACAAGCACACAATTGACAGTTCAAACCTACCAGCCAGCCACTCCTTGAAAACCCTGTACAGGCTTGCTGTGATTCAGAGCCAACTCACCAACACTTAACAACAGCAGCTTGCCAGCAGACCAGCCATCATACGCTGGAGTTCTTTTGTTGTTTCCGGTCACATGTCCTCTCAGCCCACCTGGATCAGTGTTTTCCTTTTAACCTGTAGTTAGATTTCAAGGGCTTCTTGAAATAAGGAAAAGAACTTTTAAGAGAATGTTAGGAATTAAAACCCTAAACAATGCTGACTTGGAGGGCAAATATGTCTAGCATATATAATTGACAAGGAGTCCTGGTGACGCAGTGGCTAAGCACTCCCCCGGCTAACCAGAAGGTCACTATGCAAACCCACTGTCTGCTCTGGAGGAAAATAATGTTGCAGTCTGCTTCCATTAAGATCACAGCATTGGAAACCCCTAAAGAGGCCTTTAAATAAGTAAGAGGAAGATGAGCCTGGATTTGACAGAAAAATGAGTCAAAGGGTAGTCATTTATTTTGCAAAAGGAAATAAAGTGGTTGGTATTATTTGTTGATATATTGGTGATGCTGTTGGTAAGTCCCGGCAACTTGATTCCAACTCATACAAATGAAGAAGATTGATAATGCCTGGTACTGATGAGAAGTGGGGAAATGATACATATTCTATTGATGGGCGCATCCGCTGTAAAACATTTCTAAGGGACCATTCATTGTCGTTTACCAAAACTTAAAATCCCACCAGATCCTGTCTTAGAAAACCAACCTAAGACAATCAGACAAATGTGTGCACATTAAAGAATGCTCACCGCAGTGTTATCTAGAGTGTCCAGGAATTAGCAATGTAAACGTCCATGAAAGATCATCGTGTAAATGTTCCGACAGGACGCAGCTTTTAGGACTCAGTAACCAGAGCAGCCTTGACTGAGCACGTCTTCTGCCGTACACGTCTTATTGTCACTGTTGCCATCCAGTAGGTGCTGACTCGTGGTGGCCCCCTGTGTGTGTATAGTAGGTGCTGACTCATGGCCCCGTGTGTGTGTACAGTAGGTGCTGACTTGTGGCCCTGTGTGTGTTTGTGTGTGTGTATACAGTAGGTGCTGACTCGTGGCCGTGTGCATGTGTGTGTGTATACAGTAGATGCTGACTCATGGCCCCGTGTGTGTGTACACAGTAGGTGCTGACTTGTGTTGGCCCTGTGTGTGTACAGTTGGTGCTGACTCGTGGTGGCCCCGTGTGTATGCAGTAGGTGCTGA
>NW_006408541.1:4415918-4416548 GCF_000296735.1 Chrysochloris asiatica | reverse complement strand
ATACAGTAGGTGCTGACTCATGGTGGCCCCGTGTGTGTGTACAGTAGGTGCTGACTCGTGGTTTGGATACAGTAGGTGCTGACTCATGGTGGCTCTGTGTGTGTGTGTGTGTACAGTAGGTGCTGACTCATGGTGTGATACAGTAGGTGCTGACTCATGGTGGCTCCGTGTGTGTGTACAGTAGGTGCTGACTCATGATGGCCCCGTGTGTGTGTGTGTACAGTAGGTGCTGACTCGTGGTGTGATACAGTAGGGGCTGACTCATGATGGCCCCGTGTGTGTGTGTGTGTGTGTGTGTGTGTGTGTGTGTACAGTAGGTGCTGACTCGTGGTGTGGATACAGTAGGTGCTGACTCATGGTGGCTCCATGTGTGTGCAGTAGGTGCTGACTCGTGGTGTGGATACAGTAGGTGCTGACTCATGGTGGCCCCCTGTGTGTGTATAGTAGGTGCTGACTCATGGCCCCGGGTGTGTGTACAGTAGGTGCTGACTCGTGGTGTAGATACAGTAGGGGCTGACTCATGGTGGCTCCGTGTGTGTGCAGTAGGTGCTGACTTGTGGTGTGGATACAGTAGGTGCTGACTCATGGTGGCTCCGTGTGTGTGCAGTAGGTGCTGACTGGTTGTGTCCC
>NW_006408541.1:4384636-4414594 GCF_000296735.1 Chrysochloris asiatica | reverse complement strand
GAGTCTTCCTCCAATCCTGATGCCACATTTTTCTTCATAGAACCCAGCTTCTCGTAATATTTGCTCAGCATACAGGTTGAATAAGTATGGTGAAAGAATACAACCTTGTCGCACACCTTTCCCAATTTTAAAGCAGAGACATATCTAATCCACAAGTAGACTGCAGAACGTTCATGAGAGAATAGAAGTAAAAGATGAGGGGGTTTTCCCATGAACTTTTTGAAGCCCCCTTGTGTATTTTCTTACCATCCTAAAACAGTTGAAACTTTCTTTTGGAGCTCTTCAGACTGCCCCAGTAAGTGTGTTCGTAGGATTTAATCTGAAGAAGTGGATGCTCTCTGTACAGAGGCTGTCTGTGAGGACGTGACCTGTCACTGAATACAGCATGAGTGCTCAGTTGTAAGATCACTCACTGGTCGGTGATACTACGGCCAAACCGTGGGATGTTCTGCAACCAGTTTTGTAAAGAAGGAGAAGTACTCAACATATAAAGTTGATGTAAACCATTGCAGGAGAATCATAGGATTTAGCATCAGGTAGGCATTAGACGTCATGTGACAGGAGAATCATAGGATGTAGCGTCAGTTAGGCATAAGAGATCATGTGTTCTTTTCCTGCACAGCACTAACAGTGTAGCCCCTGGGTGGTGGGCTTCAAAGGGGTTTCGTCATGCGTTTTTAGAATTTCCAAAATTATACACGTAGTGTGTGCGCATTCCTTTGGTCTTTCAAGTGCCATTTTGACACTGAGCAAACGACAGTTTCATTTCGTCACCGTCTGGTTTCATTTCGGTGCAGGTGCCGGGCTGAGTGGACGGCAGGTGCACAGGACACAGGCCGTCTTCAACCATACCGAGGACTACGTGCTACTGCCCGATGAGAGGACCATCAGCCTCTGCTGCTGGGACTCGCGCACGGCCGAGCGCCGGAACCTGCTCTCACTGGGCCACAACAACATCGTGCGCTGCATCGTGCATTCACCCACCAACCCGGGCTTCATGACCTGCAGTGACGACTTCCGGGCACGCTTCTGGTACCGCAGGTCCACCACTGACTGAGCAGGCCTCTGCCCCCGGCCCTGACTGTAAGTCCTTCTTGGATTTGTACAAAAGAACCTTTTTTGACCTTGATGTCGAATCATGGTGGAAAAAGCTGGAAAGCAGGTCTGTGCAGTTGCTCCACGCTCACTGATTATTACAGTGTGATTTGCACCGGTTTTGTAAATCCAGAACTTGTCACTTCTCCTGAATCTCGTAGTCGTTCGAAGAAGGAGAGAGTGTTGAAGTGCTCTCTAGATCTCAGATGGCTCGGTCGTGGAGAACTGACATGTGGTCGTTTAGTCAGCTGGCGTGTCTTTTCTGCTACGCCCTCTCTGTATATTTATTCCCTTTCCAAATACATCTTGGCAGGTGAATCATCCTGAAGCTCTGAGAATCAAGAGTTTTGTGCCATATTGATTCCATGTGAGAAAATACACCTATCCTAAAAATGACATCATTCTGATAATAAAAGCTCAGATCTGCAACTTTAGTCTTAACATATTTTCTTACTTCGATAAAATTAGCAACCGGTTGTTTCCTGGAGATTTCTAGGGAAATCTTTCATCACCTGCCACATTACCCCTTCACTACGTGCAGTGCTTGTCTTCAGTAAATGTATTTCTGGTCAGACTGTAAAGATCTGATGAGGAACAGAAGAGAAACTTCATCTACCCAACGCTCATCCAAATGAGATGGTCTTTCAATTGCTCAGTGTTGCTCATCCTCACAAACATGATTACTGTTGGCTGGCCTTGTTCTTAGGGAATTTTACAGTTTGTTTTCAGTTCCCTTTAGCAGGAGCTATAAGTTCCCATCACTGCCACGCATGGTATCCACAGCCTCAGAAGCTGGATGTGGTGAACCAGTGGAACATTTTCTTTTCTCTTTAAATTTTTCAGAAGGTGACGATACTAGGCTTTCAACTCCATCTAGGGTTGAAAAATCCAGAACTCCTTATTAAAAGCATGGGTGGTATATTCACCTCCCCCCATCTCCCCAATAAAAAAACAGATACCTCATGATCCTGGGTCAGAGTACCTAGAAATAGAATCTGGCTTAATTTAATAAAAATAGTAAATGGATCGAAGTGAAATAGTTACTGCATAAATACTCTGTGCTTTAGTTACATCAGGCGTGCTTACTATGGTGTGACATCCCAGCGCTCAAGTTTGCAAGGTGAGTTTGATTTTATAGTTTTATTTTGCATCCCAGTCCTCCACAATATAAACGTAGCCGTCTGTGGGTGCTACTTATAGTAAAATAAAACAAGACTGTTTTTAAATGACTGAATAGGAACAGGAATAATCAGTTCTGTCTACCACCCCCTCCAAGAAAATCACCAGCCAAAACTCCCCACTTCCTTTCCTGCCTTTTCTTTTGCTTTCAACTTAGGAAACTGAAGTGGAAGTTTGACCTTTACGTCTTGTTCCGCTCTGGCACGTGTACTGGAATGACTACACTGCACTTCTGATCTCAGTGCTGTTGGTTCTGTTTAATCACAGATGCCTGAAAACAATAATGCCTGTTTTTTACAGTCGGAGCAGCCTCAGCAACGGGGGTGTGGTCTCAGGGTTTCTGTTTACAAGATCAAGGTACTTTGGTGTATCCCAAACACTCTGGTTTTTTCCTTTTAAAACCCCATTGCTGTTTTGAGCAGATGTAAATGCCACGAGTCTGATTAGGACTTGTTTCAACGCCGCATTCACCACAAAGTGTTGTGGCGTTCACATGCTAAATACTATCCAGGTAGGATATGAACTTATAACTAATATGTTTCTTAAAAGAGATGTGATTTCTAAAATAAACATTTATATATATTTAAAGCCAGTCCATTTTTTTAAAGCTTGCCTTTGATGTCTCCATGTGTGGACAGCAGTTTTTACACAACACTTGTGACCCTAGACATATACTCATGGTGTTGGTTAGTGCTTTGCACTGTTGTGTGCCATCGAGTCACTTCAGATTCATAGTGACCCTGTTTAGGGTTCCCGAGAGCAGCTGGTGGGTTTGAACCACCAACCTGTCAGTGTGCAGGCCAGTGCTTGCCGTGCAGTGCCACACCAGGGCTCAGTGCTTGGTGCTAGGAGTCAGATTTTTGTAGTGTAATGGTTTCTGCACTCTGAATTTAAAGAGTTTGAGCAGGCTTCTTTGGATGACACCGAGACAGCCAACCCTCTCTTTTAGGAAGGGTTGTGTCAAGGGAGACAGTATTTCTCTTCTGGACTACAGCTCTCTTGCCACAGAAACAACCGCCCAAAATGCCCACCAACCAGTGAATCTCCTTTCCTCTAAGCACACCGTGCTGTAGTGTCCTGCTAAGCACACAGTCAACAGTTCAAACCCACCAGCTGCTCCGTGAGAAAGAGATGAGCCATTCTGCTGCCGCATGGGTTCACAGCCTTAGAAACTGCACGCAGGGGCATTGTGGGTCGGAACCGACTCGCTGACAGAGGGTGAGCTCTAACAGACCTGAGGGAGGAAGGAAGGGATTTACATTCATGGGGGAGACTTGTGTTCCTCACAATATGGCAGAGAAGGTACTCTGAGAATCCTCTCAGTATGAACCTGGAACGTGTGTTGGTAAATTTAGTCGGCATACTTAATTCAGCGGGAAAATGTCAATATGAAGTGTAATTGAGTTAGTTCCAATTCGGTGATCCTGGAGAGTGTTTCTTAGGAGCGACTGGTGGATTTGAACCGCCAGCTTTTTAGTTAGTAATCCAGTGCTTATCCTATAGCAATACACCAGGACTCCAAAAACTTTAAAAGAAAGATAACATTTTTAAGCCACTTTGAAAGCCACCTCTATAAAAGTGATTGTTTTCTGGGAACAATATACTAGAGATCACTTAACCTGAGGCCACCTGTGTGATGAAGCTCTGTGTCCCACCCCTACAACAAGTGGCCTTGAAAGTTAGGGTACAAGTTCCACAAGGAGAAGGAGTTTGTATTGGTTCCACTTAACAGAGGAGAAAACCTCAACCTGGTTATGAGACCAACCACCAAACAGCAAACTTCATTGACTGGCTCAGGAGATGAGTAGCAGATGATTCCGGTGCGAATTACTGGTAGGCCGCAGAAATGTGACCAATAGTCGGTATCAGCTGGAGGGTTCACTGACGTCGTAGGGGTAATGGGGCACAGCGTCTCACTGCCGTGAGAACGAGTCTAGTCGGGTTAGAGTCCAAGCAACCAACTCTAAATTACACGTGCCTTCATGACAAACTTCCCACCACGTGCGCAGAGCGTTTCATTTTTAAACAGGTGACTCTACAATATTACAGAGTAGCTAGCTATATTATACATGTAAGGGACCCTGGTGGCGCTGTAGGATAAGTATTGGACTGCTAACCACAAGGTTCACGGAAGAAAGATGTAACTATCTGCCCCGGTGAAGATTTCCAGTCTCGGAAACCCTGTAAAGGGTCGCTGTGAGACAGAAACAACTCGATGGTGGTGGTGGGGTTTGGGTTTGGTACAAGCTCAAAGTGCATTCTATACTGTTTATTTTGTTTTGTTTTTAAGAAACTTACACTGTGGTTAAGACTAATATCTTGCCTCTTGAAAAAGCCCAAAATTTTGTCACAGAGATAGACTCAACCGCTCCAATTGTTAAGGGCTACTGTTAGTTAGAATTGACTCAGCGGCACTTAACAACCACATATACCTGTCTGTCTCTTGGCTAAAAATTGAGCATTCCAGACCTGAAGGGTAAACCAAGGACCATAGTATCGGCATTCTACCAGTCTACCTGGCTAGTAAATCTGATCTTTTTCATGACTCTGAAGTTTGTTCCACATTTTCTCTTATTCGCTCCAGGACCTTCTGTTTTGATCCTTTTCAGGGCAGCGGGTAGTACCCCAGCTCTATCTAGTTCTGGTCTGAGCGTCTGTGGTTCTTTAGTCCATGGACCAGTCATTTCAAAGTACCTTCCATTTCCATCCCTCTTCTTTGTTCCTGGTTGGGGGAGACCAGTAGGTGCACCTTAGATGGCCACTGAAGATGTTTTTGGCATTCCTGCTCACTAAAGTAGGATGTAGAACACTGTCTTTATGGGCTGCATTATACCAATGGTCATCTTTGAACCAGTGGATTTTTCACCACTGTCTGTCTGCTCACATCGTGTCTACTCGCTGGGACATCATTGTCTGTTCCTGCTTTACTTCTCCTCCACACAAACCTTCATCCTCTTTCTCCAGCTCTGTCCCCTTTGGACACCCACAGCGTTTCCCTCCACCCTTTGTATTTTCAGTTTTTTCTCTCAGCCCTGTTCCCTCCTTTCAAGCTTTTGATCAAATTCTGGGCTATAAAGCCACGTAGTCACTAACTACAACAGGACTGTAGAATCCCACCTCTCCCCCGTGTTAGTCCTGAATGGAGTTATGTACATGCTTGTTGGTCAGTTTGACCAAAAGAGCCCTTTGGATGAACTCTCTTTATACAGTTAAACTCTGCCTGCTCATTCCAGACCATTTTAATGTCATGTTGTTGTTGTTGTTAGATACTGTTGAGTCACTTTGGACTCAGAGTGACCCTATCTCTGCACAACAGAATGAAACACTGCCTGGTCCTGCACCATCCTCATAAGTGTTGGTGTCCTTGAGTCCACTGCTGCGGACACTTGGTAGGGAGCTTCCTCTTTGTCACAAATCCGCCACTTAACCACACATGATGTCCTTCTCTAGGGTCTTACTGTTGGTATGTACTGTCAAGTCGGTTCCTACTCATAGCCACCCCGTTTTAGAGTTTCCAAGGAGCGGTTGGTGAGTTTGAACCAATGACCTTGCAGTTCAAACCGACCTTGCAAACTGCTTATCCTACAGCGTCACACCAGGATTCTCCTACTAACATATCCGAAATATGAGTGACAAAGTCTCACCATCCTGGCTTCTAAGGAGCATTCTGTCTGTCCTTCTTCCAACACAGATCTGTTTGTTCTTCTGGCAGTCCATGGTACTTTGAATATTCTTCTCCAACACCATAGCTCAAATGCATCAATTCTTCTACGGTTTTCCTTATTCATTGTCCAACGGTCACATATATATGAGGCCATTGAAAATACCAGGGCTTAACTCAAGCATACCTTAGTCCTCAAACTGATATCTTTGCTCTGGCACACTTTAAAGAGGTCTTGTGCAACAGATTTACCTAATGCAATACACCGTTTGATTTCTTCACTGCTGTTTCCATGAGTGTTGACAGTGGATCCAAGCAAAATGAAGTTTTAGACAACTTCATTCTTTTTTCCATTTATCACGATGGTATTTATTGGTCTGATGATGAGGAATTTTGTTTTCTTTACATTGAGGTGCAACCCATACTGAAGGCTTTAGTATTTGATCTTCATGGGTAAGTATTATAAGCCCTCTTGGCTTCCCATAAGCAAGATTGTATCATCTGCATATCGCAATTTGTTAATGAGTCTTCCTTCAATCCTGATGCCATGTTCTTCATATAACCCAGCTTCCCAGATGATTTGCCCAGCATACAGATTGAATAAATATGGTGAAAGAATACAACCCTGGCGCACCCCTTGCCTGATTTTAAATCATTCCGTAGCCCCTTACTCTGTTTGAATGACTGCCTCTTGGTCTATGTACAGGTTCCTCATGAGGACAAATTAAGTGTTCTGGAGTACCCATTCTTCACAATGTTACATATTGCTTGTTGCGATCCACACATTCAAAAGCCTTTGCATAGTTTTGGTATTCTCTGCTCTCAGCCAAGATCCATCTAACGTTAATAATGATATCCCTAGTTCCACATTCTCTTCTGTATCTGGTTTGAACCCTCTGGCAGTTCCCTGTCAATATTCCAGTTTTAAATTCTCTTTAGCAAAATTTTACTTGCATGTGATATCAGTGATATTGTTCAATGATTTCCGCATTCTATTGCGTCAGTCGCTTATCTTTAGATTGGGCACAAATATGAATCTCTTCCAACCAGTTGACCAGGTAGCCGTCTTCCAAATCTCTTGGTGTAGATGAGTGAGTGTCTCTAGAACTGTATCAGTTGTTGAAAGAGTTCAGTTTATATTCTATCAATTCCTGGAGCCTTGTTTTCTCCAATGCCTTCAGTGCAACATAGACTTCTTTCAGGACCATTGGTTCTTGATCAGATGATACCTCTTGGAATAACTGAACATAGGCCATTTCCTGTACAACAGTGACTCTGTGTATACCTTCCTTTCATCTTCTTTTGGATGCTTTGTGCATCGTTCATTGTTTTTCCCATGTTGTTGTGAAGTGTTGTCAAGTCGGTTCCAACTCATAATGACCTTGTATAGGGCTTCCAAGGAGTGGCTGGTGAGCTTGAACCGCTGATCTTGAGGTTCAAACTGACTTTGAAGTCCAGTGCTTATCCTACAATGCCACACCAGGACTCCATTTTTCCCACAGAATCTTTCGTTGTTACAAGTCGAGGCTTGAATTTTTTTTCTTCAGTTCCTTCCGGTTGAGAAATACTAAGTATGTTCTTCCCTTTTGATTTTCTAACTCCAGGTCTTTGCACAATTCATTATAATACTTGACTTTGTCTTCTCAAGCTGCCCTTTGAAATTTTCTGTTCAGTTCTTTTACTTCCTCATTTCTTGTCCTCACTTTAGCATCTCAACTGCAACGTTGGTGGTTCAAACTCACCAGCTGCTCCTCAGAAACCCTATACAGGGTTGCTAAGGGTCAGAAACCAACTTGACGGCACTACTCCACAACAACAGCCAATAGAGAGCAAATATCAGAATCTCTTCTGACATTCATTTTGGTCTTTTCTTTCTTGTCTTCATAATGACGTTTGGTGTGCTTCCTGTATGATGTTCTTGATGTCATCCCACAACTCTTCTGGTCTTCGATCATTTTGTCTAATGCATCAGATCTGTTCTTGAGATGATCTCTTAAGTTCAGGTGGGATATATTCAAGGTCATATTCTGGCTCTCATGGACTTGGTTTAATTTTCTTTAGCTTTAGCCTGAGCTTGTATATGAGCAATTGCTGGTCTGTTTCACAGTCTGCCCCGGCCTTGTTTTGGTTGATGATATGGAGCTTTTCCATTGTCTCTTTTCACCAATGTAGTCCATTTGATTTCTCTGTATTCTATCTGTGTGATGTCCATGTGTATAGTCATCTCTTAGGTTGTTGAAAAGGTATTTGCAATGAATAAGTCATTGGTCTTGCAGAATTCTATCATGTGATCTCCAGCATCATTTCTGTCACCAAGGCCATATTTTCTAACTAACTTCACATCCCAGTCACAAGTATTTATCAATCTTGATTGTATGTTTGATCAGTTTGATACTGAAGAAGCTGATGTTGTTGTCAGGTGCCATCGAGTCGAAACCGACTCATAGCAACCCCATGCACAATAGAATGAAACAATGTCTGATCCTGGGCCAACCTCACTACCGCTGCCACACTTGATGCCATCGATGCTGCCACCTGGCTCATCCATCTCATTGGGGATGGATTCCTCTTTTTCTCTGACCCTCCATCTTATCCAGCATGACATCCTTCTCCAGCGACTGACAACATGTCCAAAGTATGAGAAACGAAGTTTAGCCATCTTGGCCTCCAAGGAGCACTCTGGCTGCACTTCTTCCAAAACGGATCTATTGGTTCTTTTGGCAGTCCATGGCACTTTCCGTATTCTCCTCCAACATCACAACTCAAAGGCATCTAACTAACTTCACATCCCAGTCACCAGTATTTATCAATCTTGATTATATGTTTGATCAATTTCATACTGAAGAAGCTGATGTTGTTGTTGTTGTCGGGTGCCATCGAGTCGGAACCGACTCATAATGACCCCATGCACAGCAGAAGAAGCTGATAGTATTCTTCAATTTCATCATCACTGGTTTTAGTTGGTGCATACGTTTGAATAATAGTAGTATTAACTGGTCTTCCTTGTTGTTGTTCGGTACCATGGAGTCGGTTCCCTGTACAGGGTTTCCGAGGCTGTAAATCTATGGGAGCAAAACACCTCATCTTTCTCCCACGAAACAGCTGGTAGTTTCAAACTGCTGACCTTGTAGTTGGCAGCCTGACTCGTAATCACGCTACCAGAGCTCCTTGGTCTTCCTTGTAGGCATATGAATATTATCACAGATAGCACTGTACTTCAAAACAGATCTTAAAATGTTCTTTTTGATGTTGAATGCTGCTCTATTCATCTTGAATTTGGGATTCCTTGCATAGTAAACTTTATGATTGTCGGATTAAAAAGGACCAATGCCAGTCCATTTTAGCTCACTAAATGCCTAGGATATTGATCTTTATATGTTCCATTTCATTTTTCACAATTTCCAGTTTTCCTAGATTCATGCTTTGTACATTCTGTGTCCTGGATTAATGGATGTTTACATCTGTTTTTCCTCATTTTGAGTTGTACCCCAAAAACAACTTCATTCTTATCATCGTGGTCAACTTTACTTTGAGGAGGCAGCTCTTCCCCGCTTGTATTTTAAGTGCTTTCCAACGTGAGGGGCTCATCTTCCGGCACACTATCCGACAATAGTCTCGTGTTTTCTTAATGTTTACATCTTCTAGCACCATCCTGATAATGTTCCACTGGTATTCATTAGGTTCCCAGTGGCTAACCATTCAGAAGTGGTCTGTCTGTGCTTCTTCCTAGTCTGTTAGTTTGGAAGCTCAGCTAAAACCCATCCACCTTGGGTGACCCTGTTGGTGTTTAAAATACCGGTGGTATAGCTGCCAGCATCACAGCAACATGGAAGCCCCCACAGTAGGACAAAGTGATAGGCAAGTGGTAGATCTTAAAGCCATGCAGGCTGAACTTTTCTGCCAACCCTTGAATTCTTTGAGCATTCTGTCTAGTGGGTTCAGCAGCACATGGTAACTCAGGAGCTGAGTGTCCAAACAAAAGAAAACAAAACAAAAAAATTCACTGTCAGAGTTGACTCTGACTCCTTACAGGCCTGTGTCGGATTTCTGAGACAAAATCTTTATGGGAGCAGACAACCTTATCTTTCTCCCTTGGATTAACTGGCTGATGGATTTGAACCAACAACCTTACGGTCAGCAGCTGAACGCCTAACCCACAACACCACCAGAGTTCCTTATTGAATAATCCCAGTTTCGGAATAATGCCACTCAAGGAGCTAGATAGCTAAATGTCCACACAGGAAGCATATAAAACATGTCCCCAAACTACAATATACAAAAGCACTTGTCCGTCCAGTGCACTAAATTAGGAAAAAAGACAGTCTGGCCTGTGGTATTCTCAGTAGAACATTGGTAAAGAGTTTTTGACAATTTTCATGGCCTCATGGGAATCGTCGTAACCTTGTTCTCTTGAACTCTCACTGGTTAAGCCTTTCAGACAGCGGATATTACAAAAGCCACCCCGTTTCCTAGAAAAGCACCTCTTGCAATACTTTAAGGAGAGCCTCACTTACCATAATAAGTAAATACCAGTGAATTGCAGCGGAGTGTTTGTGGTAGTTTCTCACATCTTTGATTGAAAAAGAATAGTAAGGGGTCAGATGAGCAACTAAGGTATCTAACTTCTCATTTATGAAAGATCACACTAGTGTCTGTAGGAATTAGTCTGTGTAATTCTAGGACGAGTCCTGATACTTTGGCTTGCTGGGTCTGTTTTTTGGTCTAGGGGAGGTCCCATTTCCACTGTGTAAATGGCAATAAATTCTAAGCTGTATTGTGAACGTCAGGGTAACCTCTTCAGTACTGGGATACCATCAAGGCAGCGTGTCAAAGTAACATAAGCCATCCAACCAGAAGACTTAGGTTCAAATCTGGTTCTGTTAAACTTAACTATGACCTTGAATAGGTATGTCCATCCTTCTTACATTTTATTACTGAAAGTTTTCAATTTATACAAAAGTCAGTAGTCTTCATACCATAGAAACAGAAAGGAAATTGATCATCGCCAGGGGCAGGGGGGGAGAGGGACATGAGGAGTGACCCCCAATAGGTGCCTGGGGGTTTCTTTTTGGGGTGACAAACTTTGTTCTGAAATTAGATAATGCTGTTTGTGGCACAGCTCTGAATATACTAAAAAGAACTGAATTGTGTACCTCAAAGGAGCAGGTTGTGGGCTTTGTGAGTTACATCTTATGGGTTAAATGAGTTCCCCTGAGAATGTCTTGCAAATCCTCACTTCTATGTGGAGTCCTGGTGTTACGCTGTAGGATGAGCACTAGACCCTAAATTCAGTTTGGACCCCAAAGTTGGCAGTTCAAACCACCAGCCACTCCTTGGAAACCCTATCCAGGGTAATGATGAGTCAGAACCAACTCGACAGCACTCAACAACATGTGTTGTGATTGCTGATCTCACGGTCCATGGTTCAAAGCCACCAGCCGCTACTTGGAAACCCTATATAGGACTGCTATGACTTGACTTGACAGCACTTAAAAACAACAACCCTGCTTGTAGTTAGAATCCCATTTGGGAATGAGTTGTCTTTGTTAGGTTAATGTGGCAGAATTAGTGTAGGTGTATCCTGAGTCCCCTCTCTTTTGAGATATAAAAGAGATTCAACAAGTGAGCAGAGATCATGTAAGAGAGATGCCAAGCCACGTGGAGATCCCCAAGAGAAGGCGCTCCGAAGAGACGAATATTTTCCTCCGGAGCTGACAGAGCAAGCTTTTCCCTAGAGCTGACTCCCAGAAATTGGACTTCTAGTTTCTTAGACTGTGAGGAATCAGTTAACATTTGTTAGAACGTCCACTTGGGGCATTTCTGTTACAGCAGCTAGAAAACTAACACACATCTCAAAGCCGCAATTAACGTCTGTTTTTAAGAAATCAACAGTACAGTCAGGGGATTTCAAGTTTGTGGGAAAATGGAATTAAAGGATGATGGAAATTTTCCATGAACTTTGTGAATCCCCCTCGTCTACTGAGCCACTACGGACCAATGGCCCAATCCCACCAATATCTAATGCATCCGATCTTCTCTTCCCTGCACCTCTACCCTCATTCCCCTCTCAAATCCTGTTGATCGATCTCATCTGTAAATATTTCAGTATATATTACTCAACATATTTCTAAAGATACAAACCAAAACCCAACCCTTTGCTGCCCAGCCAACCCTGACTCACAGCGACCCAATGAGGCCGAATTCTTTAGCCCCATAGGGTTTCCAAGGCTGTAATCTTCGTGGATATAGATCCCCACATCTTTGGGCCACACAGCAGCTGGTGTGTTTGAACTGCCACCCTTTTGGAATATATATGTTGTTGTTAAGTGCTGTTGATGCAGTTCTGACTCATAGTGGCTCTCTATAGGGCCTCTGAGGAGTAACTGGTGAGTTTGAACTGCTGACCTTGTACTTATCCTCCAGCACCACACCGGGACTCCACCAACATAGATGTTGTTGTTAAATACCGTCTAGTCGGTTCCAACTCCTAGCAACTGTGTATAGGGTTTCCAAGGAGTGGCTGGTGAGTTTGAACCACCAACCTTGAGGTTCGAACCAAACTTGCAGTCTAGCACATTATCCCAAAGTGCCACACCAGGCCTCTTACAATGCTACAGGTTTGGCAAATAATTCATGAGTAGAGAGGAGCCTATGGGGGACAAAGTTATGAAAATTTCGTAGCCGTTAACAAACACCATAAGGGAATCAATCGCTGGGCCTGGGGAGCTCAGGACCACAGTCTCGGGACGCCTGGTCAGCTGACATCCATAGTCCACAAAAACTGTTCTACGTCATACTTTGGTGAGTAATGGCTGGGATCTTAGACACTCATGAATGGGCCATCTGAGGGACAGCTATTGGTCTCTCCGTGTGCGGCAGAAAGAATGCTGGCAACTGAAGACACTTGGAAACAATTAGTCCAGTGAATTATCGCGACCATCAGTCTCCAGTGCCTTTAGGCCGGAAGTACTAGATGGTGCCCAGCTGCTCGGAATATAAGTCTATTAGAAGGTCCTTGGCAGAGTGAGAGAAAATGCGGAACAAAAGTCAGAATCATAGTAAAGATCAAACTCACTGCTCAGACAGAGACTGCTGAAACCCAATACTACAGCCCTTGTTCACCCTTCAGATCTGTAACTGAACTCACCTTTGTGGCTCAATTTTCAACAAAGCAATAGATAGGATTTTCGGGGGAGAACAACACGAGTGAGGTACACACACCAGAGTTTAGAAGGGGTGGGAGAGGAGGAGGAATGGAAATAGGAAATACAGGGAGGAAGTGGGCTGAGTGATGTTGAAGTAAGAGGATTGTGGTTGTTAAGTGCCGTGGAGTCGGTTCTGACCCATAGCAACCCTGTGTAAGGTTTCCGAGGAGCAGCTGGTGAGCTTGAACCGCCGACCTTGTGGATCAAACCAACTTTGCAGCCAAGAGCATTAACCTGGTGGGGATGGTTATGTGCCGTGGGGTCGGTTCCCACTCGTAGCGACCCTGCACAGGGTTTCCAAGACTATAAATCTTTACAGGAGCAGAAAGCCTCATCGTTCTTCCACGGAACAGCTGGTAGTTTCGAACTGATGACCCTGAGGTTAGCAGCCTAGTTCGTAACCACTACACTACTGGAGCTCCTTAGTGAGAGGATTACAGGCGTTGTAATGAAACGAAGCATATGATTGTTGAATGTAAAACTTGATGATCTGCTCTGTAAACCTTCACTCAGTTCACAATAATAAAAAGTTTGAAAACACAATCATACCACCATTATTTGCCTAAAAACATTAGTATTGATTCCTTAATATCAAATATCTAGTTAGTTTTCAAGTTTCCAGCCATCTTTTAAATGGTTTGCTTTGAACTGAGATCCAGATACGGCCCATACCTTGTGATTTGATGTGTCAGTAAAATCTGTTCCCTTCTTTAGATTCCACCACTTTGCTCTCCCTTCCCCCTTGTAGTTTATTTTCTGAAGACACTAGGTTGGCTGTTTGACCACATTATTTCATCTCCACATCTTGCGGGCGTCTTCATCAGTAAAATGTGAATCATAGTTGTTAAGTGCCGTCGAGTCAGTTCCGACCCATAGTGACCCTGTACAGGGTTTCCGGGGCTCTAAATCTTTACGGGACCAGAAAGCTCTCATCTTTTTCCCACGGAGCAGCTGGTAGTTTCGAACTGCTGACCTTGCAGTTCACAGCCCGATTCGTAACCACTACGCTACCAGGGTTCCTTGTGAATCATTGTACTAGCTACTATTAAGGCTGCTGTTTGGAATGATGAGTTAATTCACGCCAAGGGGGTTAGGACCGTGCCTGGCACATAGTAAACACTCAGTTAGCAGGAGACGTTGTTCCCAGGCCACAGAACCCAGCCCTTCACTTAGTCACTGGCAATGTTAGATACTGCCTTCAGGTCCGGCTGCATCCAGGTGTTTCCTCTTCATTGTTTTCTGCTCCGTGTGAGTTATCTCCTGGCAGATACTCTCCACAAGGTGGCAGCATTGTCCAGGTGATTGCAGCCTGCAGCAGGCTCTGGGGCCTTTCAACTTCTCATCTTAGAAACTTCCTTCCAGTAGTCCAGAGGCATAGATGACCCCAGGTGGGATGACTCACTTCCCCATCATGAGCGAAACAATCCCTGTACCTAGCCAATTCACCAGGTGTGGAAAGGATTCTTACTACACAAAAGGGAAAGAAATGCAAACCGAAGACACCTGTAGTTAATGAGCATTGTTGTAATAAACAGCAGCTGCTAGAATTTTGTGTTGGTAACCAGCTATGGGTCGGAACCGACTCGACGGCACTTAACAACAAACAACCAGCAAAGAACCAAAACTGACTCATTCATTTATTTAGCAAAAACCCAAGGCTGCAAGTTCAGCACTGTTCGAAAGGTTTAGGGGGAAAGTGGCCAGAAGAAAGACCATTCTCAGAGTTGTACATTAAGAATTGTTTGTTATCAAATTGTTTGGGGACCCTTTATCAGCAAGAAAAAGAAAATTCATGTTCTGAGGAGCTTTTTGTGTGTGTGTAATTAGCCAAAAGAACCTGCTTTCTTTATTTTAAAAAAATCTCAAACTGCTTTCTTTGTTTCAAGCAATTGCATCTCTCATGGTATAAACCAAACCCACTATTGTGGGGCCAATTCAGACTCATAGTAGATCTATAGGCCAGAGTAGAATTGCCCCACGGAGGTTCCCAAAACTCATCTTTGTAGAAGACTGCCACACCTTACCTTCCTTCTCATTCTCCTGAAGAAATAGTGTGCCATTTTGAGCTTGTTTGTAGCATGTTAGTTCATTTTAACTAGATGGAATTTACATCATTGAGTTATAGATAAGTGATATCTTGTTCATACATGGAGCCCTGGTGGCACTGTAGCCTAAGCATTGGGCTGCTAGCCACAAGGTTGACAGTTCAAACCCACCAGCTGCTCCATGAGAGAGAAGAGCAGCTGTCTGCTCCTATAACGATCTGCAGTCTTGGAAAACCCTACGGGGCAGTCTGGTTCAAACCCATCCACTGCTGCATGGAAGAAAGGTGGTAGTCCGCTCCCATAAAGATGGAAGCCTTGGAAATCCTATGGGGCAGTCCTACTATGTCCTATGGTGTCACCATACATTGGAATCAAATCAGTGGTAATGAGTTGTATTCATACACAACATGCTAGTGCAGTTGGGCATTTAGTTGTTGTACACTCCAATGTTACTGAGGATGGAGACAGCTGAAATGTCCAAAATGCTCTGGAAGATCAACCACATTGGGAGGGAGTTTTATAATTATAATTTAATTGTATAATAAAAACATAAATTGTATAAAAAGCATAATATACCTAATCATTTCAATAATCACCACTAATGAACTGCAATGTCAGTAGTTCAAGCTCCCAGCTGCTCTTTGAAAACCCTATACGGGGTCACTATGGGTCGGAATCGACTCGAAGGCACTTAACAACAACAATAATGAATTTCTAACATCACCAAAACATTTGAGAAATTCAAGAACATGTCTAGCAAAGACATCATGCCCAAGTTCCTGGCCCATCTTTTTTAAAGAAGTGTTAAGAATGAAATGAGAATCTTTTGTTGTCTAAGACGGTGACATTGTTTGACATAAAACACTGTCCCAGGCTGTGACTATGAAATCAGCTACCTCTACCAGTTCCCCATTTCTGTGGGGTCTGCAGACCTACTATGCCACAGTCAAGAATTAGACGCATTTCTTCTCCTGGCTCACCTTGTGTATCTGAAGGTGAGAGATGAGACCAAGAAAGGATTTCTACAGTGAGGTCCTGCAGAGAGAGTCCAGCCAAAGGGCAAATGGACTGGGTAGAGGCATCTTAATTCATTCATTTTTTTTCTTCTCTTTTTTTTTTTTTTTTATTGCGCACTGAGTGATAGTTTACATGGGAGAACATCAGCTTTACACCATCGTTCACTTCAAGGATTACAATCTCCTCCGCTCATCATCACTCAACAGTGTTTGCTTCCAGATTCCCATTAGCTCGTCCATGCCTGGGCCCAGCTCCCTTCCAATCTGCAGTCCACTCACCCCCAGTGCCCACTTTAGGGCCCTGCTTGTGTTTTATTTTTAAAAAATAGACTGAAATTCCCTAAAAGACTTTATACATAGAATTTATTTTTTATTTTTATGCACCAACTTTCCATCCCCTCCTCTCCTCAGCCCCTGGTAACCACGCCTCTGATTTCACCTTTCTACATTTCCTTCTTCTAGATATTGATCTCTTACTAGTGGGATCATACACATTCAACATTGTGTCTGACTTACTCCACTTACCATCATGTCTGAAAGGCTCACCCATGTTGTGATATGTCAGAGCTTCATCTTTCTGTTTGGCTGAATAATCTTCCACTGTGTGTAAAGACTACATTTTGTCCATCCATTCATCTGTTGATGGACACTTAGGTTGTTTCCACTGACCTGTCGTCAACAATACCTTGGAGCTCTTAGGCAGTTTTGGAAACGCGTGAATAGGAGCCCACCAGCCATCCTGCAGTTCTAACCTGAAGCTTGCTGTTTGGATCTCCTTATGCCTTTTCCTGTTCCAATCTAAGCTCTGGTTTTCCTCTCCCTTCCTTTCTTCCCAATCACTAAATCTTTACAGGAAAAGACAGCCTAGCTTTACTCTTGAGGGGCAACTGTTGTCAGGTGCCATCGAGTCGGCACCGACTCATAGCGACCCCATGCACAGCAGAACGAAACAATGTCCGATCCTGGGCCAACCTCACTACTGTTGCCACGCTTGAGTCCATCAATGCTGCCACCTGGCCAATCCATCTTGTTTGGGGTCTTCCTCTCTTTCTCTGACCCTCCACCTTACCAAACATGAGATCCTTCTCCAGTGACTGTTCCCTCCTGACAATATGTCTGAAGTATGAGAGACGAAGTTAGACAACTAGTGGGTTTTAACTAGTCACCTTGCAGCTAGCAGTTCAGTGCTTATCCTACAGCACCATCAGGGCCCCTTATTGTTACTGTTGTTAAGTGCCGTCAAGTCAGTTCCAACTCATGGTGACCCTGTATAGGGTTTCTGAGGCGCGGCTGGTGGGTTTGAACCTCCAACCTTGCGGAGCCTCACAGTATCCTGCAGCACCACACCAGGATTCCTTATTGTTACTATATTCCCTTCAAAAATGTGTTCTGGGTGTGCAGGCGTGAGAAAACCACATTCTTGGGGGTGTTGGAGCTGTCGGCTAAGAGGAGTGGCCGCAACTGTTTGAATATCCACATTTCCTTTTCTGTGTCTGTCAGGAGTTTTGATTCATCATGGATAATTTGTCATCAGAAGAAATTCAGTTAAGGGTTCACCAGGTTACTGATGAGTCTCTGGAAAGTACAAGGAGAATCCTGGGTTTAGCCACTGAGAACAACTAAACCGTATAGAAGAAGGCATGGACCAAATAAATAAAGACATGAGAGAGGCAGAGAAGACTTTAACAGAACTCAACAAATGCTGTGGCCTTTGTGTCTGCCCATGTAATAGGACGAAGAACTTTGAGTCTGGTAAGGCCTTTAAGACAACATGGGGAGATGGTGGAGACAACTCACTTACCAACGTAGTATCTAAGCAGCCAGGCCAGGTGACAAATGGCCAGCCTCAACAAGCTGCCACAGGAGTAGCCAGCGGTGGATACATTAAACATATAACTAATGGTGCCAGAGAAGATGAAATGGAGGAGAACTTGACTCAGGTGGGCAGTATCTTGGGGAATCTAAAAAACATGGCGCTGGACATGGGCAATGAGATTGACGCTCAAAATCAACAAATAAATTGGATCACAGATAAGGCTGAAACCAACAAAGATCGTATTGACATTGCCAATGTCAGGGCAAAGAAACTCATTGACAGCTAAAGCTATTGCTGTACTTGATCGTGTATTTACTTCCTTGGCTCCTCCTCCTTCAGAATGATTACCTTCTCAGAGTTTGAAATTTTAGTCCCACACTCTTCTAATCAGGAGATAATGTGGAAGCTGGGCCCAAGGAGTAAAAGCCCCCTTATTTAAAAAATATTCATTTTCCTTTGAGGGCAGACTGTGCTAGCCTTCCTTCTGGTATTTTTCCTCAGCTCATACTCTTAGGCTGGTTTCCATAGATCACATATAATTTTTTCATCTTTCTTGCTTACTTCAAAGCAGGTTGTTTTACTTTTGAGATTTGAAAGCATTGCCAAAGATAACCATGAAGAAGGAAGCTGTCAGGTTGATTTCAGGGAAAGGGGACAGAGAAAAAGGGGGTTGTAAACCTCAGTAAAATCCTGCAAGCTCTGAAGCAAAAGTTTATACAGCTTCAGTGAAAGTCCAGTTGGGTTTAGTTTTTGGTTCAAGTTGTAGTTATTGTCAGTAAAGCTTGGTTGGAGCTTTCATACACAATATTTTGTTATGCATCATAATTTTGCAACATCTACTCCTAAAAGAGGAATATAATGAGTTTTCTTAAAGCAAGTTTAATTTCTGAACTCTTAGTGATTGATAAATGTACGTAGATTTTGTGATCCCCTTCCATATTATATTGTTCAAGAACACTTTGTATAAACAGATGGCTTTTTATTTTCATATTATTATAGTATCATGGTCCCATTTGTTGTTGTTGTTGTTGTTGTTAAGTGCCATCGAGTCGGGTCCGACCCATAGCGACCATAATTTGTAATTAGTCTTTGAAGGAAAAAATGTAAATAGGTATTTGTAACATGAGAATTTCTCTCTAAAGCAGGGCTTAAATTTTGGGGGGAAAGTTTGACAAACTTTATCAAGTGAATTCAGATTTACCTCAGTGCCAAGAATTATGTTTAGATAGGGAAAAAAAAGGAACTTACTTTGATCTCAGGTAGAAAAATTAGATTGCTTTGAGTTTTATATAACTTTAGGTTTGTTTTTTTTTTAAGCTAGAATTTATTGTGTTTGTAACTAAAAGTGATTTGGAAATTATGCTTTTGTCATTCTCTCAGTGTTGTGTATTGAACCATATCCAGAATGACATTTATTTAGATCCTGAACAGTGTTAAGAGAATCTGATTCATATGTGTTACTTTTATTTAAAAACTAACATCTACATATTTCAAAGCTATTAATACAGATTGGTGTGGCCACTAAAAAAAAAAAAAATGTGTTCTGGCCTCCACGTGTTATATGTAAAACCACTGCCACGACCCCTCATGACCCTGTAGGACCGAGTAGAACTGGCCGGTCGTAGGGTTTCCAAGGCTGGAAATCTTTACAGGAGCCAACAGGCTCATCTTACTCCTGAGCGGTGGCTGTGGGGTTTGAATCACGGACCTTGCAGTTGGCCACCCAATGCTTAACCCACAGCACCACCAGTTAAAACCCCAAACCCACTGCCATGCAGTTGACTCCGACCCATAGTAGCCCTAAATAGCAGATATGTAACTCTTAGTTTAGAGAATAATGAAGTGTTCAGTTGTGATATTCAGACTGATGTGTCCATGGGTGCTCAAACCTGGAAGCGGGGAATTTAGGCTTCATAGATGCTCACCCCGGAAACACACACCTCAGTGTTGGCTTGGTCGTGGCTGGATCAGCGGTTGCGTCTTCCTCATCTGAGAAATGAAGTCATCCAGACCTACCAACCAGAGGAACTGGTGGGGGAGTTAGAAGAAAGCAGGCTCGCCACCCAAGAGAGAAGTCCGGGTTTACAGCTCACCACAAGAAAACAGTCTGTTCACTTATATTGGCCTTTGCATTGCAAAGACAGCAACATGCCGCCAGCAGTGGCTACTCTGATACTACTGTATCTGTAAGATGGACAGGATCAAACACTTGGAGGATAAGTGCTAGACTGCAAAGTCAGTTTGAACGGCAAGGTTAGCGGTTCAAGCCCACCAGCTGCTCCTCAGAAACCCTACACAGAGCTAACTTGAAGGCACCTAACAATAACATGCACAGATAAGAAGTCCTGTGTAGCCCTGTAGGATAAGTGCTGGACCACAAGGTCAGTTTGAACTGTGACCGTTCAAACCCACCAGCCACTCCTTGGAAAGATATACAGGGGGGTTACTATAAGTGCGAACCGAACTCAACAGCACTTACAGAGTTCCGGCTGTCCTTCATACCTCAGCCGTCCTGACTCATGCCTCTAACACACGAGACTGCTTCTCTTCCTTAAATGGAAGCATACTTATTCCCCATTTTTTTTTTTTTTTGCATGTTCATGATGTCCCAGCTAGGAACAAGCTAGTCTCCATCCTGATTCACGCCGGCCTCTCTCATATCTTGCCTTCCTCATTCAGCCTTCCTGAAATGACTCCCCCACCCCCACCTTCACCTATCTCTTCCTCTCTGGGATCACCACTGTGCACTTGCTTCTAAATTAGTTTGTGTTGGTTCCTGGGGTCCTTTTAGCCTCCCTCCTACTTGCTACCTAACTGTGGCACCTCAGTTGCTTGGCCCCGAAGTTAATTTCCAACAATGGCTAAAAAGAAAAACAACCCACACATTTCCTCACAGTGACCCCAGATCGTACAATACAGACTAGAGCTGCATTCTTTAGGATTTTCTTCCAAATGCCTCTGGGTAGACACGAATCACCAACCTTGTGGTTATTGGTCAAGCACCCAAGGACTCTGCCTAACACAGAGAGTGAGTTAGAGATCAGTCAGCAATTCCATTCAGTACGTACTTCCTGGTGCCGACTCGGGGGACTTCACCTGGGCCAAGCTGAAGATGAGACACAAGAGCAGAGAGGCAATGGATACTGCTGATGGACACGTGTGGTTTAAATGAGACCAAAATGTGGTTGTGCCTAACAGAGGGTCTGCTACGCTATAAAAAAAAAATAATAATAAACCGTGGCCGTCAAGCCTATTCCGAGTAGATGGCGACCCTATCTGGTACAGAGTCAAGTGTCACATAGGGATTTCTTGGCTGTCATCTATACAGAAGCAAGTCACCAGGCCACTGGGTAGGTGGGTTCAAGTCACCAGTCTGTCAAGTGCAAACCCTGTGGGGGCCCCTAGGACCTGTGTTATACTACACCACCAACACACTTACCATCTGATCGGTTCCAACTGATAGCAACCCTGTGTGAGGGTTCCTGTAAGTTGTTGTTGTAGTTGTTAGTGCCGTCGAGTCAGTTCCAACCCATAGCGACCCTGTAGAGGGTTTCTGAGAAGTGACTGGTGAGCTTGAACCACCAACCTTGTGGTTCAAACCGACTTTGCAGTCCAATGCATTGACCCACAGCGCCATACCAGAAATCGTTAGATGAGCAGAAAGCTTCATCTTTCTCCCGGGGAGCAGCTGGTGGGTTTGAACTGCCAATCTCGTGGTTAGCACTCAAGTGCTTGTTATTATGTACCATGGAGTCATTTCCAACTCATAGTGACCCTGCACAGGGTTTCCGAGGCTGCAAATCTTTACAGGAGCAGAAAGCCTCATCTTTCTTCCACGGAACAGCTGGTAGTTTCGAACTACCGACCTAGAGGTTAGCAGCCCGATTCGTAATCACTATGCTATCAGAGCTCCTTAACTCAAGTGCTTACACTCCTGCAAATGTGGCGTCTGAATTTGGGTGATGTGAAAAGATAGCAGGTCACAGTGCGAGATTCAAGAGAGGGGACACAGCTCCCTGTGCATGCAGAGTCCTGCGAGCCAAGAGCTGAAGTGGGCACATGAACCTAGTCTTCACTGTGGGGACTGCGTTAATCCTGCTCTCTTATCCCTGCTGTTGCAATGCAGGAAGGAAGGAATATCAACCGCTAACAGGAAGCTGAAGGAGTCTTTGTGGTCCAACCGTTAAGTGCTTAGCTGCTAACTAAAAGGTTGGGAGTTTGGAGCCACCCAGCAGTTCTGACAGCTCTGGAAACCCTCTGAGCAGTTCTATATCCTACAGAGGCTCTAAGCTTGGGCTAGACTCCAAGGCACCCAGCAATGTCAGCAAGTTGGGCTTGTGGCCTCTGCTCAGGGAAATCAGCCGGGTGTTCCCGGGATAAGGGGGTGTGGAGGAGGGAGGCTGCTCCACACGGGTTATGAGTTCTGACACTGAAGTTTTCAAAATAGGAACTTCGCCCTCTAAAGCAGAAGGCTTGTGTGTGTGTGTGTTTCTTCTCTTGTGGTTTCATACAGCAAATGTGTGACAGCCTCTACTTAGAGACCAAGCAGATGTCAGATGCTACAGGGAGCAGGGCTGGGTTTCTGGTCCCTTCCCTCACTCTTGTCATTTCACCCTGGTCATGTTTGGCAGAAATCATGCCTGCTGGGGAATGGTTTTGACGGGTTCCCAGGTGTTGTCAGATAAGTCCACAGAACTCCGTTTCTGAGAACTGCTCAAAGGCAGTGACATTGCATCACCACCCTCGAAGCTGGGATATCAGTCTCCACGCTCCGAAGGGTTCCGTTCACATCGCCAACATGAAAGGCTCTGGCATCCCTGACCGAGCGCCCACGGTGAGTAAGCGGGCAGGGGTTGGTGGGCAGAGGCGTTGGTCCCCAGGTAACGACCAACTTTTGTTCAGAACTTCAGGGAAGAATGGGAAAAGTTTAATCTAAGCTTGTTATTATTGGATGCTGTGGAGACGATTCCAACGCATAGCAACTTTACACGACCGGGTAGAACCGCCCCATAGGGTTTGCGTGGCTGTCATCTTGATGGGTATAGATTGCCAGATCTTTCTTCCGCTGAGTGGCTGGGTGGGTTTGAACTGACAACTTTCAGGCTCTTGCATAACTGTTGTGTTGCCCGGGCTCCTTGAGTGTGGGAGATGTAAGTGCTGCAGAAATTTAACTTGAAGATGAGTGAACATCATTTTCTAGTAGAATCCATCTTGATGGGATGACAACACCCAACACTCTATCCATCCAATGTCTAAAATGGGCTTGATGAAGGTGTTAAGTCTCTGCCTCAGCCGGCCTTGGTCTTTCTGCTTTTTCTGAGCCCCGATGTCACAGGCTCTCTGCCTAGCAGCCCGATTGAGTTCCTTCTGCGTCCGGGCTCTGGTGTGTGTCATGTTCATGTTTTGTACTGACCTGTGGGAACCAAGCCAGAAGGTCCAAGATTTGCTATTTAGAAAGTTGACATGGCTGTACCAAAAACTTTGTTGTTGTTGGTAAGTGCTGTCAAGTCGGTTCCGACCCATGGCAACCCTGTGTAGGATTTGCAAGGAGTGGCTGGTGAGCTTGAACTGCCGACATTGTAGTTCAAGCCGGCCTTGCTATCCAGAGCATGAACCCACAGCACCACACAAGTACCAAAAAAAATATAAGACATTTACTCAGACTCAGGGAAAGTGGAGGCCAAGGTTGATCTTCTTAATCTTGCTATATACTCTTTAAATTTTAAGTGGAAGAGAAAAAAAGAAATGAGACAGTAAGTGGGAGCCAGCTTATATGGATTAAATGTGATTTATTATTACAAGAATAACTGTAGATGTCACTAATGGAATTTATGACCAAGTAACCCATGGTATCCTCTTCTATACTGTTGTTATTGTTAAGCGCTGTTGACTCGGTTCCAACCCATAGAAACCCTGTGTAGAGTTTCCTAGGAGCGGCTAGTGAGTCTGAACCGCTGACCTTGTGGTTCAAACTGACCTTGTGGTCCAGCGCATTATCCTACAAGTGCCATAGACATATGTAAATATCTTAGTTACCCTAGAATTTTGTCCATGATTATTTATTTTAAAAATCCTCAAACCAGTGGAAAAATAGGAGAAAAACAGCTTAGAAAATCCCTAAGTGTCCTTCCAGGTCTCAGTCCATTGCTAGATACTTGTCTTTCACTCCATTGCTGGACATAGATTTGTACATATTAACACACAGGTATATACTTTGGGGGGAACTGCAGATATCACAACACTGTGCCCCTAAGTGCTAGCACAGGTGTCTCCTATGGACAAGGACTTTCTAAATAATCCCAACTATCCCAAAAAATATCTTTTTTTCTCTTTTTGCTTTTTGGCGGTTGTTTGTTCTTCTGATCCAGGATTCCATCCGAGGTCTCACACCTGCATTGCTTGTCAGGTCTCACCTGTTGTTGTTGAGTTCAATCCGACTTGTAAGGACAGAATAGAACAGCCCCTTGTAGGGTTTCTAAAAGGTTAATCTTTATGGAAGCAAACCACCACCTCTTTCTGTTCAGAGGGGCTGGTGAGTTCATACCACCCACCTCCTGGTTAGCAGTTAGAGCCCTTAACCACTGCGTACGTCATCAGGGCTCCTTTATCAGGTTTTGTTAAGTGTTGTGGAGTCAGTTCCGACTCATAGTGACTCTATAGGATTTCTGAGGAGGGGATGGTGGGTTTGAACTGCCAGCTTTGTGGTTATCAGCCCAGTGCTTATCCTATAGTGCCACACCACGACTTAAGGATCTTAGCGATCCTTAATCCACAGCCTTTCATAACATTAACAACTTTTTCTAAATGTTCTAGGTTTTTTGTGTTTCCTGTACAATTTAGAATTCTTTTTATTGCTGGTTCATTTACTCGGCCTCAATAGTTTGTCTGCTGCTGCTGTGGGCCATCTGGTTGGTTCCAACTCACAGTGACCCTGTACAAGGGTTCTGAGGTTGTAAATCTTTACGGGAGCAGAAAGCCTCATCTTTCTCCCATGGAGTGGCTGGTGGATTCGAACTGCTGACCCTGCAGTTAGCAGCCCAAAGCGTAACCCACTTCTCCACCAGGGCTCCTTAAACAGTTTCTATAGAACTTTACAATTTATAGATAGTATATGAGATTATCCAAAGGGCCCTGGTGGCCTAACAGTTAAGCACTCGGTTTAAACTGGAAAGTTGGTGGTTGAAACCACCCAGTGACTCCAAGGGGAACGAGCTGGCTTTCTGTCTCCTGTAAAAATGACAGCCTAGGAAACCCCATGGGGCAAATTAATCCTATTACATGGGCTGCTCTAAGTCCAGATGCACGGAAGGGTAACAACACAGTGACCGCACTTGATAGTCCCTGCCCCCTCTGAAGCCCTCCTGTCAATAGTATATGATCACAATGGAAAACACTTATGGACCCACGCCCATATACCAGGCCCTGTGCTAAGCAAGGCCTTTACTTGTGTTTTCTCGTTATCTTCTCACAACGTTTCTTCTACTAGCTGGGAGCTATTCTAGTCCCATTTACAGAGGAAACTGGGTTTGCTGTTTGTAAGCAGCAATGCCAGGAACCGAGCTCAGGTGGACTGGACCCAGAGCCCCAGCTTGTACGCAGCTATCATCCTGACCCTTAGACCAGGGTCGTTTTGGGGAAAGGGGCAGCTAGTGTGTTTGGCTTACCTATGATCTCTGGGACTATCATTCTGACCCTTAGACCAGGGTCGTTTTGGGGGAAAGGGGCAGCTAGTGTGTTTGGCTTACCTATGATCTCTGGGACTATCATTCTGATTGTTCTCACAAACCTTTAAAAATGTAAAATTACTCATAAACCCATAGATTGCTCATTCACATTTAGCCCAGGGGCCATCCTTTGCCAACTCCTGTCTTAGATGAATCTGTCTAGGTTCATGTAGACCACACCTGTTTCAGTGATGGGCATACCAGGACAAAACCCCAAGTCTTTCAGCTCCTAGTCCAGAGCCTACCTCAGTTAATGGGTTCTCGGGTGGTCTCCCTATGGAAACCATCAGTACACTCTTAGGATGATGTACTTTTAAAATTACGTTTCTATACGTAAATCACACTGTCATCGAGCCGATTCAGACTCACAGTAAAACAACAGCACACCGTAGGACTGACCCATCAGGTTTCCAAGGCTTTATGGGAACAGATTGCCACCCCTGCCTCCTGGGGAACAGCTGGTAGATTCGAACTGCCAAACTTTAGGTTAGCAGCCAAGTGCTTTAACCATTATGCAACCATGTTGTTGTTGGTGTTAAGTGCTATCGAGTCAGTTCCGACTCATAGGACTCTGTATAGTTTCCAACGAGCAGCTGGTGGGTTTGAACGGCTGGCCTTGTAATTAGGAGTGCGGTGCTCACCCAACAGCATTATACCAGGGCTCCATGGTGGTGGTGTGCTGTGGAGTCGGCACCAACTCACAGCGACCCTGGTCAGGGTTTCCAAGGCTGTAAATCTTTACAGGAGCATCTGGAACAGCTGGTAGTTTCCAAATGCTGACCTTGAGGTTAGCAGCCCAACTCATAACCCCTACGCTACCACAGCCCCCTTTTGATACCAACAGTAATTGAACAGCTGTTTTGTTCCTTGCCTTTTACAATCAGTGATCCCTATTACAGTTCAGTTTAGATGAGCACAATGGAATCACTGCATTCCTTTTAGCGCCCACCTTATTGTTTGTTGTTGCGGTTAAGTGCTGTTGAGCTGGTTCCGATTCATAGCGACCCTGTGTAGGGTTTACGAGGAGTAGCTGGTGGGTTTGAACTGCCGATCTCGCAGTTCTGAAGTGACCGACCAGTAGTTATCTTGCAGCACCACACCAGGAATCCATTGCTTACTGGCTGTTTACACGGTAACACAGACTTCAAGGGGTCACCTGTGTAGATGGTCTTCAGCTTTGGTGCGTGCACGGGATGATAAAGCAGGCCTCATTTTCACACGGCAACCCCAGATTGCCTTCCGCACTCCAGTCTTCCAGACGCTTTCCTAGTACCCCTCTTGGGGACCACAGTCCCCACGCAGTAGGGCTTTCACTTTAGGACTGAGCAGATCATGTGTAATTCTTCCCTACTGGTTTTATAAACAAGAAGAAATGAAAAAAGGAATCACGGAGCTATTCGTGACAAGGACGCGCTGGCGTCACCCGCATTAATCTCTCATCCACCAATCGGTGGAGTCCGTGATCCGCCCCATTCAATAAGCGCCGGGAAATTAGGTCTAAAGGACGCGGTGCACCAGTGATTTGATTACACGAAAGTGCTGAATGTGAATGGTTGGCCACTTCAGAACTGCCTTAGGTTGAAAAGTAGACTTTGCGCCTCCTGTTTGGGATTCTGCTCATTTCCAAGTGTGTGTATCTTTACATGTATGTGTGAGTGTGTACTAGTATGTGCGTTTGCATGTGTGTGTGTAAATGTGTACCTATGGGAGAGTGTGTATACGTACATGTGTGAGTGTGTATATGTGAGAAAGTGTGTATATGTACGTGTACTAGTGTGTATACCTGAGACTGCGTATATGTATTTGTATGAGTGTATATATGTGAGAGAGTGTGTTTGTAAGTATGTTTGTGAGAGAGAGTGGATGGAAGTTAGGACACAAGCAGGGCCCCACCACAAGGCCCAGACCTGAACTTCCTGGTGGTCAAATGTCTGGGAACAGAGGTCAGCCCTCTCAGCTGCTGACCCTGCCTGGCCCCAGCCTGACCGGCCATTCAACCTCATGAGTAGAAAGTGGTCCCTTCCTACTTCCGTGGTCACTGTTGCGTTAGGTTTGAAACGTTGAAATTGAAATCAAGCTTACAAGGACCTGTGACTTTCCCTGACCTTGGCTAGTGACTTCTCCTCACCTGCCTCAGTCACAAGGAGAAACGGCCCAGTTCCAATTCCCAGTATGAAACACAGCTCACTGTCCACTGTTAGTCAGTCCTCTAACAAAGAGTTTTGGGGCCAGGGGGCTCACGGTAGCCAAGACCAAGCTGACCTTCTAGGAGGGCATCAAAAAGACAGCTAGTGAGTATGTGGGCACAATGCTTCCAGGAGGTGACTATCATAAAAAATAATGGTATCTGATGGAGGTAGAGACGTATGCTCGGTGACCGGAACAATGGGAAGAGCATTCCAGGCAGACGGAATAGCAACTGCAAAGTCTCTGTGGTTAAGCAGAGTATCAGCAGTCGTAGAATTCTTTCCTTCCATGAAAGAGATGTTTTGATTCCCATCCAATGTACCCCGAGCACAGCCAGCACCCATCTGTCAGTGGAGGTGTGCATGTTGCTAGGATGTTGAAGAGACTCCGATGGAACTTACTATCTAAGATGGAGGAGGAACAAAGGCCTGGACATCTTCTTCTGAAAAACATACCAAGGTAAGCCCTGTGTACCACAGCAGTCTGACCCACAGCCTTTCCAAGACTGAGCAGCTTTTCATTCCCTGGTGCACGGGGTTTGCCCTTCATTGGCATCTAACAACAGGTCTATCAGTGGCAAGTTGGTTGGAGCCAAGTGACCGAAGACAAGGGCTGGAAACGAGACTAGAGAGATGAGCAGGACCCTTTACACAGAGGGCCTGGTTGTATGCTGAGACCTTCTAGTGCAAAGGGGGACCCTGACCCATGGGAAGGACCTGAGATGATTTCTGCACCCCTGAGGAGGATTGGGGGGCAGCGAGCAGGAGCCATGGGTGAGTCTGAAGCCTTCAGTGGAGGCAGCGGTAGTTTCTATGTGGGACAGTTCTGTTCTGCCATCAGTGGACCTGGAGGAGAACCATTTGCTCTGCCGTTTGAAAACCATAAAACGTTTGGGGTTTGAGACCGTCCGGGTAGGAGGCTGACTGGAAAGAAGAGTGAACCAAGGACCCAACTGGTTTTCTTCAACAGGTGCTATGTTGGAGTCAGGGAGACAATATTTCTCTCGTTCATACAACCAACATGAGTGACTGCACTGGGCCAGGGAGTCCTGGTGTGGCACTGTTGGATAGCCGGAAGGGTGCAAACAAAAGTGACACCTGATTCCAAAGAGAAAGACGCACTGTTTTACGGAAAAGAAAGATACCTCACATTCTCTAGGCCCCTGGGTGGTAGAGATGGTTTGTGTTCAACAACTAAGCAATAAGATTGTGGGTTCCAACCCATCCACCCACACAGAAGAAGAAATGTCTGGTCATGTGCTGCTGTAACCATGGCAACCAAGGAAACCCTGTGGAGCACACTTGAGCTCTGTACCTCATGGGGTCGCTGTGAGTCCCGATCGATTCAACACAGACTCACAGAGGCACTTGTAGATCAGATCTCTCTAGAGCTCAGGACAGGTGCCCGGACTTGTGTCTGTAATTGGCACACAGCTCCTAGGAGTCTTCAGAGCCAGCAGGGCCCTAGAGGCTGACCGCTAACAATGCTGCCAGGCACAGGGTGACACCCGCATTCCTCCTACATTCCTCTTAGTCTGCCACATGGTACTCCCCACACAGTCCCCTTAGCCTTACTGCCGTTCCCATGGGTATGCGTACAAGAGTAGAATTCTCCTGAACAAATGGTTTCTGAGCAATCGATTTGGAAATAGTTCCTAAAAACTCTATTTCCCCTTTTTGCAGTTGATGCTGGAGTAGTCTAATGTCTCCCCCAGCGGCATCCTTTTGACGAGCCTCCCACCTTCCTCCTCTAACTTTGTTCCCCTCCAGGCCCTTGTGTTTCCTCCCTTAGTCATCAACCATCCAAAGTGGCCGCTTCCCCATTCCATATCTTGATGGCCAATCTCTTCCAATGGTCTCAGGGCTGACAATGAAATTTTTTTTAGGGGCGTGGGTGAAGAGAGAGCCCCCACCTTTTTTCCTCTTTACTGAGATAAAATGTTAAAAAAAGAAGAAGGATTACTAAACGGGTAAAACTAATGATGATGTAATGGATGCAGAGAATATCAGAAGGATGTTTACCTGTGCTTT
>NW_006408541.1:4351089-4383825 GCF_000296735.1 Chrysochloris asiatica | reverse complement strand
AGGCCAAGATGGCCAAACTTCGTCTCTCATGCTTCGGACATATTGTCAGGAGGGAGCAGTCCTGGAGAAGGATATCATGTTTGGTAAGGTGGAGGGTCAGGGAAAAAGAGGAAGACCCCCAATGAGATGGATTGGCCAAGTGGCAGCATCGATGGACTCATGTATGGCAACAGTAGTGAGATTAGCCCTGAATCAGGCAGTGTTTCGTTCTGTTGTGCATAAGGTCACTGTGGGTCGGTACCGACTCGATGGCACCTAACAACAACAACAACAACAACAAATACGAGCTGGAATGACAATGTTTTAATTCAGCACCTCTTGAAAGGGTAGTAAAAACACTAGAGTCAGGGGCTGGCAGGGTTACTGGAGGTTATTTCCTTCTCGCAGGAATGTTTCCCAAAGTGAGGAAATCAATAAACTCTGGGATATAAACAAAGCCTAATGTTGGAGTACTGGGGTGGTGCTTTGGGTTAATGCGCCAGACTGCAAAGCCGTTTGAACTGCAAGGTTGGTGGCTCAAGCTCACCAGCTGCTCCTCAGAAACCCTATACAGGGTAGCTATGGGTCGGAACTGACTCAATGGCACTTAACAACAACAACAACAACAATGTTAGGTGAGACCTGCTCCCCAGCCTTCCTCCTAGAGCCTATAGACGGCCTATGATGGACTTCTCTAGCCCATAACCAACAATTAAAATAACCCAAGAACGCGAGAAAGTGGAGAAGGCAGTCAATACGCAGGATTCACTTCCCTGTGGAGCGTCATCTTTGAATTCCTCCTGGTGGTTCAGGTGGAAAAGCCACACAGTTACAGGGACTTTGACGTCCCCACTCCCCCACCGCCGGAAGTCAGGTGATTTTAGGAGGTGCTCAGAAAGACCATTCTCTTAAAACCATTATATATTTTGGAGTCCTGGTGTGGCGCTGTGGGTTAATGCGCTGGATTAATGCAAAGTCTGTTTGAACTGCAAGGTTGGTGGTTCAAGCTCACCAGCCACTCCTCGGAAACCCTATATAGGGTCACTATGGGTTCGAACCGATTCGGCAGCACTTTAGCAACAATTATGTTTTTAATGTGCAATGCTGAAAACTAAACCAGCGCATTAAACCTGTCATGTCATAGGCAGTATTGCTTAACGGGAATCCTGGTGAGGCACTATAGGATACATGTTAAGTGCCATTGAGTCGGTTCTGACCCATAGCAACCCTGTATAGGGTTTCTTAGGAGTGGCTGGTGAGCTTGAACCACTGACCTTGTGGTTCAAACTGACTTTGCAGTTCAGTGCATTAACCCACAGCTCCACACCAGGGCAAATACTAGACTGCTAACCAAAAGGTCTACAACTCAAATCTACCAGCTGCTCTTCTGATACCCCATACAGGGTCGCTATAAGGTGGAACCGACTCCAAGGCCCTTAACAACAACAACAACAACAGTAATTGCTTAGGGAAAGGGCACTGGTGGCACAATGAGTAAGCGCTTGGCTGCTAAGCAGGAGGTGGGTGGTTCAAACCTAACAGTCGTTCTGCAGGAGAAAGATGCGGCTGTCTGTCTCTGTTAACAGTCTTGGAAACTCTACACAGAAGTTCTACTGTGTCCTCCAGAACCCCTGTCAGTCAGAATCGATTCACCAGCAACATGTCTATTGCTTAGGGTGAGACCTTTTTAATTGATTCATTTTAATACTTTAAGCTTTAAAAGAAGTCCATAGATAGGACAGACACAGAAAGTTTGCCTAAGCCTTGTCTTAACATGAGGTTTTCTCCTAACTGGAGTATAATTGCATGCTCCTGCTGGTATTGGGTGCCCTCCAGTCATTCCAACTCATACATAGCCCATGTGATGGATTAGAAGTACTCATAGGATTTCCAAGGCTGAAATCTTTATGGGAGCAGATCGTCAGTCACGCTCCCACAGAGCCACTGGGTGGGTTTGAACTGCCGACCTTTTCAGTTAGCAGTCAAGTGCTTAATCATTGTGCCACCTCCAAACTCACTGCCATCGAGTGAGTTCCAACTCTAGGGTTTCCGAGGCTGCAAATCTTTACTGATGCAGAAAGCTTCATCTTTCTCCCATGGAGCAGCTGGTGGGCTTGAACTGCAGGCCTCATGGTTTCCAGAGTGGTACTTTTCCTACAGCGCCACCCTAGGAGATCTTTACTGCTGTCTCCTGAGTATCTGGATCAAGGGGCCTCGCTCACCACCACAGTCAGCCCAGCACACGCCACCTCATGCTTAGAAATGATGGCTCAATCGATGAATCATTTTAGTAATGAACTCATGAACCAAAGCACAAAATTTTTTGTTTCCAACACAAAAACTCTGCCTCAAGATGCTCCACGCGTTGCAGAGTAGAACTGAGCTACTTAGAATCTTCACAGAACCAGATCTCCAGGTCTCCTTTCAACAGCACTTCTGGATGGGGTCAGACTTTTTCCTTAATAGCGGAGCGAACACCGTTTTCACCACCCAAGGACCTGTTACCACGAAGATGAAGTCGACCTGGTCAAGACCGACACCAAATTGAAAACCACAGTATTCAGGCATCAAAGAAGAAAATGTTTCATTTCCACTGGGTGGCTTAGGAATTTTTTTTTTTTTTTCTGGCCACAACCTCTTCTTCAATGTACCATTAGTAGGTAGCATCTTCTGCAGTTACAGAACCCACCAAACACCCCACCACCATCTAGTCTGACTCATAGCAACCCAGTGTAGAGTTTCCAAGACTGTTCATCTTCTTGAGAGCAAACAACCTCATCATTGTCTCTCGGAGCTGCAAATGGGTTTGAACCAATGACCTTGCAGTTAGCACTCCAGTGCCTAACCTACAGCACCACTAGGAAGGATTCAGTGCTGGATCCATCAGAGTTCAACTTTATCATGGAGAAGTCAGCTACGATGTGTGCTTGTTCTAGAATCTTCCATCAGCCAGGGTCACTTTTAGAGGGATTAGGGAAACAAGAACTCACACTGTTACGGCTGTTTTCTCGCCTTCCCTCATGTCCTCCTGGTATCCACGTTCACCCAGTCTCTTCCCCTCTTGGCTCATCATGGATTATAGATAAGCAGCCCCACCCCAAGACTTGGAAAAGTGGAGGGTCAGTGAAAAAGGAGAAGAGCCCCAACAAGAAGGATTACAATGGGTTCAAACATAGCAATTGTGAGGATGGTCCTGGATCGGGAAGTGTTTCCTTCTGTTATGCATAGGTCCCTGTGAGTGGGAACCCACTAGATGGCACCTAACAACAACAACAATCCTAAGGCTATTTGAATCCTGGTAGAGGGGAGGGGCCAGCAGGAATGTGGAGAGAATGCATCTGATACAGGCGGGGTGTCCATTCCCAGGGCTGCTGGTCTCTGTCCAGACGCCTGCTGTGGACAGCTGCAGAAAGCCCTGTTTGGTTACAAGTCACTGAGGCCCCACACCTCGTGGCATTCAGCACAAGCTACGATAGAAAAACGTTCGTCTGTAAATGAGCCCTGTGGGTGTTTTCCTGGAGATAGAATTGTCTCTCTTTAGAAATCATTTCTTTAAGGCATCAAGATGAAGGTGAATGTGAGTATCTGAGCTTCTCTCTTTGGGCATCCATTTTCTGTAACTGATTTCTCAGGACTCAGGGTTCAGGGGATAACGTGGCTCATGACGTGTTACTTCAAAATATTACCCTTTAAGTAAGGAAGTTGCTGTTAAGTGCCGTCTTGGTTCCGACTCATAGTGACCCTGTATAGGGTTTCCGAGGAGCGACTGATGGGTTTGAATCGCCGATCTCAAGATTAGCAGGCTAGTATTTATCCTACAGCAGCACACCTGGATGCCAAGGAAGTACTTCTTGTTGTTGTTGTTGTTGTTGTTGTTATGAAGTGCAATTGAGTCAGGTCTTACTGACAGTCATCCTGCATAGGGTTTCCAAGGAGCAGCTGGTGGGTTTGAACTGCCGCCCTCGTGATTCACAGTCCAGTGGCGAACCTACCGTGTCACAAGGAAGTAGTAAGGTATAATATTTTCCAAATCACTATTACACCAATGGAAATAAGTGAAAATGGTTTCATGTCCCAGGTTTGGAAAACAAAAAGAAAAGAGAGTTTCCTGGTTGCCTTTGAAAAGTTATATTCTACCCAGGTAAGATTTTTTCTCTTAAGCTGAAGTATTACTTCAAATATATGTTACTCAGGGAAGGGGCTTTGTTATCTCATGCTCAGTTAAGTGATGTTTTCTACATATTCTGGAGTCTTTTCTTTAAGAATTTTCACTTTTCAAAAGGGGAGATAAAACTAAAATTAGGTTATTTTCCTAGTCTACATGGCAAATTGATATTAATCACATAAAGGCAGCCATTTTCAAACAGCATTTCTAGTTGAATTATTTTACTAAGTTAGTGTTGTTGTTTTCCTATAAGCCAGCTCCTAGAGAAACAACTTTTCAAGTAACTCTACCTACTGCTGATAATGAAATGCAGATTATCCAAGCAAAGCTGTCTTAAGGTTTTCAAAACCACAAACAAATTCTCTTATTACACTGTAGTCGGTGTTAGGTGTCGTCCTTGGTTCTGGCTCCTACTGACTCTGTGTTTAGCGGAATGAAACACTGTCCAGTCCTTCCACATCCTCTCAGCCATCGCTGGTTGACCCCATGGTTGTAGTCATTGTTGGGGGTCTTCCTCTTTTTCTGTGGCCCTCCATTTTACCAAACATGATGTCCTTCTCCAAGGACTGGTCCCTTCTGATTCCTTGCCCAAAGTACGTGAGGTCTTACCATCCTTGCTTCTATGGAGCATCTGGTGTGGTGTTGTAGGATAAGCACTGGACTGCAAACCACAAGGTCAACAGGTCAAACTCACCAGCTGCTCCTCGGAAACCCTATAGTGGGCTGTTATGAGTTGGAACTGACTCGACAGCACTTAACAACAAAACACTACCCTTTAAGTAATGTTTTGTTGTTGTTAAGGAACATTCCGGATGCACTTCATCCAAGACAGATTTGTTTATTCTTCTGGCAGTATAGTTAACATTCAATATTCTTCACCAACACCACAATTTCAATGCATCAATTCTTCTCTGGTCTTCTTTGTGCATTCCCCAGCTTTCACATGTACATAAGACAGTTGAAAATACCATGACTTGGGCCAGGGTGCAATTTTGACCTCAAATTGACATCTCTGCTTTTAAACAACACTTTACAGAGATCTTTTGCAGCTGATTTGCCCAATGCAACTACATTAGGCCTGACACATTAAAGGAAAATTACTTGATGCAGTTGCAAGTTCTGAGGACAAGTTCTGGTTATGAAACATCATTCCATCTTGGTATTTTAAGCCACTCTCGGTTCCTCATCACTGATGGAATTTTAAATATAATTGTGGATGTAGGAAGCTTCTGAAATTGATGAGCAAAAATAAAAGTGAAGATACCAGCTTCTCTCCTGAAACACGGATGCAGAGGGAGATGAGTAAGAAGAAGGGGTGAAAGGAAACAGGCATGGGCTAGAGAAAATTAATGATAGAAGAGAGACAGGGGAGTGAGCTGGTTGGTATGTGCTCGGGAGACCTCCAAGGAAAGTAGGTAGGAAGCTGTTGTTCTTGGCATCTCCTTCAATGTCCCACATAAATGGTGACACCCATGAGAACTAGAACTCAATGAGGCTGTCTTGTCTTGTTTTTCCTGGTTTCGAAAGGTTTCCACCTTTGACAGGGTGCAGTGTTACCGCCGAAGGTTCATTTTAGTAGAAAAAGATTCGAGTTTTGCTTTTTTGACAGATTTCCACCTTACATTGGCTTTACTGTACAACACATAGCTATTGTGTTTGCTGTTAAGTGTCGAGTCAGTTCCGACTAACAGCGACCCTGCATAGGGTTTCCAAGGAGCAGCTGGTGGGTTTGAACTGCCGACCTTGTGGTTCACACCGAACCACAGTGATTGATCCCGCAGCACCACACCAGGACTCTGAGCTATGGTGTCCCACTAATGCTGGCTGTTGTTAACAGGCCCCATTGTTGGGCACCCTGCCCTCTCTTCACAATGTTTGCACACAGGACGAAATCATCCTAACCACCAGTCAGCTGCATCTTGTGGCTGGATGCTACCTCAAATGGCATCAAGTCCCATTCCTATCTGCTGCTCATGCAGTCAGCGCCAACTCCTGGCAACCCCACTGTGCTCCACTGGGTTTTCAATGGCTGATTTTCTGGAGGTGGATTGCCAGGTCTTTCTTCTGATGTGCTTCTGGGTAGACATGAACCTCCAGCCTTTTGTTGTGCAGCTACACACATTAACCATGTTAATCAATCTGCTGTTGGCCAAAGGGAGAGAGAGAGCATGAGGGGGAAAAAATTACCATCAAATCAATTCCTTATCAAAGAGACCCCATAGGACAGAACCCCATAGGGTCATGTTTACAACAGAAGATTGCCACATCTTTCTCCCACGGAACAGCTGTTGGATTGGAAACACCAAGTGCTTTAGCCACGATGCCATGAGGGCTTTTTGGTGGGGAGCGGGGTGGTGAGTCTTTCCTAAGGGATTGGAGACACATTCGATGCTTCCCTAACTTGCACAGGCCTGAGTCAACCAAACCCTGAAACTTCTTCCAGCCTAAAGTTTTGTGTTTCTTAGTGGATTCACCTTCAGGTCACGTTTAACTTCCCAGAGATGTCTGCCCCTTCTCAGCATGGGAAACGCCGTTTCTGTCCTGTGGGGACAGAAACACAGACAAAACACACTGGGTGGTTCCCCAAGCAAGTGCCTTCTAGGATTTCCATGCTGTAAACGGCACACGTCTTCTGATATATGGGCACTAAGGGCTCAGTTTGTGCTATAAGCCACTCTTGAAGTTCAAGAGGTTCCCAGAGTTCGAGAAATGCTCCTTTGTGCGGCAAGGTACTTTTTGAAACGGGATAAGACAGGAGTTCTAAGCAGAGAGTTACTGCAGCTATCATGAAAAGTCTAACTGTTCTGTAGGGTTGCTCTGCGTCGGAATCTACTCGAGAGCGTTGAGTTTGGTTGGGGTTTACCTTCATCCGAGGGGTCCTGGTGGTGCGGTGCTATCCTAAAGGTGGAAGATGTGACAATCTGCTTCTGTGAGGATTTACGCTTTGCAAACCCTCCGGGCCAGTTCTACTCTGTGCAGCGGTCACTGTGAGTCAGAATGGAGTGGACCACAAATGGTGGTGAATTCACCCCGCAGAAGCCATTCTCTACCCCCAAAATCTAGATTTTCTTATATTGAAAAAGCAAAAGAATTAAAATGCTATTCACCAGTTTACCATTCCTCCCTCAGAAAGTCACTCACCTGCCCAATGTCCACTGATCTGTACACACCGTCGTCTGAAGGACTCTGTGCCATGCAGTAAGTCTGGCAGCTAACAGGGCCGTCATCTTGACTCTCTCTGTGCCTTGCTTGTCCCAGACTACTCGTTCCTCATCCTCTCTGTATCTTAGCTTCCTTGTCTTGTCCCTGGAGCCGGAGTAGCAGCACCTGCTTCACGTTAGCTTCCTGTTGTCACGGTGACCTTATGTACAACAGAAGGGAAGGCAGCCTTGGTCTGCCCACTGGTATGCTCAACTCCGCTGCTCTGGCTGTGTGACAGTCCTCTTTGGTGCGGGCACCCCAGGTTTTCTCTAACCCTCTACCGAACAGGTGTTCTTCCCTAGAAATTGGCCTTTCTAGATAACACCATCAAAGTAAGGGGGCCAGAGTGTCACCATCCCTGATTCAAAGGAACATTCTGGTTGGATTTCTTCTAGGATTGATTTATTCATTCTTTGGGTTCTTGTCGTTAGGTGCCTTCACGTCGATTTCAACTCACCGTGACGCCATGCGACAGAGTAGAACTGTCCCATTGAGTTTTCTAAGCAGTCATTTGTATGGCAGCAGATCGCATGTCTTTCTCACTCAGAGATGCTGGATGGGTTTGAACCATCAACCATTAGGTTAGCAACCAAGTGTTTAACCGTTGCACCACCAGGGATCCTTTTTGTGGTAGTCCACAATTATAGCCAATAATCCTGATCAACACAACAGTTCTTTCTGTCTGCTTTCTGGGCTTGACCGGACGGTGAATATGAAGTGAGAGAGAGAATCCATGCAAATCATTCATCGCCGTGCCGGCACAGAGGTCAAAACTCACAAACTAGCTTCCTGACCTGCAGACGTTGGCTTCATAGTGCAAAACAAAAGTGATGAGATACTGGGCTCCTTGGAGTCCCATCAGACAGCCTCTCAGGGCAAACTGACTGGGTTCATGGGCATCCAAAAGTTTAAAGAAAATTTTTTCTTTGATTATTTATTTTTAACTAGTCTTTTAGGAGTCAGGCTGCTCATCTCAAGGTCAGCAGTTCAAAATTACCAGCAGTTCCGTGGAAGAAAGATGAGGCTTTCTGTTCCCATAAAGATATATAGCCTCAGAAATCTTATGTTGTTATTGTTGTTGTTAAGTGCCGTTGAGTCGGTTTCGACTCATAGCAACCCTGTATAGGGTTTCTGAGAAGCAGCTGGTGAGCTTGAACCACTGACCTTGCCATTGAAACTGATCTTACAGTCCAGCACGTTAGCCCACAGCACCATACCAAGACTCCCTATAAAGGGTCTATATGAGTCGAAACTGACTCCACACCATATAACCACCACCACCACTACCATTCTTTGATTGGCGTCCTGGTGTGGTGCCGTAGAAAAAGCAGTGGACTGCTAACCACTAAGTCTGGATCACTGTGAGCTGGAACCAACTCGATGGCACTTAACAACAACATTCTTTGATTAATTCTTGTTAATTATTGCTAGCTATCACTGAGTTGGCTTAGACTCATTGGAATAGTTGGTTTCTGTGTGTCACAAAAGGGAATTCTGCCTGGTCCCATGCCATCCTCACAGTTATCCCTGTTGGGACCCACTGTTGAAGTCCCTGTGTCAACCCATCTTGTTGAGGGTCTTCCTCCTCTTGCTGACCCTCGACTCTACCAAGCGTGATGTCCTTCTCCTGAGAATGGTCCCTCCTGACAACATGTCCCAGGTACATGAGATGAAGTCTTGCCATCGTGGCTTCTAAGGAGCATTCTGGCTGAACTTCTTCCCACACAGCTGTCTTCATTCTTCTGGCAGCCCATCCTATATTCCGTATTCTTTGCCAACACCGTAATGCAAATGCATCAATTCCTCTTCAGTCTTCTTTATTCCTTGTCCAGCTTTCGCAAACATATGAGGTGATTGAAAAGACCATGCCTTGGATCAGGAGCACCTTAGGTCTCCAAGCGACATCTTTGCTTGTTAACACTTTGAAAAGGTCTTTTGCAGCAGATTGACCCAAGGCAATATGTTGTTGGGTTTCTTGATTGATTAGAGAAAGTAGTCAAAATTCAATTCTCTTTTGACTTCATTTTTTCCATAAGCTTTTTGAAGCCCCCTGGCATTTGCTAATACCTACCATATGCAAGAAGTCTATACTGTTTGTTACCTGGGGGCTCCAAAGTGGGAACCCTTTTGAGATCATTCTTTATCCCTCTCCTATCTTGCCTTTGAGAAAGTTGTTAACCATCAAAAACAAAACAAATAAACCAAGACCTCACAGAAGCTGTGTGATGTAGACTACATGCTTCTTCCTGAAGGTTGGCCTTCCTCCTCTCTCTCTTCTGTTTTTTGGATATTGTGGGTGGGAAAAATGGAGGCGGTGAGGGGATTTTTTTGGTGTTCTTGGAAACTTTCTTTCTTTCCTTTTTCCCACTTTATATGTGTACTGTAGAAAAAGGGTGGAAAATACATTCTCTCTGCTTTCATCTCTCCTAGCCTAACTTTGTATTTACATACTATAAAATCCTTCCAAGGATATTCATTTTTGAAGATGATCAAACCGCTTTCCAAATTCAGCACCCACACCTGGTGTCCTCCTGAGTGTGTGCCCAGCAGCCTAGCAGATAATACAAAAGGACGTTCCCTTAGCCATAGAACCTTGCATGAACACCAGACATTCACATTTCCCATACACCAAAGGATTTGTAATACTAACAACCCATACTTAACCTAGAAGTCCCTACGTTGTTGTTGTGTTGTTAAGTGTGGTCAAGTTGGTTCCAACCCAATATAGAGTTTCTGAGGAGCAAGTGGTGAGTTTGCACCGCCGACCTTGTGGTTCAAACTGACCTTACAGTCCTGCACTTATCCTATAACGCCACACCAGAAGTCCTGAAAACCCTATGGGGCAGTTATAACCAGACACATGGAGTTGCTTAGAGTCAGAATTAAGCCGATAGCACAAACAACAATCATTCTCTCATACCCTTTAGAAGGGAAGTATGAAGAATGCCACCCCCTTCCTTTGGAACTAACCAAGAATTCTTGGAAGTCAGAGGGACAATATTAAACATGGTTCTTTTCCAAGAAGGATTTTAGTAACAGGAAAGCAACCTTCTTATAACGAACGCACCGGAAGGCTCTGCCCAGGGCTGATGCCCTCCACTGGCTTCCCTCTGGACTCCTGCCACGTGGGCACTTAATTACTTACTACCTGCTGTGGGCTAGTATAAGGTGCCCTGGTGGTGGTGCTCGGGGTGAGGCGTTGGGCAGTTCAAACTCAGCAGCCACTGTAAGGGAGAAAGAGGAGGCTGTCTGCTTCCGTAAAGGTTTACTATCTCAGAAACCCTACTCAGGGTTGCTTGGAGTCAGAATCAACTCAGTGGCAGTGGGTTTGGCTTTTGGTTTGGTGAGCAATCAGTTGGGAAGACCTGCCTGGTGGTGGTGCAGTGGATTAAGTGTTGGGCTGCTAACAGCAAGGTTGGTGGTTCAAACCCAGCAGCCTCTCTTCAGGAGAAAGATGAAGCTGTCTGCTCCCGTAAAGATGTTCCATCTGGGAAACCCTAAGAATCAACTGTCCTCTGCCCTGTCAGGGCATTAAGTTGGATTCGGCTGGATGGCAGTGAGTTTGGGTTGGTTGGGGGTGGGCTGATCACCTCATTCTCTGACTTACCTTCCCGGGAACTGGTTCGTGGCCTCTGTCCTTCTATCCACTGGCTGCTAACTTGTTGTACACGAGTTTGGTTTGGTTTTGGAGGAAGGGCAGCTGTAAAAGAAAAAAGGAGGAGGAATCAGGACGGGGCCATGCTGTTGGTCTGAGTCCTGTGAAGGGAAAGAGAGAAGGAAGCAGGGAGGGCAAAGCGAACCTCAAACTGGGATGCAACTTGGACACAGTTTGGGGGCAGCCCAAGTGGGAGATGGGGGTGCCTCAGGGCAAAGCACGTGCATTCGAGAAGTCCTGCGTTGGGTATCAGTTCTCGGGTATTGACAGGATGATCTGCAAAGGACACTGGGAAGGTGGGGCTCTCAGACCCCAGTGCTTCACTCGGCCCCAGGAGCACTGTTTTTACATCTGCCTGATCACACCACAGTCTCCACCACTCCCAAATGTCTCATATCAGAGCCGCCTCTCTTAAATATAATTTTTGGTCAGTTCTTAGAATCATCTGTGTTTGCTATACCTGCCCTATAGGTGCCTTTAAACTGGCTCCTTCTACCTTTGTTGGCACTTAGACTTGGGAGTCAGCAGCTTTGGGGAGACTGAGTTGAATCTGAGGACACTGTGTGTGCACTGATCCTAGTTGGCATCCAACTCAGACCAAGCTAAGTTTAAACCCTCATTCCCCTACCGCAGCTGTGTGACCTTGGGCAGGTCACTTAACCTCTGGCATCGCTGGTTAATGCACTGGGCTTCAAGGTCGATTTGAACCACAAGGTCGGTGGTTCAAACCCATCAGCTGCTCCTCTGAAACCCTAGGCAATGTCGCTGTAAGTCAGAATCGACTCGGCACCACTTTACAACCATCTCAGGTGACTCGCCGGTACGAGTTTCCAGGTTCCCCCACCTGCCCCATCCAGCTTTCACACTCTGTGTTTCTGTAATCTTCTTTGCTCTTTCAAGTAAACTGGCAAAAGATGAAAATAGAAAGTAAAGCAGAAAAGAAACTGGGGTTGTTGGAGAGACTGTGGGTGCTACCCCCGAACAACTGTGACCACCCCCTGACCCGGGGAGGGGATTTCCACCCTGACAATAGAGACAAAATAAAACCATGTATTCCTCTTTATTTCCAACTCAAAACAACCCTAGTGGCTCAGTGATTAAGTGCTTAGCAGTCAACTGAAAGGTCAGCAGTTCAAACCCACCAGCTGCCCTGCTGGAGAAAGTCCTGGTTTGAGGAAGCTGTCTGTCACATGGGGTCGCTGTGAGTCAGACAGGATGGGCTCATCAGCAGCGCATTTTATCATGCGTCCATCAGCAGATAGGCAGCCCTGATGGTACAGTGGTTAAGCACTCTGCTGCTCACTGAAAGGTGGAAGGTTTGAACCCACCTAGTGACTCCACAGGACAAAGGCCTGGGGACCTGTTTCTGTAAAGATGACAGCCTGGAAAACCCTATGGGGCAATTCTGCTTGGTCATGTGGGGTCCCGATGAGTCAGAATTGACTCGATGGCCCCCAACAACACACAACAGGGATTGTGGAGCTGCGGCAGGTCCGTTTCTATGGGGTCATCTAAGCGGGTTCTGCTTAGACCCATAATCGCTGACAACATCCCCTTACCCACTGCAAAGGAAAGAGTGTGCAAGCCACACCCGGTTCATGGTAGGTCCCTCCTCCCATCTTTGGCAGAGAGAATCCTGCTCTCCTTTCAAGACACCTCTCAAACTCTACCTCACTCCTTCAACGACTCTTATCTACGGTGATGCTAAGTCCACCTCCACCTTCACCAAGCCACGGCCATCCCCCGGCTGGGCTGGATAACTGATTTGGTTTGCCTCTTTGGCTTCAAGCTTCACACGAACCCGTGCCAATCCATTTTCCACCCAGCAACCAGATGTAACCAGATCGAGGTCTAAATCAGGACAGAGAGGCTGGCTTTACTTCTCTCCGGCCATCCTGCTCAATTTTCAGTTCCTCCAACTCACCACATACACACAAACACACACACATACACGCCTGCACACATCACTCTGCCTCAGGGCTCTCTCCCCCACTCCTGCTCTAACTACCTCTTACTCACCCCTGAGTCTTACCTTCCATGGTCACTTTCTCAGAAAATGCTTCCGGAAGACACCATCCACCACCACTTGCCAACAAGACTCATCATTTCTCATAATTTCCTGCATCTGCAATTTCATCCCACTTAGGACAAGCTGTTGTTGTTAGGTGCCATTGAGTCAGTTCTGACTCATAGTGACCCTCTGCACAACAGAACAAAACACAGCCCAGTTCTGCACCACCCTTACACTTGTTACGCTTGAACCCTTTGTTGCTGCCACTGTGCCAATCCATCTCATTGGGGTCTTCTTTTCTTTCTCCAACCCTCCACTTTACCAAGCGTGGTGTCCTTCTCCAGGGATTGGTTCCTCCTGATAATATTTCCAAGCATGAAAGATGAAGTCTCACCAACCTGGCTTGTAAGGAGCATTCTAGCTATACTTCTTCTAACAAAGATTTGTCTGTTCTTCTGGCAATCCATGGTACTTTTAATATTGTTCTCCAACACTATAACTCAAATGCATCAATTCTTCTACAGTTATCCTTATTCACTGTCCAACTTTCACATGCATATGAGGTTATTAGTCTTCAAACCAACATCTTCGCTCTTGAACACTTTACAGAGGTCTTGTGCAGCAGATTTGCCTACTGCAATACGTCATTTGACTTCTTGACTGTTGCTTCCGTGAGTGTTGATAGAAAGTTGTTGTTAAGTGCCATCCAGTCAGTTCTGACTCACAGTGACCCTGTATAGGGTTTCTGAGGAGCGGCTCATAAGTTTGAACCACCAATTGAGGTTCAAAACAACTTTGCTTTGCTGTCCAGTGCATTAATTCACAGGACACTTTGATACAAAGTAGAAACCCTGTATTTATTTCAGTTTTGTCTCTTGCATCAGAACAGAGATTAGTGCAGAGGGGAGGGTGATCAGAAAGCAGTCTGTTCCTCTATCTCTCTCCCACAGGTAGTCAATGCTCAGTGCTATCTTGGTGAATGAATGGATGGATGGGTGAATGAATGCATGGAGAACTGGTCTCCCAGGTCCGTTCAACTGTAGCTACTTACTCTTTCCTCTGCACAATCACAGCTCATTGGTGATTGCATATAAATGATCATTGTTGCTGTCAGCTGCTGTCCAGTCTGCCCCAGCTCACGGGGACCTGTAGGATCAGACCATTGTGGTCCACCAGGTTCTCATTGGTTGCTTTTAAAAGAAGAACTTCTTCCTAGACCACCTTAATCTGGAAGTTCAACTGAAACCTGTTGGGTGTCCTCACAACACACAAGCCTCCACTGACCGCATGGTGGTGGCACATGAAAGGCGAGGATTCTACCCCTGAACCATCAATGTCTGCATACAGCCCTCCCCGCCCCACCCAGTCTAGACCAGCACTGTATGTGCACATTTCCTCAGAGACATTATCCTCACCATGACAACAGGCTTCCTTCATTTTTTGCCTGTTTCTCCCAGTTCCTCCCCACTTCCTCCTTTCAAATGCCTATTGTTCTCTTGCATGAAGATGGGTATTTCTGGGGGAAATGTCCTTTTTAGAAATCATTGAAGGGCTTCTCTTCTGTTATACCCAGCATCAAACTTCCTGTATACCCATCAGGACCAAAAACATGGACATATGTGTTCCTTCATCACTTAGAGGTCTATGCAAATGTTTCTGAGGGAACATCCTATTTTTAAATGCCCGGTGAGTGGCCTCGGCAACAATTACAATTGTGATTAGCCTCCTTTGTGTGGCCTGTCATTGTTTCAATCTGTTGACTGTAAGAGGTCAGCACCCCAGACATGAGATTGCACAATGGATGTCCCACTACTTCAGTTATTATTCCTCACCCTCCCATTCTATGGACAGCCCAAATGTTAAAGCCTGTCTTGCTCCAACTGGACAGTTTCTTTGACATCTTCTCCAAGTCCTGCCACAGTGAGGGCAAGAAGCCAAGTGATAAGCGAGCTGCCTTGGATGGGATGGCCAAGGGCCGTCTCTCTAAGGGTGATGTTGGAGCCTTGAGACTTGAGCATGCGAAGGATCTAGAGGGAGGAGAGTGCCCTGTAGAAGCAACAACAAAGATAAAGGGCCTGAGTGGAGAGGTGGCGCTATGCGTCTGAAGACAGTGAGAAAACCAACATGACGGGAGTGAAATTAACAAGCAGGAGAGTAGAGGGCAGGGAGACCAGGTTGTGTAGTAACTGAAGCCACAGGCAGACATTTAGGCTTATTCTAAGTGGAATTTCATACAATCAGAGGTTTTTAATCAACAGACCAACGAGATTGACTTTGATGTATAAAATATCTTCCTGGCTGCTGTAGAGTAGCGCTGGTGGTGCAGTGGGTAAGCATTCAGCTGCTAACGGAAAGTTTGACATTTCAAACCCGCCAGTCATTCCTTTAAAGACGTGGCAATCAGCGCCTGTAAAGACTGTTGAGTGCCGTTGAGTTGGTTCCAACCCATAGCGACCCTGTATAGGGTTTCCAAGCAGCAGCTGGTGAGCTTGAACTGCTGACCTTGGAGTTCAAACTGACCTTGTGGTCCAGTGCATTATCCTGCAGCACCACACCAGGACTCCCTTGTAAATATCACAGGTGCTGTGTCAGAACTGACTCTGTGGTGGTGGGTTGGGTTGGGTTGGGTTGGCTGCTGTATATATGGAGATTACAAGGGAAAGGATACAAGAGTGGATGTGAGCCAATCAGCTAGAGCCCCAGTGACCTTGAACAAATCACTTGATCTCTTGGACCCTTGTTTGCTCATCTGTAAAATGGGGATAAGAAAAACTACCTTAGAGGCCTCGGAGGGATTCACTGACGTACTAAGTTCAGTGCAGCCAACACAAAGTAGGGCCCCATTCAGTATTAGTTCAATCCCCGAGACTTCCCAACCTTCCACATGCATTTTATTCTTCTTTTGTAGCACAAACTTTGATGGTCTTTGCTATTAAAACTCTTGAAATATCAGTGGATTGCAGGAGATGAGTGCAGGCTCCCACTTTCAGTTGTAATGAAATACCAGAACAAAGGAAAACTGTAAGAGGAAACTACTTAGGGCTTTCCCTCCTGGGAGTTTGCATCCTTTGAAGGTATAGACCGCCACAGCAAGGACAACAGAGCATAAGAACTAAGTCAACTTGTCTCAGGAATGAAGCCTGGCCTGTCATACTGTTGTTGTTGTCATTGTTAGCTGCTGTCAAGTCCATTCTGCTCCATAACAACCCTGTACACAACAGAATAACTGTTGTTATGTGTGAGTCCATTGCTGCTGCCACTGTATCAGTCCATCTCGTTGGGAGTCTTTCTATTTGTCAATAACCCTCCACTTTACCAACTGTGAAGTCCTTCTTCAGACACTAGTTTGTCCTGATAACCTGTCCGAAGTGTAAGACATGAAGTCTTACCATCTTGATTTTTAAGGTGCATTTTGACTGGACTTCTTCCAATACAGATGTGTTTGTTCTTTTGGTAGTCCATGGTACTTTCAATATTCTTCACCAACACCATAATTCAAAAGCATCGGTTCTTCTATGGTCTTCCGTATTAATTGTCTAACTTTCACATGAAGATAAGACAATTGAAAATACCATGGTTTGGGTCAGACACACCTTAGTCCTCAAACTGGCATCTTTGCTCTTGAACACTTTAGAAATATCTTTTGCAACAGATTTACCTAATTTAATAAGTTGTTTGATTTCTTGACTGCTGGTTCCATGAATGTTGATTGTGGAGCCAAGCAAAATGAAGTCTTTGACAACTTTAATCTTGTCTCTGTTTCTCATGATTTTATTGTTCCATTTGTGAGGCTTTTCATTTTTCTTTACATTGTGATACAATCCATACTAAAGCCTATGTCTTTGATCTTTCCTGTCATCTGGGATGATCATAAAAGCCCACTATTTCCTGGAGGAAGCCTCCCTGACTTCCACAACTGGCAAATCCACCCGCTAAGACGCTCTGGCTGGCCACATCGAAGCAGCTGCCGTATTGCAGCAACTGCTCTGTCTAAAGACTCACATTTGTCTTATTACTAGACAAATGCAAGCATATTTCAGGTGACGGCTTTGTCCGTTTAAGCCTGTGTTTTTATCCCCTGTGACTTTTCACATTTTATTTTATGCATTGTTGAGCATATACCCAGAAGAACAAACAATGAGACAAACATTCCCTCATGTTCAGTCCAGTGACTTGGAAGACATTCTTCAAGTTCTGCAACCTTCTCATTCTCCTCCTCTGTTATCCCTCCCCCACAAATATAAACTCACTGCCCCCTAAGTTTCCTACCTTTTGAGTTGCTGTTGTCCATCTAATCTCATATTGATCGTTCTTAAAGGAGCACAGTGCTCAAGGCAGACACTGTTTACTAGTTAACCTAAACTATTGATTGATTTACAGAAGACTTCTGGGGATTAAAAAACAAAAACCTTCTTATTATGAATTGGGTGAAGGTTTACAGAGCAGATCATCAGTTTTACAGTCAGCCATCCATACACATTTTATTTCATCTCATTGACTACAAGTACCCCACTTCCTCTGTGTGTTTCCTGTTTCCATTCCTCCTTGTTTTCCGGTCCTCTGAAGTTTATCTTTGGGGAAATGCTGCCCTTTTTTATTTATCTATCACATGGTGGATGATTCTAAGGTATGCACACCTTTCTAGTGTTACTGTTCCCCTTAGAGACCTGCCTATGGTTTGGCTGAAATTTGAGCTGCAGGAGTGAGTTCACTTCCAGTCCTGAAGGCTGACTAAAAGCCATAGTCTCTAAGGTTCCACCAGTCTCTATCTGACCAGTAAACCTGGTCTCTTTGATGATTTTGAGTTTTGTTCCACATTTTTCCCCACTCTGTCCAGGACCTTCTAATGTGATCCCTTTTAGAGCAGTCAGTAATGGTAGCCAGGCACCATCTAGTTCTTCTGGTCTCAGAGTCATGGAGGGTGATGATCACATGGTTCATTAGCCCACTGGACTGACTATTTCCATATATCTTTGATTTTCTTCACTCTTCCTATGGATAGGGAGAGACCAATAGCTGCACCTTAGATGACTGCTCACTAGCTTTTAAGATCCCACATGCTACTCACCAAAGTCGGATGTAGAACATGGTCTTTGTGGATGATGCCAGTTGATCTTGGTGTTCTTCTGGAGGGTAGTTTTGGTTTAAAGTTTAAAGATGATCTCAGGGAAATAGTTTTGGCGGCTCACCAGCCTCAATTATTCCAGGAAGTCTGGAATTTATGAGAATGTGAATTTCTGTTCTGCATTTCCCCATTTTTGATCAGGATTCATCTATAGAATCTTTGATCAAAATGGTGATTGGTTGGAAATTATGTTTTTCTCTTTCCTTTCCTTCCCAGTGTAAATTGTTAAAGTACAGTTTTCAGAAAAGGAAAATCATGACTTTCATGCAAATATAAAATGCACATATATCCAATATTGTATTCAATGGATTAAATAAGGAGAGACTCAGTAAGGTGTTGGCACTGGCTTACAGAGCACTTGAGGCTCTGACATCTATAGGCAGAGTGATAAAATAATGTTAGGATGTGATGACAAAGTTAAAGGCACAATTAGTTAAGCTGCTAATGGATAAGAAACCATAACCTTTGGAGTTACCGTTTCCTACTGAAATTATTTGCATCTTTACTGGATAAAAACCTACAAATTGGCATGAAACTTCTTTAAGTCCTGATCTCTAGTCAGCCATCAGTGTAAGATTCTAAGACCCTCTGAATGCCTCATCCCTGCTACAATCTCTGAGCTGACCACATTCATGTGAAACGGATTCTCAACACAGTCAAGGGACAATCATTCAGATTCAGACTTGTCAGGCCTGGAGGGTCATCCTCTGGACAAACTGATAGTTATTCTTAATAAAGACTACTAAGAGAGTAGGCAGAGGAACAAAGAAATCTTTCATGATCACCTAACCCTACTCCAGAAATAGGAGGTCTTACCTTGGTGTTAAGGAGCTCTGGTAGCATAGTGGTTATGAATTGTGCTGCTAACCTCAAGATCAGCAGTTCAAAACTACCAGCTGTTCCACTGGAGAAAGATGAGGCTTTCTGCTCCCGTAAAGATTTACAGCCTTGGAAACCCTGTACAGGGTCACTATGAGTTGGAACGAACTCCATGTCATACCACCACCTCACCACCACCACCACCTTGGTGTTGGAGTCCCCAGGTTAATGGACTCAACTGCTAACTGAAAGGTCAGAGGTTCAATTCCACTTAGAGGCACCTGAAGAAAGGCTTGGCAATCTATTTCTAAAATATTAACTACTGATAAAACCCTATAGAGCAGAGTTCTACTCTAACACACAGGAGGTCATGATGAGTTGGAATCAACTCACTTGAAACTGGTTTACTTTGGTGCCATCTGCCTTTTTTACCTCCCAAAGGATTGGAGGAAGACTCATTAATAACCTGCAAGATGCAGCTGTCACAACTTTGCTTTCTGAATGTGAACATGACTTAAAATACTTACTGGTGAAGAACAAAGACCACAACCTACAGTATGGGCTGCAAGTCAATGTAAAGAAAACAAAAATCCTCACAACTGGACCTATAAATAATATCATGATAAATGGAGAAAAGATTGAGTTGTCAAGGACTTCAGTTTACTTGGATCCACAATCAACACTCATGAAAACATCAGTCAAGAAATCAGACATATTACATTAAGCAAATCTGCTGCCCAAGTGTTAAAGAGCAAAGATGTCAATTTGAGGATTAAGATGCGCCTAACCCAAACCATGGTATTTTCAATAACCTCATTGGCATGTGAACGTTGGAAAACCATAGAAGAATTGATGCATTTGAATATAGTATTGAGGAAGATATTATGGACTGCCAGAAGAACAAACAAAGCTGTACTAGAAAGTACAGTCAGAATGTTCCATGGAAGCCAGGATGGCGAGACTTCATCTCTTGTACTTTGGACATGTTTTTAGGTGGGACCAGTCCCTGGAGCCAGATGTGATGCTTGGTAAAGAGTAGGGTCAGTGAAAAAGAGGAAGACCCCCAGCGAGATGGGTTGTTGACACAATGGCACAGCAGCATTGGGCTCAAACGATAGCTCAGGCTTGGGTAATGTTTCATTCTCTTGTGCATTGGGTTGCTGTGAGTCAGAAGCAACTTGAAGGCACCTAACAACAACAAAGACTTGAAAATACAGGCATTGTGTCATCCACCTTTAGGAGTCCTGGTGTGGCACTGTGGGATAATGCACTGGACCACAGGGTCGGTTTGAACGGCAACATCGATGGTTCAAATTCACAAGCCACTCCTCTGAAACCCTATGCAGGGTCGCTATGAGTCGGATCTGACTCAACGGCCCTTAACAGCAATAACATTATCCACCTTTATACCGATCCTCTATTCATCTACTAACCCAACCAGTACTGAAGACACCCCTATGGCGTGCTGGGCCCTGGGGATGCAGCTGAGAAGAGGAAAGGAGTGGGCCCTGCTCGCTGGAGGTTATATTCTCATAGGGGACACAAGCACTGAGCAGATGATTGTCACTTAACGCAACAAGACCCATGTGCTAAGTACTGAAATGAAAAGGAGTTGAACAAAAAACCAGGGGAACTAGTTGAACCTGGGGGTGGGTGTCTAAGGAAGTGACTTGAAGATGAGTCTGGGAAGATGAGTAGGATTTCACTGGGTGAAAGGTCGCTTGGATTAGAACAGCGTGTAGGGAGGACTTGGGTCCCAGAAGCACAGTGCTTACTCCCAGAGGCTGCTGAGGAAGTGATTCCCATGAGACCCGAAGTGTGGGTGGGAGCCCAATCAGAAGTGACCTTGAAGGTTTGGCCAGGGCTCGGACTCCATCTAAAGTACTGGGGAGCCGTTGGGAAATAAGACTTCCCAGAGAGTGAGGTATTTCAGCTGAGGCTGAATCAATAAATAAAGTGCCGTTGTTGTTTCAACGGCACTTAACAACAAAAATAACCCTGCTATATGGAGTCCCGGTGTAATGCTGTAGGTTAATGCGCTGGACTGCAAAGTCAATTTGAACTGTAAGGTCGGCGGTTCAAGCTCACCAGCTGCTCCTTGGAAACCCTATACAGGGTTGCTATGGGTCAGAACCAACTCGACAGCACTTAACAACAATAACAACACCCCCTGCTATATGGGGTTGCTATGAGTTGGAACCGACTTAATGGCCTTGGGTAGTGTTGGTGTGAGTGGTATGAATGGATAATACGCTTAGCTGCTAACCGAAAAGTTGAAAGTTTGAGACCACCCAGAGGCACGTCAGAAGAAAGGTCTGGTGATCTACTTCTGAAAAATCAGCCACTGGAAATGCTACGGATCCCCAAGACTATGGCCCTTAGTCACCCTTGAAGCCTAGCATGAAGCTTACTTCCACAGATCTATTTTCAGCTAGATGGTAGACAGACCTCTAGGACGAACAATCCCACCAGGAAGGTATTCACTTGTAGAGCAGTCGTCCATATGAAATCAGAAGGGAGAGAGTGCTGAAGGCAGAGAGGGATGGGAAAGGGCGACCAATGAAAATAGGAAACCTAGGAAGTGGGCAGGTTCATATTACACTGTGAGGATTGTCGTCAATATCATGAAAGAAAATGGGTGTGAATTATTGAATGGAAAACCAATTTGCTCTGTTAACTTTCACTCAAATCACAATAAAAAGTTAAAACAAACAACTATGGAGCACAGCTCTTCTCTGACACTGAAACAAAACCAAACAAGACATCGCCATCCAGTTGGCTCAAATTCTCAGTGACCCTATCAGACACTGGCGAACTGCCTCATGGGGCTTCTGAGGCTGTAAGTCTTTACAGAAATGGACTGCTTCATCTTTCTCCCACAGAGCAGCTGATGAGTGTGAATCACTGACCTCTTGGTTAGTAGCCCCAATGCTTACCCTGATGGCACACCCAGGGCTTCATCCGGACAAACACAGGGTGGATCAAGACACGCCAGCTGGTTTGGATTGTTATCAAAGGTAATAAATAACAATAAACTGTCTTCTCCCCTCTCCCCAGGCACTCTTGGCCAAGGCTCTTTATGACAACCAGCCCGACTGCTTTGATGAACTGGCTTTCTGCAGGGGCGACATCTTGACCATTCTGGAGCAAAACGTGCCAGAAAGCAAAGGCTGGTGGAAATGTATGCTCCATGGCAGGCAAGGCCTGGCCCCCGCCAACCGCCTCCAAATGCTCACCAGGGCCCCTGCAGACAGACCTCGGCCCTCTCTCCCAGGAGGCCTGGAGGCAGCAGCGGCCAGCTCCGAGAAAGCATACCAGGTGCCATCCTTGCTCACCTCCTCACCCCCAGGCCCCATCTACGAGCATATGAGAAGCTGGGTGGAGGTGCCCCTGCCAGCCAATGACCAGGTCTACGAGCTCCCTGTCCTACCTGCCAATGCCAGAATTATCTGCGAACAAACTCCAAGCTCTCAGAAACAGGTAAGCATCTTTCCAGATGAAGTAGATGGGCCAGGGCCTATGGAAACACGTGGGGTTTAACTTTTACTAAACAGAAGTAGCTACTGCTGAAGCCACATATGCAGAGCAGGAAGTCAGACCTCATTGTGGGTTGGTGTGATTGTGTGTCTGACCAGTAGTCCTTGGTGTTCTGGGCTCTCCTGTGAACTTTCCAGACTCCAAGGCACCCCACACTTTTGGGGAACCTAAATGCTTGATGGGGTGTACAATACAGAGAGACACAGGGCAGATAGTGATAGGTGTTGTTGTTGGCTATCAGTTCAGACTCATCCATCCCTGCAGAACAGAACTGACTGTCCAGCAGCCAGTCTACAGTAGTACAATGGCAGGTCTTTTCTTCTGAGGAGCCATTGGGTGGGTTCAAACCAGTGACCTTGCAGTCAAGCGCTTCACCATCGCACTACAGTTAGTGATAAGTCAACTTGCTGTGAAATCAATTCCCACTCACAGTGAGCCTACAGGACAGAGTAGAACCACCCCAAAGGCTTTCTTCTTTTCTTCTTTTTATTAAAAAAGTTTTTATTGTGAATTGAGTGAAAGTTTATAGGGCAGATCATCAGTTTTACATTTAATAAATCATATACTGTTTCATTACAATGATTATAATCCCCGCCATGTACCATCAGTTAACAGTATTTCTCTCTATTCATTTTAGCTCTTTTTTTTTTTGTAAAACAAACGAAACACTCAGGCATATATAATAATTTATATCACCAAAGGGCACATTCTGCAAGTCGGCCTCCTGCCCGCCAGCTCTCAGTCCCTCTCTTTCCATGAATCCAGAGTCCTCAGCTGCTCCCTCTCTCCATCCATGTTCCCTCTCTGCCTCCATCTCTGATGTCGCTGCTTCTGCCGCAGAGGCTTTCCAAAGCTGAAGTCTTTATGGAAGGAGCCTGGTGACACAGGAGTTCAAGTGCTTGGCTGAACCCTAAGAGCAGCAGTTCAAAGCTGCCAGATGCTGCTCCATGTGAGAAAGATGTAACAGTCTTCTTGTGTCAATCTCCTAGGTCATAATCATCCTCAAGGAGCTCTAGTAGCTTAGTGGTTATGAGTCAGGCCGCTAACCTCCAGGTCAGAAGTTTGAAACTACCAGCAGTTCCATGGGAAAAAAAAATGAGGCTTTTTGCTCACTTTCTACAGCCTTGGAAACCCTATGGGTCGCTGAGTCGGAACGGACTCCATGACTCACCACCACCAATCATCCTCCATAGTTGGTCTGATGTGAGCAGCCAATCACTTCAAAGGGGTGTTTCCTTGGGGGCATGGCTTGCATCCAAGATATACGGACACTCTGACAAAGCTTCTTCTCTCTGGATCCTACATCCACTAGTTGGCCTCTCACCTCTGGTTCTGGGGCATGAGCCAGCAGTCTGACATCTGACCTGGTGATGTGGGTTCATCCACTCCTGCAACCACATGCATCAGTAGAGGCCTCCAGCTTGATGCCTGGCCCACACTTGTGAGGCCTGCCAGCCTCCTCAACTATTTGAGCCATTTCCTTGAAATAAGTCTTATATATGGAAGTGAATAAGGAAGACCATAGAAGAAATAATGCTTTTGAGTTATGGTGTTGGAGGAGACTATTGGAAGTGCCATGGGCTGCCAAAAGAACCAACAGATCTGTGTTGGAAGAAGGTCAGCCAGACTGCTCCTTGGAGGCCAGGATGGCCAAACTTTGTCTCTCATACTTCGGACATATTGTCAGAAGGGACCAGTCGCTGGAGAAGGATATCATGTTTGGTAAGGCAGAGGGTCAGAGAAAAAAAGGAAGACCCCCAGTGAGATGGATTGGCAAAGTGGCAGCATCAATGGACTCAAGTGTGGCAACAATAGTGAGGTTGGCCCAGGATTGGGCAGTGTTTCGTTCTGCTGTGCATAAGGTCACTATGAGTCGGTACCGACTTGATGGCACCTAACAACAACAGCAACGTATTTATAAAAGTTTACTTTTCTAGAGAACCCAGCCTAAGACATACAAGTAGATCAGATTTGTATCGGTATAAACAAGTTCATGTTCGTTATGACATTATTTGTTTTAGGAAAAAACTAAATGTGCAGTAATGGAGGGATTAATGATATAAATCATCCAAATTACTGTGCAGTTGTGGCGGCGGGGTAAGGGAAATGAGGCAGGTATATGAAGCATTTATAAGAGGAAGAAAGAGCCATTTAAGTTAAAACAGCTGACAGCAACCCTAGTTTCTGTGTGTGCTCAAACATAGTGAGATCCAGAACCCAGACCCCTTGCTAACAGCAGACTTCCACAAAAAGTACCATTGGTTAAGGAGAAAGTGAAAGGAGAATTAGGCAAGGACATTCATTATTTTCATTCCTGGGCCCCCATCACCCAGGGTTGTACCTGTCTTGGGATACTCAATAAACATCTGAGGAACCTATAATCACAGATTAGGAAATTTATCTGAACATTATGTTGAATATGTATTACATCTGGACTTTAAAAAAAATGTATCTGCTTAAAGAAAGAAAAAAAGCACTTCATAAATGCAGAATGAACACATTTTCTAAAGGAAAGGAATTCAAAGAAAGGAGAAAAATCCTGTCTTTTTTACCCCACAGCCCCAGCTTCATGAGGTGTTAAAAATGCAGATCTGATTTGCAGGATCTTTGACCACTGCTGGCATTTCCTGCCATCAGACACTTGGTTTTCTGCTGAAATGACACATTCCACCTGTCCCAGAGGAGTCCTGGTGTGGTGCTGTAGGATAAAGACTGGACCGCAAAGTCAGTTTGAACTGCAAGGTGGTGGTTCAAACCCACCAGCTGCTCCTCAGATACCCTATACAGGATCTCTATGAGTTGGAACTGACTCAATGGAACTTAACAACAACAGTGTGTATATATATATATATACATATATATATACATATATATATACATACATATATACACACACACATATGTATGTAATGTGCTGGACTGCAATGTCAATTTGAGCAGTAAGGTCAGTGGTTCAAACCCACCAGCCGTTCCTCAGAAACCCTATAAGGTGTCGCTATGAGTCTGAACCGATTTAACAGCACCTAACCACCTAACTACGCTGGTAGCGTAGTGGTTACGAATCGGGATGCGAAGCTTAAGGTCAGCTGTTCGAAACTACCAGCCGCTCCGTGGGAGAAAGATGAGGCTTTCTACTCCAGTAAAGATTTACACCCTCGGAAACCCTATACAGGGTCGCTATGGGTCGGAACCGACTCGACGGCACTTAACAACAACAACAACAACCACAACAACATAGGGCAGAGGTCCTGGAAAAATCTGTGCCCAGGGAAATCCCCTCCTCATGATGGAAGTGCTTTGGGGTCTCCCGATGGGTCTCCTCCACACCCACTCCTAAACTTTCCTTCAAACAGGAGGGTGTGAATTCCTTAAATGATTTTGGATACTTGAGATTTTCTAACTCCCTATGCTGCAAGGCACAGTTGGTACACAGAGCAGCTGCCCCAGTCAGACTCTGCCCTAGAACATACACAGGGGTCTGGGCCACTTCTCCAGGCATTCACGGGGTGGGCTTTCCTGGGACAACTGGCCCGGGTCTGAACCCGCACGTTCAGCTGCCGCCCAAGCCTTGGCTGTGTCTCCTCCAAGAACAACAAGTGACATTAATTGAAGTTTTCTGTGAATTTCTATTTCTCTTCCAAACCATTAAAAAAAGAGAGAAAAAATGATTCCCATTTCCATGTCTGCCTGAAGGGAACGCAGACAGTGTCTGCTGTTTACTGTGTGTCCCCAGCACCCAGCCCAGAGCCAGTCTCCTCTCAGTTGTAGTGAATGAAACAAGAGCCAGATGTTTCCTAACCCCAGGTGTGCAATGGGTTTCTCAACTGACCACAGCCAGCGCTAGAAAATTCACTCAGGAGAACAGAACGGCCGGGCATTCTCTGAGCTGTTCTCAACACGAAGTCAGGGTCTTCTGTGGCTCTGAGACCTGGGTCCTGGCTTGTGAACCACAGCTGCCAGGGCGGGAACTCAGAAACCAGGGACTCTGTTACTGACTCACTGAGTGTGGACACAATAAAACTCCTGGGGAACTTTGGGGCCCAACACTCCCACCCTAACTGCCCTCCGAGTCTGCCCCAGTGACACATTTGCTCCCTCCTTCGGACCACTGAGCAGCCAAGCACTGAACTACTGTGACTTCAGGACTCCTCCCTCTGGGTTAAAGGTGGACCTGATTTAAATGCAGAGGGAGCTGACACATGCCACCTTCCTCAAGGTCTCCTAAGGGAGAGTCTACATGGCCGAGAGTCCGATGCCTCAGTAGCTGCAAGAGTCCTCCAAAGGCCTCCAGGTTGAAAAACAACAAAAAAACTCTCCGTTTAACAAATGAGGAAATTAGTTCAACATGAGGTGAGAGGCCCATTCAAGGTCACCACGCAGGAGCTGAAACTCAAGCTTCCTTTTAGTGTCAGTGTAGATCCATCTCTGTCACCCCCAATGCCAACCACCTCACAAGGGACAGCCTTTGTGTCAAGTGTCTTGGCACGGCCCTGGTCTCCGCTTGGGGGCCTCTGATGGCTGAAATGTCTCCTTTTGACCACAAAGATCTTATTTACTGTGACGTAACAAGGAGCTCGCCATGTCCCTAGGACTCAGATGACCAAACAGACACAGCTAGCTCCCCAGAAACATCCCGCCCCCATTCTCCCAGGCACTGTCCTCCCAGCCTAACCACTGTGTTTTGCTTTGTATTCTAACTTCCTCCGTGTAATGTGATGGCCTGGCTTCCAGAAAGAACCAGCTCAAGAATTTATTTTATTTGGGTTTAAATGCGGAGAAGGGACTCTTTGTAACCAGTACTTGATAAACCAGTTCTTTCAGCCACTTGCTTTACCTTCCCTTTCCCTAAAGTCTTTTGAACCATGTTCCTGAAATTGGTTCCTTAATTGTTTGCCTTCTTCAACCTACTTTTCTCAGAAACACTGGACCTTTTTGCACTGGTTTTCTTCTGTCTGAATTTCCTTTATAGTGGTAACCCACACACTCAGGAAAGTCCCTCTGTTCTGAGGGTGGTGGTATAGCCATACATGACCCACAAAGTCAGCTTTAGATTTCTACCGGCCTGAGTTTGCAGGGACCAACAGGTGATGGAACAGTAGGTGAAAGGTCATGCAGTGGGAGAGAGTGCAGTGTGTTGGAATAAGCGGAGATGGTCAGTAGCCAAATGCCCAGCATTCATGGACCCTGGGGTTGGACAACGCATGTAAGTCAAGCTAAGGACCAAAACCAGTTGTCAAACTGAGTTCAAATCATGGCGACCCCATGTATGTCGGAGTAGGACTGTGCTCTGTAAAAACTGGCAACAAACATGGCGACCCCATGTATGTCGGGGTAGGACTGTGCTCTGTAAAAACTGGGAACTGACAACTGGCAACAAACATGGCAACGCCATGGATGTCGGAGTAGGACTGTGCTCTGTAAAGTGTTCAATAGATGGTTTTTTTGGGGGGAAGTACATCACCAGGTCTGTTTTCTGAGAGGCCTCTGGTTGAGCTTGAATTTCCAACCTTTCAGTTAGGAACTGGAGGAGTTAACCATTTACATTACCCAGGACCTCCAGCTGGTAAGGAGAGTTTAATAATAATAAAACACAAACTAGCAAAATGCAATAGGATCCATTGAAGAGTTTGTCTCAGACTGATCAGCCTAAGGCCACCAGGGTCAAAGGCCACCAGGGTCAAACATACAGTTACCAGGTCAGCTTCCTGGCCCCAATGCAGCGGGGACACTGAGAGGCAGAAAGTAAGCCGGTATCACAAACAAGGCAAGGAGAGTGTGATTGTTGGACGGGGAGTTTGAAGCCGTGTCTCCATTGGCTCAGAGCAAAGCAGGGCTGTGGATCATAAAGGTGGACATCAGGTCTGGACTGCAGAGTGGACGACAAAGTTAGGAGAGGTGAGGAGGGCTGTGTCCACACATCCCTCATCCGAAGGCCTGAGTTATCTCCTCCAGGCGGTCCTCCTGGTACCACTCCATCAGCGAAGTTTCTGAGAGGCTAGGGTTTTAGAGGAGGCATCCTGGTGGCACCGCTGTTAAGCGCTGGGCAGTTAGCTGCAAGATCTGCAGTTCAAACCCACCCGGAGACTCTATAGGAGAAAAGACCATGTGATCCGCTCCCGTAAAGACTACATACAGACAGCCAAGATAAAACCCTACAGAGCAGTTGGACTCTGTCCCGTGGGCTCGCTGTGAGTCGGAATCGACTCAGCGGCCCTCAACGGAGCTTTCTCTAACAGAGTTTCTCAGTGAATAAGAAAGATGCCATCACTCAGGACAAGGGTTGCTTGGACACTTTGCAGCCGTCTCAAGTCCTTGGGAGAAAGCTGTGTCCTCTCCATTCTGCAGCCAACTGCAACTGCCTGTTATTCCAGCCCCAGGAGTGGCTGGCGGATCTTAACAGTCTGCCATTCATTTCTGCTCCCTGTCACCAACCCAACATACAAACACTAGCACGTCCCATGTGCCGCCAAGGTGCCGGGGCCTGAGCTGGTCCTCGGGACACTGCCACTTGGACTGTCCTCCCCTCCCCTCCACGTACTAAAGTCCTAACCTTCCCCTAATCTAAGGAGCTCTGGTAGTGTAGTGGTTACGAGTCAGGCTGCTAACCTCAAGGTCAGCAGTTCGAAATTACCATCCGTTCCGCAGGGGAAAGATGAGGCTTTCTGCTCCCGTAAAGATTTCCAGCCTCAGAAACCCTACGCAGGGTCACTATGAGTTGGAACCAACTCCAGGGCACGCTACCACCCTATAAAGGAGTCCTGGTGTGACACTGCAGGATGACACAAGGTCAGTGGTTCAAACCCACCAACTAGGAAACCCTAGACAAGGTTGCTATGAGTCGGAAGCGACTCGACGGCACTTAACAATGACAAGCCCTATGAAGTGCCCATTTCAAGGCCTTTGCCGGCTCTGTGTTTTTAACACTCTCTTAGACCCTGCAAGATGGACTAGCAAAGTGGCAGCATCAATGGGCTCAAGCGTGGCAACCGTTGTGAAGTTGGCCCAGGATTGGGCAGTGTTACCTTCTGCTGTGCATAGGGTCGCTATGAGTCGGTGCCGACTCGATGGCACCTAACAACAACAGCAACGAGGCTATTTGGATTTCTGGTCACGTTCAGTCGGAGCAGTGCCTGGCACAGAGTCACATCAATGAGTCCTCAAGAGTGAGCTGGAGTCCTGGGCCCGTTACAGATGTGGACCCCATAGCTGGAATGAAGTTACATTTTCCAAAACCACAGCACGCGCCATTGCGGAAATCTGACAGTCAAGCCTGCCCTTTGCAGGACAAACCCAGAGGCCTCAGCAGGATCTGCAGTGGGGTGAAGGATCTCAGCAATGTCTGCAGCTGTCTCTGTGCAGGAGAATGTGCTGACACCGTGGCAGTGTGCCATGCTGACATCTCCCTCCCTTCTGTTCTGGTCTCTCCAAGGTCCTTCTCACACTTCCCAGGCTTACCAAGGCCTCGTCACCAGCTCTGTCCTCCCAGGTGTATGATGTACCTGCCCAGAGCAGGAGCCTACTGGCCGTCAAGGTGAGTCTCATTCGGGGACCGTGACCCCCATTCCTGACCCCCAGACACATGGTTGTACCTTTCTGCTCCCTGCTCCCTCCTGTAGATGGTCACTGAGGGTTAGCTGGTGGGAGCAGGAGCCGTGGAGGCGGGGCTGACTTAGTAATGTCCAAGATGCCGTGTAAAATGAAAACGTGGAGCCCCTTGCTCAAAAACTGGTGATGTAAGGGTTAAGCAAACTGAAAGATTGGTGGTTCGAAACCACTCAGTCACAGTGCAGGAGAAAGACCTGGTTTCTGCCCCCATGAAGACGGCAGCTGAGGAAATCCTACAGGTGTCGTCTTGTGTCACATGAAGTCAATCCAGTGGTTTTAGTTTATGGTATGCGTGTGACTTAGTGTTGTTGTCAAGTGGATTCTGACTCATGGTACAGAACAGAACCACTCCATCGAATTTTCAAAGGCGCCCTGGGAGCGTTGTGGTTACAAATCGGGCTGCCACCTGCAAGGTCAGGAAAGATGAGGAGAAAGATGAGGCTTTCTGCTCCCATAAAGATCTACAGTCTCGGAAACCATATGCAGGGTCGCTATGAGTCAGAACCGACTCCACAGCACAGAACCACCATTGAGGTGTCAAGGCTATATGGCCTTTCAAAAGCAGACTTTTGAAAGCGTCTGAGTGGGTTCGAACCACCAACTTTTTGGCTCATATTCAAGCAGTTAATCATTTGCCACATCCAAGGACTCCTGTGTATGTGTGTTGTTGTTAGGTGCCGTCTAGCCAGTTCTGACTCCCAGCGACCTTATACACAACAGAACGAAACACTGCCTGATCCTGAGCCACCTTCACAATTGTGAAGATTGTGTATGTGTATATTCTTACACATGCACACACGCATATATGGTCATTTATTTATTTGTTAAATCTTTTAAGCTATATTGTTGTTAAGTATCATCAAGTCGGTTCTGATTCATCGTGACTATAGGGTTTCAGAGGAGGGAGCGGCTGGTGAGTTTGAACTGCTGACAGGCTTAAAACTGACAATTAGGCTTTTATTTTTTTTCTAAGCCCTTATAAAGGAGTCCTGGTGTGGCGCTGTAGGATAAGCACTTGACCACAAGGTCAGTTTGAACTGCAAAATCGGTGGTTCGAGCTCACCAGCTGCTCCTCAGAAATCCTATACAGGGTCTCTGTGGGTCAGAACTGACTCAGTGGCACTTAACAACAACAACAACAACATCCATGTAAAAAGAGGTCTGGTGGCGCTGTGGGCTAGGTGTTGGACTACTAACCAAAAGGTCGTTAGTTCAAACCCACCAGCTGCTCCTTGGGAGAAAGATGAGGCTGTCTGTTGCTATAACCATTTACAGTCTTGGAAACCCTGTACAGGGTCACTGTACGTCAGAATCAACTTGAAGGCAGTGAGTTTGGTATTGTTTTTTTGGTATGTAACTCATCCATCACAATTGAAGACATGCATTAAGTAGCCAGAAAGAACTTGGCTTGCTTCTCCACCCGTTCAGTCAGAAGTGCTCTGTGTCTGTATACTCCGCTTCTGCTGCCTTCAGACTCTCTCACAGATGGAAAATAAACCAAGGCACCAAAAATCAATTGCCTTCTAATCAATTCCAATGAATGACGACCCCACGGGTGTCAGTGTAGAGCTGTGGGCGGCCCCACAGGTGTCAGTTTAGAACTGTGGACGGCCCCACGGGTGTCGGTTTAGAGCTGTGGACGGCCCCACGGGTGTCGGTTTAGAACTGTGGACGGCCCCACGGGTGTCGGTTTAGAGCTGTGGACGGCCCCACGGGTGTCGGTTTAGAACTGTGCTCTGTACAGTTTTCAATAACTGAGTTTTTACTGGTTGCCAGGCCTTTCTTACAGGGTGCCTCTGTGTGGATTCGAACCTGCAGCCTTTCAGTTAGCAGGCAGCCCCTAGGGACTTCACTCAGGCAACAGCAGTCTATATGGTTTGTCCTCCATCTCCAGTTGAGAAGGTGCATGTTTTAAGCACATATCCACGGTGCATGTAGACTCTGTGATCTCTGTGTTCATTGGGATAAGACATTGGAGCGAGGTGCGTTAGTGACATGTAGCCCCCAGAAAACAAGCATCCAAATGATTTTCCTCTGCGTCTCTTCCCAGGAGCTGGAGAAGCAGCAGTTATACGACATACCTGCCAGTCCCCAAAAGGCAGCACTTCAACCACCGGGCAACCAAGCCAGAGTAAGTGGGGAGAGATGCTGGGATTCCAGGCTAGGAGAACCCCAAGGTCAGCGGGGTGGGGGGCTAGTTATCAGCTTGCTCCAAAATAGGAACGCAGATCCCTCAAAGCAGATGACCTTGTTTCATACGAGGCCAAACTTGTCATGGAATCCACCCCGAGTTATGGCGACCCCATGTGTATTAGAGGAGAACTGCGCTCCCTCCATAGGGTCGCCAAGAGCTGTGATCTGTCAGAAGGAGAATGCCAAGGCACCTCCCCGGGTGAACTCAAATCTCCAACCTTTCAGTGACATTCCAGGGACCCCCTCATTGGAGGCAAAACCCCTTCATTGGAATAGTGTTCTAGAATAGATCCAGCTATGTGTGTGTGTCAGATCAGACGACGTATTGCATTAGGCAAATCTGCTGCACAGGAACTTTTTGAAGTATTGAAGAGCAGAGATGTCAGCTTGAGGACTAAGGTGCACCTGACCCAGGCCATGGTATTTTCAATAACCTCATATGGATG
>NW_006408541.1:4331289-4350803 GCF_000296735.1 Chrysochloris asiatica | reverse complement strand
GCAGCGGTAGTGAGGTTGGCCCAGGATCGGACATTGTTTCGTTCTGCTGTGCATGGGGTCACTATGAGTCGGTACCGACTCGATGGCACCTGACAACAACAACAACATGTTGTTATTAAACAAGTCATTTAACTTCTCAATGCCAGAGTTTCTTACAACAAGCTTCTTGGGAATATTAAATGAGATATTCATTTCTTTCAAAGGACCTAGTACAGACCACAAACCCAATAAACAGTCTATCACTTCTACTTACTAATACACACCTCATAGACCCATGATGCTAAAGGAGACTTTTACTCTTATGTAAGGGAAATGTGTCATTCAATTTGAAATCTGTGTAACTCATGTTAATTATGGAATTCTATTATACCATAGTCTTGTTGTGTGGTTGTGTACCAAGTTAATTCTAAGTCCTAGTAACAACAGAACAGGGCAGATCTGCCTCATAGAGATTCCTAGGATCTCATCTTTATAAGAGCAAATCACCGGGTCTCTTCTCCCATGGAACTGCTGGTGGGTTTGAACTATCAACCTTTCAGTTAGCAGCTGAGTACTTAACCATTGTGCCACCAGTGCTTCTTTAGATAGCCTTCGGCCCAAAGTTGTTAAGGAAAAAACATACAAAAGAGGTGGCATTTAAGCTATGTGTCGAAGGATGAAAGGGAGAATGTTGAAAAAGCATTTAGAGCAGAGGGAACAGTCTGGGCAAAATTCAATTAAATGAAGTATTCTGTGTTCAGGGAGAGGTCAACAGCCTGAGTGGCTGAACCTACAAGGAACATGGTTGTGGACGGAGCAGGGGCAGACGTGATGGAAGTAGAGAGAAAAGAGCCTCAAAGGAGGCAGGGCCACGTTACGGAGGAACGGGGAGGCACGGAAAGAGCTTGAGCAGGATTTCTATGAAGCACGGTGCCCGGCACCCGGTAGGGCCTCAGAGTAACACACATTTGCTGTATGACTTACTCAAACTCTCTTTTTATTGCTGCTAACCTGGGCGACTTTGTTTTGTTTCTCCAAAGGAACACAGTGTGCCCCTGACATCAGCGGTCCTGCCAAGAGAAGGCTACAAAACACTACCAAATCCTCAGAAGTCAGAATGGACCTATGGCACCTCAGTGTCTCCAGAAAAAAACAGTGTCAGGAGCTTGCCTCTGAGCGGCCTGGTGGAAGAAACCAAGCCAAGCCCTTTTCCCAAGTTTGTCTCTGAGTATACTTCCCCAGAGACCTGGACAAGGTCCCTCCGTCCACAACAGTATAAAGAGGTGTCCCGGCAGAAACAACTCAGTCTTCCAGAAATTGCTGCTTCTGGCCTCCCAGGACCCAGGAAGGAAAGTGTTAGCTACAAGGTTCCCTCAAGCTTTCTGGTTCTCCACGTGGAACAGCAAAACACTAGGCCAAACGTTTATGACATCCCGAAAGCCATATCCAGCGTTCCTGGGGTTACAAAAGAGCTGGACAAAGTAGATGGGCCCACAGGGACCGCTGCGTGGTTTTCCAGATGGGGTACATCTGTGTCTCCTGAAACAGACAGGTTGTCGGTTTCCAGTTCCGAAAGCAGCAGGGCCAGCCTGGCGTCTTCCTGCTCCTCCACGTCCACCGATTCCTCCTCCAGCTCCTCCTCCGAGGAGTCACCAAAGGAGCTCTCCATGGACCAGAATACAGCCAAGGAGACGGTCACGGCCCTGCAGCACAAAGTGGCTGGCGCCGTGGAGAACTTGATGCTCTTCGTCAGCAGGAAGTGGAGGTTCAGAGAGTACCTGGAGGCCAACATCGATGCAGTCCACAGGGCAGTGGACCACACAGAAGAGTCTTTAGGAGAATTTCTGGATTTTGCCCGAGGGGTGCAGGAGACCACCTGTAACCTCATGGATAGTAACCTACAGACCCGGATTAAAGAGCAGCTGCAAACTATCTCCTGTTCCTATCAGATCCTACTCGAAACCAAGAGGAGTCTGGACAGCTGCCACTGGAGTCTGGAAGCTCTTGTGACAGACAAAATCCAAAGCAGCCCGGATGACCTTGAGACATTTGTCACGGTGGCACGGATGGTTCCAGAAGATACGAAGAGATTTACCTTCATGATCATTGCCAACGGGAAGCTTCTTTTTAAGCAGAACTGTGACAAGGAACAGATTGTGCAGTTGGCCCCAAATGCAGACCAGGAGGTTGGAAAAGGCCTCCTGCTCCCCCACGTAGAAATGGAATCTCGCCAGAGGAGCACCGCTTTTAATGAGGAAAGGAGCGGTCAACACGGCTCTGAACTAGCTTGGAAAAAGAGAACCAACGTCTGCGGACAGGTGAGTTCCAAGTTCCAAGCTCCCAGTGGTAGAACCAGGGGGATTTCAGTGGTCACCTGGAGTGGTGGCCACAGAGGTTGATGCCAAGCATCTTTCTACGAGGCATTTTGGGAGATGTCGTTTCCATATTCTGGAAAATGGTATTCACAAGAGCAGAATTCTAGATGCAACCTATTAGCAAGTGAGGTAAATACTTTAATATTGTTGTTGTTAAGTGCCAGTGAGTTGGTTCCTACCCATAGCAACCCTGTATAGGGTTTCTGAGGAGTGGCTGGTAAGCACGAACCGCCGACCTTGAAGTACAAATGACTTTGCAGTCTAGGGCATTAAACCACAGCGCCACACCACAACTACAACTTAATATTAAGGCAGGTTAAAATAATAATAATAATAACAAAATGATTGCTGCCAATTCAATGCCAAGTGTCAGTGACCTTACTGTGTCAGAATAGAACTGTGTTCTGTGGGGTTTTCAGTGACTGATTGGGGGGGGGGGGGGGGGGGACACCAGGCCTTTCTTCCAAGGCACTTCCAAGTTGACTCCAACCTTTAATCTGTTTGCTAGCCACAGAGTGTGTTAACTGTTTGCACCAGAGAGTCCATTAAGACAGACAGGTCAGCATATTTTAATTTCTTCTGGAAATGTTTAGAGTTCTGGTTTATCTCTGACAGTGGAATTAGAAAGGATTTTTATAATATGTTCTTTGAGTAAAGTTTTCAATCTCATCATCAAGTTTCCTTGCAATTAGTCACGGCCAATGTGTTTCTAACAAATAGAAGAGGAAGTAGAAACATTCTTCCAAATTGTTCAGTCTTAGTAGCTTCCAGACTCTTGTTACTCTTAAAGGCTGTGTTAAGTAAGACACTTGAGGAAGAGAATGTTTTGTTCAGGAATGGTGAGCCTCAAGAGATCCCAGCAGGTAGCATGAGAAGCAAGATGGCGCCACCAACCCTAACAAAAGGGCAGCCTTCTTACTTAGCCTCAGTCCTGGTGTTTGGTATAAATGCCTTTTGGGGTAAGAACAGTAACACATTCCAGAGAAGCTAGAAATCTGGACATTTTTAGCTTCCCAGTTTTTTAAATATGTGTGTGTGTGTGTATGTATGTGGTTGTTAGATACTGTCAAGTCAGTTCTGACTCACAACAACACTACATACAACAGTCCTGAATGCTGCACCATCCTCACAGTTGTTGCTGTGTTTCAACACTGGCGTCTTCCTCTTTTTTCACTGACCCTCTACTTTACCAAGCAGGATGTCTTTCTCAAGGGACTAGTCCCTTGTGATAATACGTCCAAATTACATGAGACAAAGCCTCGCCATCTTCACTTCTAAAGAGGATTTTCTGGCTGTACTTCTGCTAACAGAGATGTGCTCTTTCGTTCAGCAGGCTGTGATATATTTAACATCCCTCACCAATACCCTAACTCAAAGTTATCGATTCTTCTCCAGTCTTCCTTATTCATTGCTCCGCTTCCGCAGACACATGAGGCGATCAAAGTACCTAGGCTTGGGTCAGGTGCACTTTAGTTCTCAAAGCGACACATTTATTTTTCAGTACTTTAACATTGGCCTTTTGTAGCAGGTTTGTCAATGCGATTCAGCATTTCATCTCTTGACTGCTGCTTCCATGAACGTTGACTGTGAATTCAAGTAAAATGAAATTCTTGACAACTTCAATCTTTTCTTCATTTATCATGACCACTAGGAGCTTGGTGACTCCACACGATAAGAAATGAACTGGAAACCACAAGGTCTACGGTTCAAGCCTGCCAGCCACTCTGCAGGAAAAAGATGAGGCTTTCTGCTCCATCGAAGATTTAAAAGCCCTGGAAACCCCATACAGGGTCATTATGAGTCAGAACTGACTCAGTGGCACTTAACAACAACATTACGATAACTTATAAAGTGTGTCTATTTATACACATATAATTCTATGATTTTTAAAAATACTACGTAGGCCATGAAATTAGGCGGCGTTGATAGTCAGCTACCAACAAGTTAGGGTTGTTTGTCACTCGAAGTGGCAAACACAAGGCCGAATGTTCAAGTTAGAAAGCGAACTTAAAGAGCTATTGGTTCTTATTGTGACTCACAGCGACCCTATAGAACAGCATAGAATTGTTCCATGGGGTTTCTGAGGCTGAAATCTTGACATCATCAGGTCTTTGTGCCACAGAGCGGCTGGTGGATTCCAACCGCCATGCAGTTGAGTGCTTAGCCCACTGTGCCACCACAAAGCGCTCTATAAAAACCCACCCACTACCAGTGAGTGGATTCTGACTCGTAGCCATCCTCTAGGACAGACTAGAGTTGCTTCTTAAAATTTCCGACACTATAAATCTTTTGTCTCAGCTTTCTTCTGCAGAGCTGCTGCTAGATTTGAACCACCAGTCTTAGGTTAGCAGTCCAAGAGAGTCCACCAGGGCTCCAAAAGCATTAAAACCATTCAAGTTGGTCATTCAAATGGTTTCTATTTTTCAGAAGTTATCCAACAGAGAAAAAGAAGAAGAAAAACTCCTCTCAGAACAAAGAGCAGATAAAAACAAGGACTTAAGAACCCAGGTAAATTACAATGCTTCACACTCCAATAGTTCCCGTTTTAAAAGCTTGATTCTTAGAGACAGTTCATCACGCTACGAATAATTTAACATTATCACCAAGAGAGACCCACGTGGGGGAGATCCGGTGTTGTTTGCCCAGTGTTCCCTTTTTAGCAGCGGGAGGAATCCTGGGGGGTGGCTGTGGACGAGTGAGATGGCTTTGGGTGGCTGCCACCTTTCCTGGGGGTGGGCCATCATGGTGGTAGCACTCAGCACTAAGTCATAGCCCGGCAACACTCTCTTTTCCTGCCTCTGTTTCAGTTGGGGGCTTGCGGACCTTGGGTATCTCTTTTGTACTTGATGTTGTGTTTCCTTTTTGTCCCTCAAAAATGCTGTCATTGCACCTTGTTTTTCAAGACATTCTTTCTTTCTTTGAAGCTGTAATTGGGTGAAGGTTTCCAGAACAGATCCGTTTTCCACTCAACAGTTCCACACACATTTTGTTTCACTTCACTGATTGCGATCCCCACAGTGTAGCACCACACACCCCACCTCCTCCCTGGGTCCCCCATTTCCATTCTTCCTTCTTTCCTGACCATTCCTGTTTTGTAAGCTTTGTTTCTGGGCAAACGCTGCCTGCTGCCCTCGTGATCTCAAATGACTGATTACCCTGAGGCCCATGTATCTCCCTAGCTGTTACTGTTCCCTTTGGAGGCCTTTGTGTTGTACTGTGGAGATTGAACCACCGCTAAATTCAGTCCCAGGCCTGAAAGGTGACTGAAGACCACAGTCTCCAGTGTTCCATCAGTCTCTGTGCAACCAGTAAATCAGTCTGCTCTTTTTTTATTTATCATTTTGAGCTTGGGTCCACATTTTCCTCCTACTTTATCCAGAATCTTATAACGTGATCCCTTTGAGAGCAGTTGGTTGTAATAACAGGCGACTGAGGTTCATATGGTGAGCATTGTAGCTGACTTTTGTTCTGAAGTCTTTGTTTTTCCATATGTCTTTCATTTTCATCACTTTTTTGGTTCGGGACAGGGAGAAAACCAATAGCTGGACTTTAGATGGCTGCTCACAGCTTTTAAGGCCCCCGGTTGCTGCTCACCAAATTAGGATATAGAACATTAAAGCAGACATTCTTTACTAGTTAAGCTAAAATGTTGTTGCTTTCAGAAGACTTCAGGGAATTTTTTTGGTTTAAAATTTAAAGATGATCTCAGGGCAATAGTTTCAGGGGTTCATCCAACCTCTGTGGCTCCAGAAAGTCTGGAATCTGTTATTTTACAAAATCTGTTCAGCATTTCCTCCCTTTTGGTCAGGATTCTTCTATAGATGGTTGACAAAAATGTTGTTGTTGAGTGCTGTTGAGTCAGTTCCAATTCATAGTGACTCTGTGTTTCCAAGGTATGGCTGGTGAGTTTGAACCACCGACCTTGCAGTTTGCAGCCCAGTGCTTATCCTACAGCACCAAGTCAGGACTAACCGAGCATAATTCCAGTTCTTCGGGTCTCATGACAAAGGAGGCAGCTGTTCGTGGAGACAATTAGCCGCACGTTCCTTATCTGCTTCTTATTTATGCCTCTCCTTTTTCCTCTACTGGGCCTCGGAAGGCCACTTGCAAGCTTTTAAAACCCCAGGGACTATGAAACAAATAATTAGGTTCTACCTCCTAGTTTACTGTACTTTATTTTTATTGGTTGCCTTCTGTTTGTGGAAAATGAATGAGCTCTTCCATTTACCAATCCCAAAAGTTTCTTTGAAAATTAATCTAAGTAAAAACGAGGATATTTAAAGACAAAGATACAGAAAGTGGGACTTTAAGAGGAAGGAGGAGAGGGCAGAACATGCACTGGTCGCCTGTGGGTAGCTGAGGCCCAGGAAGAAGTGAAGCTGTTCAGTAACCTGGACGCTGGGAGCTAGAGGGGACAAGATGTTGAATGTCTTAGACAAAGTCATGAGACCTCAGAGGGAACCCAGGACGAGAACCCGAGTCTCTTCCCCAAACCCCAAACACTAAGCCTGGGCCTGCCATATCATTGAAAGTCATGTTATTTTGTTCAACAGAAAGTGTGTAGACCCATGATTCTTCTCACAATCACCTATAAAACAAACAAACAAAAACCCCAAACAAACCAGTTGCCAGTGAGTCAGTCCCAACTCATGACAACTCCACATCTGCAGAGTAGGAGTGTGCTCCAGAGGATTTCAAGACGGTGACCTTTCAGAAGCAGATACTCAGGCCTCTGTGTGGTTTTGAACCACCAACCTTTCAGCTGGACTCCTGGTGTGGTGCTGTAGGATCAGCACTGGACTGCAAACCACAAGGTCAGCAGTTCAAACCCACCAGCTGCTCCTCGGAAATCCAGTGCAGGGTTGCTATGAGTGGGAACCAACTCGACAGCACTTAACAACAGCAATCACAACCATTCAGCTAGCAGCCAAGCACGTATCCACGGGCACCATGCAGAGACTCCACAGTCACCTGCAGGACTTGGGGAAACACAGACGACTGGCCCCACTCCCAGAGTTTCTGATCCAAGAGGTCTGCAGTGAAGCTCACGCATGTGTATCACAAAACTAGTCCTCAGGTGCCGGGGATGTTGATGCTACCGTCTAGGGACCACCTCTGAGAAGCACTGCCCGGTGCTGAGCATGTGTCTAGGTGTGGAAAGAGGGCACTATTGACCTTTTGGTGGGCACTTTTCCATTGTGCAGGATAGACTGGTTGGCATCCTTAGTGTCCTGCCTACAGTCTACACTGTTCCCTTTTCAATGTGCCAAGCAAAAAATACGAGGGGGCTTCAAAAGTTTGTGGATAAATAAAATCTAAAGGTAATAGCATTTTCTCATGAGCCCCCTCATATGTCTCCACACATTTCCAACAACCCAGGTTGAGAACGGTGGTATGTTATTCATTTACCCATCGTTAATGCTTTCAAACTGTCGTTTTTGGTGCAGTCAAGTTGATTCTCTGACTCATAGAAACCCAGTATGACAGAAGAGAACACTCACTTAGTGTTTCCTTTGTTGTCGTCTTCACTGGAATAGATGGCCCAATCTTTCTTTTTTTCAAGCTTGCTGTTGTTGTTAAGTGCAGTGGAGTCGGTTCCAACCCATGGCGACCTTGTATAGGGTTTCCAAGGAGCGACTGGTGAGCGTGACCCACCGATCTTGCAGTTCAAACGACTTTGCAGTCTGACGCATTAGCCCACAGCGCCACATCAGTACTCCCTTTTTCAAGCTAAGATACCAATATTCCAATACCTAAATTGTTGTTTTTCATTATTCATTTCATCTCCACTGCCCCAATAGAATTCATCTCCACAGATACCAGATCTTTGCTTTGCTTTGTTTTATTAAAATAATACTTGTTTTTATTCTCCAAACATAAAAACGAATCATGAACTTTTCTCCTCTATCTTGTTTCATATTTGTCTGTCTTATGTCATACTTACTAAGTGTTTTCAGACTATGGGTTCTGAGATCACACAGATAGATGAGAATATATGTTGAATCGGTTCCGATCTATAGCAACCCTGTATAGAGTTTCCAACGAGCGGTTGGTGAGCTTGAACTGCCCACCTTGTGTTTCAAAAGGACCTTGCAATCCAGCGAGTTAACCCGCAGCGCCACGTCAGGGCCCATACAGTTTAAAAGAAGAATGAATTTCAGATTTAGCGGCTCCGGATGAAATTCACTAAACGAGTGATGAAATTCACTAATTGAGTGAGCTTCCGGCAGTCCCCCGTCTGCTCGGCACTTCTGTTTCCTCCTCTATAACGTACTAAGGGACTTTCAGTCGTTACCTGTAGTGGTCACCACTCAGCTAGGTGCTGGGTGTCTTTCAACAATGTACAGGCTCTGGGTAGATATCGGCTCCATAATCCAGAAAATGAAATTCACCGAAAACAAATATTTTAAGATTAAGGCCGGTAAGTCAGCGTATTTGGATTTCTTCTAGAAATTTTTGGAGTTCGAGTTTACCTCTGATACTGGAATTAGAAAATGATCTTTTAAATATTTTTAAATATGCCATTTGAATACAAGTTTCCTTGCATTTTTGAAAGGAAAAAGTTCAGTCATTTCATTGTCAAGGTATTTTTTAGAATAGGTTTGGTGCAAGTTGCTGAGAAAAATGAGTCTGTATGTGTATGTGTGTGTGTACATATATATATGCAAGTAGGTTACAGAAAGTTCATGGAAAAATTCCATTAACTTTCATTCTCCTTTTCCAGAAACCTTTTCAAGCCGCTGCATATGTGTATGTAGACACACGCACATCTAAAACCAAACCAGTTGCCACACAGTCAGTTCCAACTCGTGGTCACTTGTGTGTTTCACAACTGTGCTCCATAAAGCTTTTAATGGTTAAAGTGCTATAGAGAAAACACTCAGCCACAAGGCTGGTTTGAACCACAATGTCAGCAGTTCAAACTCACCAGGCACTCCTCGGAAACCCAACAATCTTTTGTTGGGGAGCCCTGGTGGTACTGTAGGATAAGCACTGGATTTTGAACCACAAGGTCGATGGTCCAAGTCCACCAAACAGCTCCAAGAGAGAAAGATGAGGCTTTCTTCTTCCTTAAAGATTTACAGCCTCAGAAACTCTATCCCCAACTCAAGGCACTTAACAACAACAATCTTTTATAAAGGAACCCTGGTGGTACATTGTTTAAAGTGCTTGACTGCTAACCAAAAGGTTGGCAGTTTGAACCTAGCAGCAACTCCATGGGACAAAGATGTGGCAATTTGCTTCTCTAGAGCTTTGCAGCCTTGGAAACCGCATGTGACAGTTCTACTCATCCTCTAAGATTGCTATGAGTCAGAATCCACTGGGGGGCACTGGGTTTGTTTTTCGGGTTAATTTAGATCACTGAGGCCCCTCTGGGTGGACTTGACATATAGTCTCGTATATATTTGACGTATCTATCAAACCCATTGCCGTAAAGTAGTTTCTAAGTCCTAGTAACCCCATGTGTTTCAGAGTAGAACTCTGCTCTCTAGGGTTTTTGTACAGAGGGTCACTGTGGGTAGGAACTCGGCAGTACTTAAAAACAGCAGCAGCCTCCTGGAAACAGATTGCCAGGCCTCAGTGGTAAACAAATGTTGTGGTATTGGGTTTCCAAAAAAACAAACTGCTTTTTATTACAGAAGGTCTTACAAACTGCAAAAAAAACAGGAAAAGAGGCAACCACAGCCTGCCGATTGTATCTCATTCTTATCTCTTGTTTCTTCCCCTGCTCCAGAATACCAGCTCTCCGATCACCCAACCTTCAAGTCAGCAGAATATGGAGAAGAAAATCCGCCTTTCTGAACACTGCCGGCTGTATTTCGGGGCTCTCTTCAAAGCTCTCAGAGTGATTACCAGCAGCCTCAGTAACAGCCAGCCCCCAGAGACCTTCGTCACGCAGAGCAAGCTGGTCATCGTGATCGGGCAGAAGCTGGTAGACACGTTGTGCAAGGAGACCCAGGAACGGGATGCGCGCAACGAGATCCTGAGTTCCAGCAACCTCTTGTGCAGCCTGCTCAAGAGCCTGGCACTAGCCACCAAGGACGCTGCTCTCCGCTACCCGAGCCCCGCAGCCCTGCGGCACCTCCAGGCCCAGGCTGAGAAGCTAGAGCAACACACAAGGCAGTTCCGAGGGGCGCTGCAATGATGCTTCCGGAGGGCCTCCTTCCCCTGTTGACCGCTTCACACCCAGCACCTGGGCAGCTCTGCCCCGTGGGAAAGAGCCAGCTGGGGACACCAATGGTCTATCACTGCCATGGTGCCCAAAGCCAGTATTACCGAGTGGCTATGCAACCCCAGAGGAGCCCTGGTGGTGCAGTGGTTAAGCACTTGGCTGCTAGCATACAGGTCTGGAGTTTGAACCCAGTAGCCACTCTGCAGGAGAAAGATGACAGCTTTGGAAACCCGATGGGCAGGTCTACCCTGTCCAGTACATCACTGTGAGTCAGCATGGACTGGACAGCAACAGATTTAAGCAACCCCAGGACACTGGCTAAGCTCACACAGGGCCAGGGAAGTGAGACAAGTTCATACAGTGCCGGTGGTGTAAGTGATTTTTCAGAAACCAGTTTTCCTATCTGTGAAATGTGTGCACCTTTTCAATCCATTCAACACTTACTCACTGACCACCTGCTACGTGTGACTACTTCTCGGTGCTTGAGATGGAACAGCAAACCAGAGGGCCTGCCCACATGGTGCTTGTACTCCAGTAGGGGAGACAGTGAGTGCCAGCAAAGAGACATGTCAGCAACATGCCAGGGTTGATTGGTGAAAAAATAGAGCATAGGAAAAGACTCATTTTCAAAAGGTTCATTTCTTTTGCATCTGTGAGAAAATGTAGTGTGTTTTTTGTTTTGGATAGAATTAATTCTGTGATAGTGATACAAATTATGTACACTTACCCCTCACTGTGGAGTTCTGATATGGCGCTGTGAGCTAATGCACTGGACTGCATAGTTGGTTTGCAAGTTTGGCGCAAGCTCGGTGGTTCAGTCTCACTAGCTGCTCCTCAGAAACCCTATGCAAGGTTGCTAGGGGTCAGAACCAACTTGATGGCACTTAACAACAATAACCCCTCATTTGGAGTCCTGATGTGGTGCTGTTGGAATAAGTACTGGGCTGCAAATGCAAGATCGACACTTCAAATCCACCAGCCACTCTTGGAAACCCTAGACAAGGTCGCTATGGATCGGAATCGACTCGACGGCACTTAAGAAACAACCCCTCACTGATTGACTACCTTGCTATCCAAAATTTTATGTTTATGGCAATATGCCAAACCAAACCCACTGACGTCAACTTGGTTCTGAGTCATTGGAGCACTGGTGGCACAGTGGTTAAAGCACACCACTGATCACCGAAAGGTCAAAGGTTGAAAAAAGGTGTGACAATTGGCTTCCAAGAGATTTGCACCTTTGAAAACCCAATGGGGCAGTTCTAATCGGTCCTATAGGGTCGCTATGAGTGTGCATTTACTTACGACAATAGTAAGCAAAACATATAGTAAAAAATAGTACAAATTCTGTTTTGCTCATTAACTACCTACATCTGGCAATAACTCGCACTGAGGTGTGAGGCGAGAGTCATGTTGCTATGATGGTTCAGGCTAAAAGCCAACTTGTCTGAGCCATGATTCTCTGTGGTTTGGCAGTTATATACCAATTTTATTTGGCAGTTATATGATAATGTGATTTGGCAGTTATATACCAATTTGATTTGGCAGTTCTATAATAATGTGATTTGGCATTTATATAATGATTTGATTTGTAGTTATATCATGTTGTGGTCATCCTTGATTTTCACATAATGACCTGGTTTTTGGAACCTAAACCACTGAATAAGTGGAGAGTGGTTGTATCTGTGTTTTGTACCCAATATATATAAATATATAAATAGATACATAGATATACATATATATTTATAGTGAAACTTGTGAGAGCCGAAATTCGATGGTACTGCCTCATTTTTCCAGATCTTGCCCGTTTTCCACCTTGGACAGGGTGCTACCTTACCAGTTTTTATTGCTCATTTTAGTGGAAGATTTTGAGAGTTCCTTCTCTGATGGGTTCTACATTACACAGGTTCCAGCTTTCACAGGTTTCCTATATACACAGGTATGCACTTATATATGTGTATATAGATAGTCACACATACATAGGTATGCGATTTCACCTTAACCTAGTTAAAGATATGTATTATATTTACAACTTAACATGTTCTGCTGGATTCCCTGTTAATTTATTTTTGTGTATTATAGAGTCTGTGTTGATAAATGCAGTATGCTCTGTCAGAAAACGTTCATACATCAACAGTCTCAAATCCTCTGTTGCAATTGATACGATTATTTAAATACAGTCATGGATTTCAACATTCTTTGTAGCAGTCCTTTCTTTGGAAAAGTCTTTGATCTATATCGTCAGTGTTTGGATACTCGGGTCAAGTCAACAGCCACACCCTGTTCCCTGCACAGAGATGCAGCAGAGACAAACATCTGTGCACAGCCGGCTCGGGGAAAGCCAGCCAGAAGCGTGCAGTGTGGGCAATATGAACATCGCTGGGCACAGATCTGGAAGTTCCGCAGAACTGCCCTCAACTCAAACCACCTCCTCTTCCTCCCCTGACAGTTGTGTCTTCAGTCCAGTGTTGATATGGTTACATCACCCCTTCACTTCAAGGGAAGGCCCACATCTCTGTATTCATCTCAGCCACATAAACACGTTTGCAGCCTGCAAACAACGTTCCGAGGCAGGAAGCCACTTCAGATAGTACCAAGTCCAGCTTCCTTCTACTACTCCACACTCGGTAACCACTTGCAGAGTCCACACAGGCTCATAGTGACCCCAGGTGTGTTAGGGTAGAACTGTGCCCCGTGGGGCTTCCAGTGGGGTCTTCTGGAAATACATCACCAGGCCTTTCCTGTGAGGTGCCTCTGGGTGGAACTCCAACCTCCAACCTTTTGGTTGGCAGCTGAGTGTGTCAACCATTTGCACCAAGCAGAGACTCCTGCACTTGGTCCTGAAACCCAGAAGTATCACCATTAAGTTGGCTCGGACTCACAGCAACTCTATAGGATACAGTAGAGCTTCCCTATGGTGGTGGTGGTGGTCATGTGCCGTGGAGTCGGTTCCAACTCATAGCAACCCTGTAAAGGATTTCTGAGGCTGTAAATCTTTATGGGAGCAGAAAGCCTCATCTTTCTCCCGTGGAACAGTTGGTAGTTTCAAACTGCTGACCCTGAGGTTACCAGCCCGATTCATAACCACTACGTTACCGGAGCTCCTTAGAACTTCCCTATAGGGTTTCCAAAGCTATCATCTTTAGGGTGGTGATCATTACATCTTTTTTCTGCAGCTGCCTGTCATTGGTACGTAATTTAAAAATATTGACCGCTAGAACGCTGGTTGTGTTTTATTGTGTTGGACTTACAAGATGAATCCCATCTCCATGAAGCTTGCTTCTCTCAGAGCAGACAGAGAGACCCTCCAAAGGGCCATGTCTTTGAATGTCTATGGTGATAGAAAACCATACCTGTCTACCTGAAGCATTAAAGATATGTATCTTAAAATATGGAGTCCTGGTGTGGTGTGTAGGATAAGCACTGGACCTACCTCAAGGTTGATTTGAACCACAAGGCCGGCAGTTCTAACCCACTAGCCGCTCCTTGAAAACCCTAGACAAGATCGCTATGAGCTGGAACCAACTGGAAGGCACTTAACAACAACAATCTTAAAATAATCCACAAGTAGACTGGCTTCCACCGTGGATGGATTCAGGGGCTCCGAGAGTAGTCACAAAGACCATGTCTCAATTCCACTTTCTCTACGTTCACTCTCATTGCAAAGTGTTGTCCCAAGTTATGTCCTACAGGGTTTATGGCCAGAGAAGAAGAAAAATGAAAGGTTACCTACAAAGAAGAACCAGTAAGATTAAGCTCTGATTTCTCAACAGAACCCATGCAGGCAAGAAAGTCATGGGGAGACATATAAAAAAACTCTGAAAGAAAAAAAAAAATTACTCTTCAGGTGTGTCTGTCCCTGCATGTTCCATGATGGGCTGACCTAGAGCTGAAATCTACACACATGCACACTCTCCCATGTGTCCTGAGAGAGACAGAAGGTCGGCTCTGTCAAGACCTTGACATAAACTCTGAGATTTTACACTATGTCCAGTGAGCCTGTCACTGTTTCATAGGTGCTGAAAGAAGACCCGAGATTCCGGGATCAGAGACAAAGGTTCCTTACTTTACAGTGCAGCAAACACATCCATTTCCCGTGTCCCTCAATCCCAGGGCATGAAGCAGAGGCAGTCTCAGGCAGATGCTATGCTTGTGCCAAAGCCAAGGGACCCGTGTAGGAAACTCCAATCTTTGATAGGGGGCTTCATGCAAACCTGACCAACGTTTGTCTCACAAGGTGACATCTTTACTATATTGAACTACAGACAAGTCTACTTTTCTGCTCTGGAGGGAGACACTATCCTCCAAGAATCTTGGTTACAAATGTCCCTGACAAGATTGTCCAGGACAGAATGCTGTCGGTGCCTCTGCCCAGAGACCCATGGATAACTGTCTCCTGACAGATCCTCTAGTCAGGACTGTGGTTGGAAGGAGGAGGCATTGTGGCAGGGAGACAGATAATACATTTTTGCTCCTCTGGGTACAACTATTTTTCACATAAAAACATTGTTCTTATTGGTAAGTGCTGTCGAGTCTGACTCATAGTGACCCTGTATAAGGTTTTTGAGGAGCGGCTGGTGGGTTTGAACCACTGACCTTGTAGTTCAAACTGACCTGTCAGCCCAGTACTTATCCTACAGTGCCACTCCAGGGCTCCACATAAGAATACACATTATTAAATGATTATTGCATAGAATCCTGGTGTGGCGCTGTAGGATAAGCACTGGACTGCTAACTGCAAGGTTGGAGGTTCAAATCCATCAGCAAACCCAACTGTATGGCACTTAACAACAATAGGCACTTGTTCTAATGTTTTAAATGTTTCAACTCAGTCCTCCATAAGCAAACTACTCCCTATTACGTAATGAAGAGGTCCTATTGGTTTTAGGAACATACATATAAGGGAGCATCAAAAAGTTATACATGTTTATATATGTTGTTGTTAAGTGCCAGCGAGTCAGTTCCTACTCATAGCGACCCTGTATAGGCTTTCCGAGGAGCAACTGGTGAGTTTGAACCACCGACTTTTCAGTCTAATGCCTTACCCTACAGCACCACACCAGGACTCCATGTATATATATTGTTGTTAAGTGCTGTCTAATTGGTTCTATATGCTTTCTGAGGAACCACTGGTAGTTTGAACCACTGACCCTGTGGTTCGCTGTCCAGTACGTATCCTATAGTGTTACATCATAAGGGAGTCTCTCGTACTCTCTTCCACTGTGTATAATATATACACTGAAACCAAGGACATTTGTTCCCAAAGTACAGACCCATTAGGTTTAAAATAAAACCATTATTTTATATATTTTATATAAATAAAATCTGAATTTTATTTATATAAAATATATAAATGTATTTCCTTCCTCTTTTGAAAGAGAGGAATTTCCACTGATTAATTTAATGTTAATTACTACATCTGAAATTGTTTTAAAAATATGACTCGATTTTTTTTTCTTCTTCTTTACTTTTGGCCACTTTTTGCTAAGCGTTTCTGTTTAAAGCCTGGAGTTGTGTAGCATTTCCTCTCAGGAGAGGAGAGGAAATGGTGGGTGGATATGATGGTGGTCTGGTCATGGTAGCAACTTGACCTCAATTAGGGTTGAGGATGGAAGTGGTGAGGAACCCAATTAAGAGATCTTCCTGTGTGACAAGCTAAGGGAGACTTGTTTGTTTGGCGGTTACTATATTTTTTACAAGCAACGAAAAAGCTATATTAAATAAATTATCTTTTTCTCATATTTTTCCTAAGTGTGCGTCCCATGTCTCCAAATGCTGCCCGCAGTGCAGACTGGCAACAAGGTGAATTGAAGGCATTTCCTTCTGCCTCTTTTCATTCCACTCATTCACTAAACAGATGGACGTTGGTTTTCCAGCCCACTGCCCATCGCTGGAGACAGCCTCAAACGGTCTTCCCTGATGGTGCGTTATTCCAGGGACCCAGGGTGTGATGGGGTGTTGTTACGTGCCTCCAAGTCGGTTCCGATTCATAACATCTCTGTATAGGGTTTCTGAGAAGCAGATGGTGGATTTGAACTATCAATCTTGCAGTCCAAACTTACCTTTCTGTCCAGTGCTTATCCTACAGCTCCAGTGTAAAGGAAATCAGGGCCAGCAATGGAATGAGGAGAGAAGAAGCCAGAACATTCCATCAAGACAAGTATTGCCAAGATAATATTTTGATGCAGTATTAATATATATATATGTATATAGTTCAAAATGGAATCCAGAGTTTCTGGAGTCATTGAGTCTGGAGGAACCCCTGAAACTAATGCCCTGAGATCATTTTTAAACCTTAAACCAAAAATATTCCATGAAGAATTCTTTAAACCAAGCAATAGTTTAGCTTAACTGATAAAGAACATCTATTTTGAACATTATACACTCTCTGTCTACAAGGGGACTTCGGGCTGCGAACCTTAAGGTCAGCAGTTCGAAACTACCAGCTGCTCCACGGGAGAAAGATGAGGCTTTCTACTTCCATAAAGATTTACACCCTCGGAAACCCTGTACAGGGTCGCTATGGGTCGGAACTGACTCCACAGCACATAACAACAACAACAAACAAGGGGACTTCAGAACACCTATGGGAAAATTCCATTATCTTTCAATTCCATTTTTTTCACAAGCTTTTTAAAAGCCGCCTCATATGTGGGATCAAATTGACAACAGCAAGGTAGATAGTAAATTTAGGGGGCAGTCAGTGAGGTTCTGTTAATGGTGGCAAAACAACTAAAGAGCGTGAGACTGGGTGTAAAACTTGAAGAATATAACCAATGTCACTGAATTCTACATGCAGAGATTTCTGGATTGGTGCGTGTTTTGCTGTGTATATTTGCAACAACAAAAAATTCATAAAGTTTTTTTTTTATTAATGCAAAATCTTCATGATGAACAAAAGACAAAAATTAAATTAAAACATGTCAGGGAATGACTCAAGTAATGAAGAAAAATGAGCAAGAAGGAAGTACTGTGATGGGGAAGCAGAAGCTCTTCTCGTTGGAGAAATCAGAAAAGAGTTTTCTGAGGAGGGGGCTCCGGAGCAGAGAGGAGAGTCTCTTGAGGGAACCAGCCTGGGGAAACTCTGGGGGAAGAGGGTCCCCAGAAAGCAAGAGGCTGGAGCCATCCAGGTGGAGGAGGAAACGCGTGTGGCCGGAACTGAGCAAAGGAGGAGAAAAATGGCAGGCATGAAGTGGGAGGGGTAGCCAGGGATTCATTCATGTTGTTATTGGAGGCCTTCCAGTCCATTCAGACTCATGGGGACCCCATATGACAGAGGAGAGCTGCCCCATCGATTTCCAGCACTATAAATCTTTATAGGAATAGACATCCTCATCTTTGTCTCAGGGAGTGTTTGAACCACTGACATTGTGGTTAGCAGTCCAATGCTTGACCAGAAGCACCACCAGGGCAGCCTTGTGTATTCCTGGAATATTTCCCTCAAATGGCAAATTAAAAGTCTTTTTTTTTTTTTTCCGACTTTACAGTTTCATTGCAATGATTACCATCTCCTCCATGCTTCATCATTCAACAGTAGTTGCTTCCTAAAAGTCATTTTTGTCTTGAATTCTCTCAAAAGTTGCCACCATGCTCCTCTTCATTGTTAAGCTTCTTTGGGATCCCTTTAAGCATGACCTTAAATGACATGACACTCTTTAAAAACCTTAACACTTTCTCTTTTTTTAATGTTAATTGGTGTGGCACTGTAGAATCAGCACTGGATTGCGAACCACAAGGTTGGCAGTTCAAATCCACCAGCTACTCCTCAGAACCCCTATCTAGAGTTGCTATGAGTAGAAACCTACTTGACGGCTTTTACCAACAATGACTCTTAAAATGAGTTACTCTCCTTGTCAGCTTTTTCCAGACAGAATTTTAACCTGCAGCTATGGAATAGCCCATGTGCAGAGCTAACAGGAAATTGAACCCTCAACAGTTCAGAAATCTGAAATATGAGGGAATTATCCTAACACACAGTAGACTACCTGCAGGGAAGCATTTGAAATACTGGTCGTTAGCCTGGACTTCAGGAGGCTCTGAAAGACTACGTGTGTATTCGTGCAAACACTCAACTAACCGAAAGGTTTCGGGTTCAAAATCACCCAGAGGTGCTTAGGAAGAAAGGACTGGTGATCGACTTCCAAAAGGTCACACAGCCTTGAAAACTCAGTGGAGTGGAGTTCTACTTTGTACACACGGGGTCAGTGTGACTCAGAGCATACTCAATGACAATGACAACAAAAGCAATAACAACATGCATGTGTGCAGACTGTGAAATTCCATATGTGCTTCTTGTTATTGTTGTTGTTAGGTGCCATCGAGTCGATACTGACTCATAGTGAGAGACCTTACGCACAACAGAACAAAACACGGCCTGGTTCTGTGCCAGCCTCACAGCTGTTGCTACAAGTGAGCCTTTGCTGCTGCCACTGTGCCAATCCATCCCATTGGGGGTCTTCCTCTTTTTCACTGACCCTCCACTTTACTAAAAGCAGCTCTGGTAGAATAGTGGTTAAGAGTTGGGCTGCTAACCTCAAGGTCAGCAGTTCGTAACTACCAGTCATTCCATGGGAGAAAGAGGAGGCTTTCTGCTCCCGTAAAGATCTACAGCCTCAGAAACCCTCTACAGGGTCGCTATGAGTTGGAACCGACTCCACAGCACACTACCACTACCGCCACTTTACCAAGCATGATGTCCTTCTCCAGGGACTAGTTCCTCCTGATAATGTGTCCAAAGTATGAGATACAAAGTCTCACCATCCTGGCTTCTAAGGAGCATTCTGGCTGTACTTCCTCCAACACAGACTTGTTTGTTCATTTGGCAGTCCATGGTTAATTTTAGCATTCTCTTCGAACACTGTAATTCAAATGCATCAATTCTTCTACAGTCCTCCTCATTCATTGTCCAAGTATATGAGGCTATTGAAAATACCATAACTTGGGTCAGGAACACTTTAGTCCTTAAACTGACATCTTTGCTCTTCAAC
>NW_006408541.1:4325323-4330114 GCF_000296735.1 Chrysochloris asiatica | reverse complement strand
GCAGCAGATTTGCCTAATGCAATATGTCATTTGATTTCTTGACTGCTGCCACGTGCCTCTGAGTCTTAGGGTTCTCATTAGCAGAGCAAAAGGCAACTACGCCCCCTACATCTTGAGGCTGTACTGAGGACAGATGAGAGGGGGCTTCCATTTTACCAATGCGTGGTGGTGCCTTAAGAAAGCACTATTTTTCTTTTCTTCCCCAAATGAACTAGGTGAGGGGTAGATTTACTTGCTAGAAAAGAGCACTGCTTTGAGAGTTAAGAATCCTTGGGGTTTTGTTGTTCTCGCTCTGTAGTTTGCTACCAGACAGAACCAATTCTAGAATCCTTTCTCAGTTCTCTCACCAGCTATGGGATCTTGGAGAAGTCATTTGACTTCTCTGGACCTTTGTTTCCTCATCTGTGAAATGGGATACTAATAGTACTTGGACTCCTGCTGGGGCATTGTAGGATCAGCACTGTACTGTGAACCACAAGGCTGGCAGTTCAAACCCACCAGCTGATCCTCGGAAACCCTGTACAGTCAGAACTACAAGTCAGAACTGACTCGACAGCACTTCACAACAGCAATACTTGGGAATTCCGGTCTGGTGCTGTAGGATAATGCCCTGGACCACAAGATCAGTTTGAACCGCAAGGTCGGTGGTTCAAACTCGTTAGCCACTCCTCAGAAACCCTACACAGGGTCGCTATGAGTCGGAACCAACTCGAAGGCACTTGACAATAACAACAATAGTGCTTGGTCAGGAGCCCTAGTGGTGCAATGGTTTAAGTGTTCAGCTGTTAACTGAAAGATTGGCTGTTCGAACCTCCCAGAGGCTCCATGAGAGAAAAGACGTGGTGATCTGCTCCTGTAAAGATTAAGACTGGAAACCCCTATGGGGTCGTTATTGAGTCAGAATTGACTTGCCAGAACACAAGAACTTAGCAGTTATAGGATCTGCCAAGGTTGGGTCATCACTCCTCTCTGGACCAGTACTTTCTCTTGGTTTCTTGAGAAACTATGTTTTCAATGCCTGAAAGACTCTTCTAGGCGTGGTGTTGTTCTTAGTAAACCCTGACCCATGGAGCAGCCCCAGGTGCAGAGGAAAACTGGTTTTCAAGTCTGTGACCATTCCGAAGCACATGGCCAAGCTTGTCTGCCAAGGTGCCTCTAGGTGGGTTCACACTGACTTCCTTTCAGCTAGTAATCAAGTGCTTAACCATTTATGCCAGTCAGTTACATTGATTAGTGAGGAAAAGTCCCCATCCTCTTGGAACTCACAATTCATGTCATTGGCATCAAAATAAACCATTCGCCTCTGACTGATTCAAGGATTCATTCTTTTCATTTTCATTAAGTGCATGAACAGGTATTTGGAATTTCCAAATCCCCATATTTTCTGGAAGGCATGCTGGACATTTGTTACCAAGTTGGGGACTAGTTCTATCTCTTTATTTCACTTGTTGTTGTTGTAAAGTGCCATCGCGTTGGTTCCGAATCATAGTGACCCTGTAAAGGACTACCAAGGAGTAGTTGGTGAGTTTGAACCACCGACCTTGTGGTTCACACTGACCTTTCAGTCCAGTGCTTTATCCCACAGTGGTTAGCAGTCCAATGCTTACTCTACAGTGCCACACCAGGACTCCAATTATATCTGCTCTTTAATGGGGGAAAGGGTAATTCTCTGGCATTATCATACACTTTCAGGTCTTTCACAGAGAACTTCAAGGAGCCCTGGTGATGTAGTCATTGGGTTAAGATTGGGCTGTTAATCAAAAAGTTAGTTGTTCAAAGCCACCAACAGCTCCTTAGGCTGTCTCCTTCTGATTCCAGCCTTGGAAACTATGGGGGAGTTCTTCTTTGTCCTTTAGGGTCGTTATGAGTGGAAACTAACTAGATAGTAGTGGGTTTGTTGCCAGGTGTTTGTTTTTTAATACAAGGTTCCCCACACCCCCAGAATCTCCTATAACATCGCTTCACAGGATTTTCTGTGAGTAGGACACAGCCCGTGCTCTGTTCCCTCTTTAAACGCAAGTTAACTGAATTAACCAGTGATATACAGAAGACATAAGCTGGCTTGCTAAAAGCAAAGAGGACTTGAAGCACTTACTGATGAAAATCAAATACCACATCCTTCATTATGGATTACACGTCAATATAAAGAAAACAAAAATCCTCAGAATGGACCAATGATCATCATGAAAAACAGAAAAGGTTGAAGCTGTCAAGGATTTCATTTTACTTGGATCCACAATCAACCCTCATGGAAGCAGCAGTCAAGAAATCAAACAAGTAATTCACTGGGCAGATTGGTTGAAAAGACCTCTTTAAAGTGTTAAAGAGAAAAGATGTTGATTTGGATGTGTTATCAGGAAGGACAAGTCCCCAGAGAGGACCTCATGGCTTGCTAAAGTGGGTTGATGAAAAAGAGGAAGGCCTTCAATGAGATGGATTGACAGTGTCTGCAACAATTGTGAGAAAGTCGTAGGACGTAGAATGTTTCCATTCTGTTGTACTTAGGGTCGTTAGGGGTCGGGACGACTCGACGGCACCTAACAACATTCATATGAATCATTCATAGTATCCATAAGACCCCCGGAGCGCCAGGCTGGAATGGGATGTGCCAAATAGGATTGGGCGCTGCTTGTCGCCCACGCCCTGGTCGCCCTCGGCGGTGGGCGAGCATTTGTGATCAGGCAGCAGAAAGCTGGGGCCCACTGGAAAGAGGAAGGAACCAGCCAACCCCGCAGCTCCAGGCTCACCCGCAGGCGGAGCTGACAGCTCTCTGACAGCTCACGCTGTAGGGCCACGCCCAGCAACGCTCTCCATGGCAACTAGAACTTAGCAACGGCACCGCCACTGCCACGCCTTACTCAGTCGCGACGAGGATGCGTCACCGCGGCGCGCCGGAAGTTATGGTCGCTGCAGGCCGCAACCCCGGAAGTGTTGGTGGAGTTGTTTTGGCTGCTCTCATCCCCAGCTTACTATGGGTTGCGACGGAGGAACTATCCCCAAGAGGCACGAACTGGTGAAGGGGCCCAAGAAAGTTGAGAAGGTAAGCTATGCGAGCCCGATTGGGCGCGGGGGTGGTGGGGAATGTGGACTCCTCCAGGGCGGAACGGGAGACTGGAAAGGGGGAGCCGGCGGGATTCCACACCCAGATACGCTTGTTTGTCCATTTCAAGACGTCGAAATTCACAACAGTGTTTGTAATTTAAGGAGTTCTGGTATGGCCCTGTGGGTTAATGCTCTGGACTGCAAAGTCCGTTTGAACCACATGGTCGGCGGTTCAAGCTCACCAGCCTCTCCTCAGAAACTCTATATAGGGTCGCTATGGATCGGAACCGACTTGACGGCACTTAACAAAAACAACAACAGTAGTGTAGTGGTTACGAGTCGGGCCCACCCTGTTGGTAGTTTCAACCTCAAAGTCAGCAGTTCGAAACTACCAGCGGTTCTGCGGGAGAAAGATGAGGCTTTTTGCTCCCGTAAAGATTTATAGCCTTGGAAACCCTGTACAGGGTCGCTATGGGTCGGCACCAACGCCACGGCATATAACCACCACCATCAGTAATAATTTAGGTTTATCGAATTTGCCATTCACCGCACAGAACGCTTGGCAGGGTTATCATTTAATACAACAGCCCGGTAGTGTAGGTACTGTCCTAGATCCTATTGTATAAACTTGGAAACTGAGTTTCAGGAGGAGAAAGTTGCAAATCTAGCAAGTGACAGAGCCAGGATTTGAACCCAGTGCGGTTAGTAACCATCATAAAAAAAAAAAGACTGTTGAGCTCTTCTCCCACTAACTTCATTTTCTCAGAATAGTCATACTACCCACATGTTCCAGGATCACAGGACCCCCGTATAGGGTTTCTGGGAGCTGCTGGCTTGAACTGCTGACCTTCAGGTTAGTAGTCCAGTGCTTATCCATCAGCACCACATCAGGACTCTCATAGCAGATGTTGTTAAGTGCTGTCAAGTTGGTTTTGACTCATAGCTGCCCTGTGTAGGGTTTCTGAGGAGCAGCTGATGGGTTTGAATTGTCAACCTAATGATTGCAGTTCAGTGCTTATCTTATAGCACCACAGTAGGTACTTTACACGCTTTTTATTATTGAAAAGTTTGTCCAAACCTTCTCTTTCCCGCGATGAATTGGGGTTGTTGTTAAGTGCCATTGAGTCGGTTCTGACCCACAGCACTACATCAGGACTCCTTAGTTTGGGGTAGGAACTAGCTTATAAGGACTCCTGGTCTGGTGCTATAGGATAAGCGCTGGGCTGTGAACCACAAGCTCTGTGATTCAAACCCACCAGCTGTTCTTCAGAAAGCTAAGAGTCAAACCCAACTCTACAGCACTTAACAACAATAATACTATTTTACAAAGTCTCTCTTACCACCCTGTATGGAATCCTGGTGTGACGCTGTAGGATAATCACTGGACCGCAAGGTTCTTTTAACAACAGGGTGGGCTGTTCAAAGTTACCAGTTGCTCCTCAGAAACCTTTTACAAGGTCTCTGTGAGTCAGAGCAACTCGATGGCGCTATTAACATCAGCAAGTCCCTGTGCACGGTGTGTCAACTAATGTTTTCTTTATAGCGGTCATGATGAGTTGGAATCAACTCCCTGACAGTGGGCTTTGTTTGTGTTTACTCCCCGCATTGCCTGGTAAGCACTGCCCTTTGGCCTCCATAACTGCCAACATTTGGGGCACAGTAAATATGAGGGGCTTTTAAAAATTTGTGTGGACTGTAGGTGGAATCCTGAGCCCCATCCAGAACCTTCTGAGGTGGGACATTCCCACT
>NW_006408541.1:4322595-4323599 GCF_000296735.1 Chrysochloris asiatica | reverse complement strand
GCTCCGTAGCTGCTGGGTTTGAACTTCTGACTTTTAAGTTAGAAACCCTCTGCTTAACCACTGTGCCACCAGGGCTCCCCAGTTTGAGTCCACATTGAAGTTAATGTGACCCAACGTATTCACACAGCTTTTAGTGGCTGGAGCCGTAATTCCTACCTAGCTCCTCGGGATCCCAGAATTTGCACGTGGTAATCAATTACTAATAATAGAACGTTTGGAAAGTTCCAAACAAGGTGCTGGCACATATGTGTGTTACATAAATTTTTCGTTAAGCAGAGAAATCCTTGTAAAAGATAACTTATTAAAAGGTCAGTTACCTCGGATAGCTCCTGTCTATTGAAAGCATACCAGTGGCTTCTCATCACATGCAGCATTAGACCCCTCAAGGTCTTGTGTGATCAGAGAGGGGCCCTGCCTCTCCTTCCACTCAGTCTCCTGCTCTTTTCTGACTCTTTTAGTCTGTTCCAGCCACAGAGGCCTTTTACTCTTCCTGGAGTCCTCGTTCCTTAGCCTGAGATGGTTCCTATCTTTACTCAGATGTCCTCTCAGTCCACTGCAGCTAAATTACACTTCATTGTATCTTCTGCTGCTGCCTTACTCTTCCTCATAGCACTTCTCACAGAGTGTACGAGGGTGAGTCAAAAATTATCCGCATTCCGGTTATATCAGACAATATTGAGCATGCACATGAAATAATTCTGTCGACTAGTCAGGTGGCAGTGGATTATGTACCAAATCATGTGTAAATCAGCCACGGCTCTGCCTTTGAAATAATCCATGACAGGCTTGGGTTTCGAAAAGTTTGTGTGAGATGGATATGGAGATAATTCACGGAAGAACATAAACAGAAGTGTTTGGACATCTGCAAACAAATTTGAACCCATACTTGAGGGAAGATAAAAGTGTCTTTTTTAAAAAAACCCACTGAGAACAAATAAGATGGCAGATCGGGTGGAAGTGCAGTAAAGGAGCTCTGCCAGCAACAACACAGAATACCCGACCAA
>NW_006408541.1:4311753-4317502 GCF_000296735.1 Chrysochloris asiatica | reverse complement strand
TATTATATATGCCTGAGTGGTTTTTTTGTTTGGTTTTTTTAAAAAGCTAAAGTGGATAGAGAGAAATACTGTTAACTGATGGTATATGGAGGGAATTATAATCAATGTAATGAAACAAGGTATATGATTTATTGAATGTAAAACTGATGATATACGCTGTAAACTTTTACTCAATCCACAATAAAAACCTTAAAAAACAAAAACAAAAAACTCACTATTGGTGACAAGACATGGATTCTTCACTTTGAGCCTGAGAGTAGAAACGGTAAAGTGTGGAATGGAAACATCCTCAATTGCCAACCAAGAAAAAGTTCAAAAGTCAACCGTCATCTGGAAAATGGATGCTTACGGTTTTCTGGGATTCTCAAGGGCCAGTGTGGGAACACTATCAGGAAAAATGTTCAACAATCCACAGTGCCCATTACAGTGAGCTGCTCCCTGAAGAGCTGAAGCCTCAATTTCAGATTAAACACTGAGGATTGCTCTCCAAGGGCTTTGTGATCTTGCGTGACAGTGCATGTCCTTACACCTCTGCCCACACTCTTGACACTCTGCAAAAACTCCATTTTGAGGTGTTAAAATATCTTCCCTATCTTGTTCCATCAGACTTTCACCTTTTGGTCCCCTGAAAGCAGCCCTTTGAAAACTAAGATTCACCTCTGATGAAGTGAAGACAGTGGTGCATTCATGGCTCGCAGCTCAGCCTAAAACAGTTTTTAATAAAGGAATATGAAAGTTTGTTGACAGATGGACAAAGTCTATTGAAAAGCAAGGAGATTGTGTCAAAAATCATGTATTTGTCTTTTCTAAAAGTTGGTTAACATGAATTCTACAGCCAGAGTGTGGATAGTTTTTTACTCAGCCTCATGTTTGTTTTTGTCCTCTTATTTCCATATGAGGAGTCCAGGTGTGGCTCCGTGGTTAATGTGCTGGACTGCATGGTCGGTTTGAACAACAGGATAGGCGCTTCAAGCTCACCAGCTGCTCCTTGGAAATGATACAGGGTCACTGTGAGTCGGAACCAACTACCAACTCGACGGCGCTTAACAACTGTTTCCATGTGAACAAGAACTTCCCCACTCCCAAAGGTTTTTGTTTTTACGTTTTATTGAGTGACGGTATATAGAGCAGGGCATCAGTTTCATATCCCACAAATCACAACACACTTGGTTTCCTCTCCTTGACTTGCCAGTCCCACCGGGTACCAACACTTGTCCAACGGCCTCCCTGGGTTTTCAGCTCAGTTGTAAAGACTTGTGCAGAAACAGGTGTCCCGGGCCGGTGGAGAGGCAGGCAGGAAGGTGATGTGCAGCAGCTGGAATGGGTCCGGGTGGGTTTTCGCATTCCCTCCGCACCTGTTTATCGAGTGCTTGCTGTGGCCACTGTTCGAGGCTCCGGGACACAGTGCTCTGCTCTTCTTGTAGCGCTTGTTTCAGATAAATTCGTAATAACTCATAATCCTTCCTGGTGGACCTGGTCTGGTCCAAAACACTGCTCTAATTTAATACCTGGCTCTAAAAGAGAGACCCTGGGAAGAAAAGATTTTCCTAAAATTTTTGAGGGAACTAACTCTGAAGGCCTTGCAGAAGAGTGATGTCTTTCCCTTGCTTGCTGTCCCAAGCGATTTGAATCAGGGAGGAGCGGCCCCTCAGCCTGCTGAACGTGTCATCCATTTACCTGCCTGGCTGCCGGCATCCCTCTAGCCTGTCCTTCAGTTGCCGTGTGATTTTTATAAAAAGCCATTGAAAGTGCCCCACTGGGGGATGGACAGAGACTCTGTAGGTGTAGTAGCCTACTTCCATAAAGATTGGCAGCCTGGGTACCACATGGAGCTGTCCTAGAATCCATTAGGGAAGGGAGAGTGGTGGTGGTGTGCCGTGGAGGCAGTTCCGACTTATAGCGACCCTGCACAGGGTTTCCGTAAATCTTCACAGGAGCAGAAAGCCTCATCTTTCTCCCACAGAACAACTGGTAGTTTCGAACTGCTGACTTTGCGGTTCGCAGCCTGATTCGTAATCACTAAGCTGCCAGAGCTCCTTATAAGAGAGAGTTGTTGGTGTTGTTGTGTAGTGCTGTTGAGTTGATTCCGACCAATAGCAACCTTGTATAGGGTTTCCAAGGAGCAGCTGGTGAGCTTGAACTGCCGACCTTGCAGTTCAAACGGCTTTTGTAGTCTGGCGCATTAATCCACAGCACCACACCAGGACTCCCATAAGTGGTCTAAAAACACCACAGTCTCTAGAGGCAGCTCTGCCTGAGTACCTACCCAACTTCCTTAACTGCTTTGTGACTTAGCCTCGTGGTGCTTGATTTCTTCATCTGCAAAGAATGAGACCTTGACTGATTATCAGGGTTGGAGATGTAAAGGTAGATGTTTTGTAGCAAGGAGGGGGAGTGATTAACTTTGCAGTCTAGGAGCAGAAGTCCCTGGGACCATCAAGGGAGAAGAGTGGAGAGCAGGAGCCTACCCAGAGAAGCAGTGATGCCTGAGATGGAGGCAGAGACGATGACGTGGAGCGATGGAGCAGCTGGGGATTTTAGACACAAAGAGGGAGAGGGGGCTGTGTGCTGATGAATGGAGGGCAGGCCTGTATGGTGTACCCTTTGGTTGGTTGATGATGCATGGAGGGGATTGTAACCATGGCAATGAAACGATACACGATAGGATGAATGTAAAACTAATGCTCTCCCATGTAAACTATCACATAATTCACAGTGAAACATAAAAAGAAAAAAGAATGAGAACTTACCAGGTTTTTCTGGGAATTGATCAGGTGGTGGTTCTTGTTGTTAGTGCTGTCCAGTCAGTTGTGACCCCTCACGACCCTGTACACAGTTTCCGAGGAGCAGCTGCTCATTTTGAACTGCTGACCTTGTGGTTCGCTGTCCAGTGCTGATCCTACGGCGCCACACAAGAACGCCTGAAACTGCTTAGCACACACTGGGCCAGTACTCCCACAGCACTTGTGGTTGCAAAAAAAAAAAACACGAACATTCTGGGGGGAGTTTTCCTTTTCGTATTTTCTTCCAAATACACTGCAAGATCCTTAAGGCTTGGCATTTTTGGAGTGGAACATACATATCATATACGTGAAAATGCTCTTTGAGGGTTTATAAGGAGCTCTGGTAGCATAGTGGTTACGAATTGGGCTGCAAACCGCAAGGTCAGCAGTTTGAAACTCCCAGGAGAAAGTTGAGGCTTTGTGCTTCCATAAAGATTTACAGCCTCAGAAACCCTGTTCAGGGTTGCTATAATCACCACCACCAAGCAATAATTAGTGCATATGAGTGCTGGTGTTGGAGGAGAATGTTAAAAGTACCATGGACTGCCAGAAGAACAAACCAATCTGTGTTGGAAGAAGTACAGCCAGAATGTTCCTTGGAAGCCAGGATGGTCAGACTTCGTCTCTCATACTTCAGACATGTTACCAGAAGGGACCAGTCCCTGGAGAAGGACATTATGCTTGGTAAAGTAAGTGAAGGGTCAGTGAACAAGAGGAAGACCCCCAATGAGATGGATTGGCACAGTGGCAGCAGCAGTGGGCTCAAGTGTAACAACAATTGTGAGGTTGGCGCAGGACTGGGCAGTGTTTTCTGCTGTAGCACACGGGGTCACTATTAGTCAAAGCCTAGCAATCACCATATTGTTAAGTGCCATCGAGTCGATTCCAACCCACAGCAACCCTGTGTAGGATTCCCAAGGAGCTTGAACTACTGACCTTGCAGTTCAAATTACTTTGCTGTCTGAGTCCACAGCGCCACACCAGGACTCCAGCAACCAAAGGAAGATCTCCTATCTGAATTTTCATTGAGTGGATAAAGGTGCGGTGCGCCTCCTAGTGAACCAATTGGAAAACAACATTTGCTTTAGTTACACTGATCCTTTGGGATGGTGCATGGTTGTTCCTCACAAACCCTATACAGGGTCACTGTGAGTCAGAATCAACTCAACAGCACTTAATCACAACGTGCTGAGTTTAGGAGTCGTGGTGTGGTGCTGGGTAAGTACTGCACTGCTAACTGCAAGGTTGGTGGTTCAAACCCACAAGTAGTTGTGTGGGAGAAAGATGAGGCTGTGTGCTCCCATACAGAGTTATAGTCTCAGAAGCTACATAGGGTCTCTCTGGGTTGGAATCAACTTGATGACAGTTGGTTTTTGGTGCTGAATTTAGGGAGCTCTGGTGGCACAGTGGCTCAAGTGCTTGGCTGCCAACTGAAAGGTTCAAATCCACCAGTTCTTCCATGAGAGAAATTGTGGCAGTCAGCTTCCATAAACATTTGCCACCATGGAAACCCCACAGAACAGGTCTTCTTGGTCCTATAGGGTTTTTACGAGTCAGTATCAACTGAACAACTGTGGGTTGTTGTTTGTGCATATGTCTGCCAAACTTAAAAAAATGAAGCGCTTCGCTTTTCAATTCTTAGTCTTGAATTTCTGCTACAATTTTGGAACCTTTCTCTTTGGGCTCCCTAATTTACTATTAAGATACACATATTAAGGTTTTTGTATATGGTTTACATAAACTGTTTCATAATTTAGCAGAAACTGTTTCTTTGTGCATTTCTCGTTCTACACTGACCGTTATTTGACTGACTGACACCAATCAGTCAGTTATACAATGTCGTGTATCCCTCTCTTGGATTTAAAAAACAAATTGTCACAGTGTGGAACTCCTGAGTGCAGCCGTACATGAACTGTGAACCATGTGTTTGTTCTTGAGGGATGGAAATTAATTGAAAGGAATTTTTTTGTTCTTCTTTTCTTAGGTTGACAAAGACGCAGAGTTAGTGGCCCAATGGAACTATTGCAGTCTGAGTCAGGAGATCTTAAGGCGACCGATCGTGGCCTGTGAACTTGGCAGGTATGCTTCCTTTAATTAGTCAGAAAGCATTTGTTAAGTCATTCTGAAAGAAATTATAATGTTTCAGTGCTTAATTTAAACATTTAAGTGTTTAATTCATTAAATCTAAATTATCCCTAGCCAATTTGTGAAGAAGGATGTTAACATCCCCTGTCTCTGAACCTGCTTCTGTATCTCCTGATGGTGTGTGACAGAGTTCATCCTTTGACTGGAAAGTTAAGTGCTAGCAGGAGCTCAGTCATGTGACTCAGAGCACGCACAGGCCGTGAGAGGCGCAGTGACGGTGGCGGTCGGAGCACCTGTCCTGTCTACTCAGTTCCAGGCAGTTCTTGGCTGTTGATAAATGTGGGCCTAGTGTTTGGTTTGGTTTTTCAAGAAAAGTTGAACATACATACCTTTACATTAAATCTTCCCATCTTTTATTTCTTTCTTTCTTTTATAACAACAGACTGCTGGATTGCAGCATTTGATTTAAACCAGCTAATTTCTTTGTATGCTTTGGAATTCGTTAAGATTGAAAGAAATTTCTTTCTTTAATTTTCTGAACAAAATAACCCATACCAAAACCTTGCCCAGCACAACCATTTCTCCATTTGGAATTCAGTGGCTTTGATGGCATTCTGTACATTGCACCGGTGTTACCGTGACCCTTTTCTAAAATAGTAACTAATGTAAAGTCAGTGTCCCCACCTGTCCCCCGCCCCAGGCTAAACATTCCCCTTACCTCTTCCTTCTCATCCTTGATAAGCAGTAATAAACATTCATTTCTGTATGTTTGCTTATTTCCTATAAGTGAGATCTTGCAGAGTTTGTCCTTTTGTGACTCACTTCACTCAGCATAGTGTTTTCAAAGGTCGTCATTTGTGTTCTGTTACGGCTTCATTTCT
>NW_006408541.1:4293272-4311527 GCF_000296735.1 Chrysochloris asiatica | reverse complement strand
AATGATGAGGCTTTCTACTGCAGAGAGATTTTTTTAAAGCCTCAGAAACCCCACATAGGGTTGCTGTGAGTCAGAACCGACTCGATGGCACTTAAAAACAACACATGTGTCTACTGCATTTGTTTCTCCACTCATCTGCTGGGATACGTGTCCTCTGCTTCTGCCATTGGCTAATATGCATAGTGCTCGAGCGAGTTCTGCTGTACAAGTGCCTCTTAGGCTTTCTCTTCTTCGGGGTGTCTGCCTAGGATTGGGCTCGCTGGGTCAGGTGGCAGTTCTATAGGCAGCTCTGAAGGACCCTCTCAGTATCCGCTACCACGACTGTTCCATTTTCCAGGCCCACAGCCGAGGACGGGCTGCCCAGCATGGCCTGTCTGTTATCAAATGTGATGACTTTGGTTCGTGGTCCACAGGGCATCAGTCCGTTTTTCCTTCTGCTTCAGTGAGATTATTTGAAGGTTTATTTGCAGCCACCATGTTTGACTTGCCTCCTTCTTGTTACAGACTATACAACAAAGATGCTGTCATCGAGTTTCTGTTGGACAAGTCTTCCGGAAAGGCTCTGAAGGCAGCGTCACATATTAAGAGCATTAAGGTAAGACTTGGCGACTCAGAGTGCTCCAAGGGGGTCGGTGGTGGGGGCTTGTTTTGTTGAACTCCTCATGTGCATTGAAGGCTGAGCCCAGAATCCTGGGGTCCGAGTCCAGCCTGGACTCTTCTGCTGGTCACTTCCTTCTCAGCCACTAGTTTCTACACTGCCCTCGGCATCAGGAAGCTGCTGGGACTTAATGGGTCTGAATTGGTCTGGCATGCAGTGTACTGGGAGGCATTCTTGTTACCACGTAAAAATCGTCTGCGAGAATCTTTGCTGTGGAAGACACTTTTGCAGAGTTAAGAGTATTTTGGAGTAGTTGTTGTTATGTGCCGTTGAGTCGTGTCTCAGTCACTGCGACTCCAGGAAGCTGAGTAGAACCAACCCACTGGGTTTCCAAGACGGTCATCTTGGCAGAAGCTGGCGGCCACATTTTTTCTACTGCAGAGGTACTAGTAGATTCGAACTGCCGATCTTTCAGTTACAACAGGACACTTAACCACTGCGCCACCAGGGCTCCTTTCTAAGTGGTCGTCTCCTGCTGGATAGATGGTCTGATTGGCAGTTAAAGTTCTTTCATTGAAGCAGAAACCATTTTTAGCAACAAGTTTGTTGAGAGGGCAGCATCCTTCTTCTGGTCGTCTGGCTGATCCTCGGCCGTGGACACCCAGGTTGTACTGTCTGTCCAGCTGGCACAGTGGTAGCTGGTCCATCGAGAGGACCTGGGTGAGGGTCAGCAGGGAGAGAGCTTGCTCCTTTCTGGGCGGAGCGCACACAGAGATGTGTCTTAGTGCAGAGACATTGGATGTCTCCTAAAATTGCACAGTAGAAATTATCCAATTGACTAGCTTGTTCGTGGATTACAAATGTCTTGGTTTCTGTCAGGATTTGCTGTTTTAACTCTACGTCCATATCAATTGGTGACCAGAGCCAAGTAGCTCAGAGGCATGGGCTTGCAGGGGAGGGACTAGAAGAGCGGTGTCTCTGCTGACAAAGGTGGTGATCCACATACTGTGATGGTTTTTCACAGAATGTGACGGAACTGAAGCTCTCTGACAATCCTGCCTGGGAGGGGGACCGAGGAAACACCAAAGGCGACAAGCACGATGACCTCCAGCGGGCGCGTTTCATCTGCCCCGTCGTGGGCTTGGAGATGAATGGCCGGCACAGGTCAGTAATGGGGGAGGGACAGCGAGGGTTTGTGAGGTGGCTTGGCAGTCACACAGGTTCAGTTTGGAGACCTTCAGTCTGCATTGTGCCCTGGGGGAAATGGTGTGGGGACAACTTCTCTGCCCATTGAGCTTTTTGTGTTTGCAGCGAGAGCCCCAGAGTCCACAGCCTCTGTAGTGAGTGCCGTTACTGGAAAGGAAGCAAACAGCTTAGAACAGCTTGAAGTTACGAGGTGCCCAGCACCCTTTAACTTCAAGGGTGCTCCAGCGGATGAGGCAAAGGCCCGCTGTAATGGTGACTTGCTCTGAATGTACGTCTGACCAGTCCTGTGGTTGGAGTCCCAGAAACCTCACTGAGATTTACATTACAGATGTAAGTAACCTGTCCGTGTTCCCTTCAGACACCACAGTGTTGGCCGTGTGAGTAGATGTCTTTGTAGAGGGTACCTCCCACTCAGCAGACACTTTGAGCCCCTTCTCCCACTGTTTGAAGTCGATTTAGAAATGTCTTCAACAGTTGATGCTCCAGACTGCCCTCTGGTATCATGACTCCTAAAAGGCCTTATGTTTTACTTTTTCCATTCAGTGAAGGGGGAGGAAAATCTTAACTAAGTGAAAACTTATATCAGCTGTGAGCAGCCAGGTGCATCCTTGAGCTTTCTGGCACCTTCTGTGAGTTGGTTCTGACCCATTGCTTTCTAATTAAACTCAGCTCCGGGACCCTATGGGAATCCATGGGATTTCCCAGCCTGTCGTCTCTGCAGAAGCTACACCCCATTTGTCTCCCATAGAGTACTTAACCACTGTGCCACCAGGATTCCCTCTACATTTGTTTAGCGGGGGGCTGTGGGCAATGTCTCCGGGGCCCGGCATTGTGGCCAACTACACCAGAGAGACACTTGTGAATGGGTGACAGAATAGCTGACTGACTTTGGAGAGAAGTCAGATTTAGGGCCGTGGACATTTTGCTTTTAAAGGTTGTTCACTTCTGTAAACAATCTGAATTCTTTTTTTTTTTTAACAATCTGAATTCTTTAGGGCTCTCTCTTAAATGTTTGGAGTCCTGGTGTGGCTCTGTGTATACACGGTCGCTATGGGTCGGAACCGACTTGACAGAACTTAACCATAGCAACAAGTTAAACTTTTAGGCCTGGACTCGTCAAAGGAAGCAGTCTTGGTCCACTTGTCCATGTCCCACTTCTCTTAGAAAAGCCTGGTTCCCCCCAGAAGAGGAACTTTTAGCAGCAATACCTCTGGGGCCTTGAGTAGGGATTACCTTAGCCTGTGGTCCCCAGCTCTGACTCCCCCTGGTTCTTTCCCTTTTCATTTGCTGGTTTACCTCTTCACAGGTGATCGAGCTGGACCTCTTTGGCCTTGTGATGAACAGAGCCTTGGCACTCGAAAATTGAGTTTGGGATTAGTTTCCTAGTAAGGGTCCTACAGCCCAAACCAACCCACTGCCATGCAGCTATTCTGACAGTAGACCTGCTCACTAGGGTTCCCAAGGTGCTAAATCTTTAAGGAAGCAGACAGCTTCATACATCTTCCGCGGGTGGCTGGTGGGTTTGAACCACTACCGCTGTAGTTAGCAGCCCAGTGCTTAACCCACTATGTCACTAGGGGCTCTTAAAGATCATATAATAAAGAATTTAAATATACAGAAAAATACTCAAGATTGATAATATCATAAATACATTGGACATGTGCTTTATTGTTCTTAGATGCCATTGAATCAGGTCCAGTATGTAGTTATCCTGTGTATAACAGCATGGAGCACCGCCTGGCCCTGCCCCGTCTCCGCGGTCATCGCTAGGTTGAGCCCATTGTCGCATCCAGTGTGTCCATCTGTCATGTGGAGGGCCTTCTCCTTCACTGACCCTCTGCTGTGTCGACTCGGATGTCCTGGGACTGCTCCCTCCTGAGAGCATGTCCAAAGTGTCTGAGGCAGAATCTCGCCGGCCTCGCCTCTAAGGAGTATTGTGGCCGTACTTCTTCCAAGAGAGATTTGTTGGTCCTTCTGGCAGACTGGGGTGTACATACTGGTCAGTAACACCACCATTCACAGGCCCCAGGTCTTCCGTCTTCCTTATTCACTGTCCAGCTTTCACATGCATATGAGGGTATTGAAAATACTATGGCTTGAGTCAGGTGTACCTTAGTCCTCAAAGAGACCATAGTTTTAAAATCTACAATTGACTAGTTTATTAGAAATTTGTTATTTGTTGTTAAAGTGCTCTTGAATGGGTTCCGACTCATAGGGACCTTGTATAGGGTTCCTGAAGAGCAGCTGGTGGGTTTGAACTGCAGTCCAGTGCTTTATCCTACAGCGCTATGTCAGGACCCATGAAATAGATGCTGTTTTGTTATTAAATAACATTTAACAGGTTTGGTGCAATATTGTTAATTAGGTTTTTGTCAGGGCATTCTGCGTCTACTATTAAAAAAAAAAATCCAAACCCATTGCCAACAAGTTGCTTCCAACTCATGGCAATCCTGTGTTGTTGTTGTTGTTGTTGTTGTCGTTGTCAGTGCTTTTGAGTTGGTTCCGACCCACAGCGACCCTCTAGATAGGGTTTCCGAGGAGCAGCTGGTGAGCTTGAACCGCTGACCTTGCACTTCATACAGTTTTGCAGTCTGGCGCATTCACCCACAGCGCCACACCAGAACTCTGGGAGAAATGCCTTACAGGATTCCCAAGCCTGTAACCTTTACAGCGGCAGGCTCCCATGTCTCCCCTATGGAGCATCTATCTAGTGGGTTCGAACAGCCAACCTTTCTTTTCACAGCTGAGTGTTGACACCACTGCACAACCAGAGCTCCTGTATCATCTGTAATCCCTGGGAAATCAGGTGTTAGTGTTTTGATTTTTAACAGGCTGATGGCTGTTTTTTTTTTTTTTTATGGAATTGACTGTAATGGTTTTGAACTTTGTGGTTCTTGGCCTTTGTGTAAACTGGACACATGTTCATTGATCGTGTGCATCGTTATTTATAAGTTCTTTCTAAGTCCTTCCTGAACCTGCTCTCCATATTGGATTCTCTGCAGGTTTTGCTTCTTGCGATGCTGTGGCTGTGTTTTCTCCGAGCGCGCCCTGAAGGAGATAAAAGCAGATGTCTGCCACACCGTGAGTTCCCGAGGCTTCTATTTCATGTCTTCTCCGTAACTGAGGAGATCGGAGGGTTTGGGGGTCCTCCCTCCACTTGTCACTCAGACAGCTCCCGTCTTTTGGGAAGTACATACATCCAGTTCCCCCCATGGCTCCCCCGTCTTGCCAGCATTTCCAGGGCCTCTGTCCCCTCCACCGCCACCTGCAGGCTTCCTGCTGCCCCTGAGACTGAGCTCCAGAGTCATGCTTCCTCCCCGAGGCCTGCCTCTCCTCCCCTGTTGGCTGAACCCTACTCTGCGTCGTCACGTTTTGTCATTTTGGCCGTAGAGCCCGTCAGGTTCCCGTTCGACAGTTTGCACGCATTTTGTTGGTTCCGTGACGCTACCTGCAATCTGCTCGGGGTATCAGCACTTGACCTCTTCTTCCCTGAGTTGCCCGCGCCCGTTCCTCCTCCTCTCATGCTCGGTTCTTGCTTGGAGGCTGCCCTTTGGTCTCGTGGCTGGCTGTACTGAGGAGCCCACCCTTCCCTGGTGATGATACTGTTTGGATGAAAGATGATTCCCGGGATGAGTTCCGTTCCAGGTGTCAGGGGTGTGGGCTTCTTCCAGTCTCTGTCAGACCAGTAAGTCTGGTGCTCTCTGTGTCTGTGTGTCCTGTGTGGGGTCTGCAGTGGGATCTGAGGAGCAGGGCGGCTGACGCTTGTGCCCTGGACCAGAGATGAAGTACACAGATGCTGGGATGGAGGGAGGAGTCTCGGAGGAGGAGTCAGTGTTTGAGCTGAGATCCAGCGGGTGGTCAGGAGCTGCCCTGCAGAAGTTCAGAAGTAGCCAAGAACTGCTGCTTCATGGAATGCAAGTGAGGCTGTGGGGTAGGAGGTTAGGGAGCCTGGCAGGGCTCAGCTCACAGGCCCAGTGGTCAATGTGAGGCTCATGGGTTTTGTTCTGAGCAGTGTGTAGCCACAGCTGATTTGGTCTTTTGTTCACATGATAGACGTGAAGGACGCACAGGAGGACTCGGTTATGTGAGGTTCAAAGACAGCCAGGAGCTCTTCTCGGGCCAGGGTGGCAACCGATGGAGTCTGGCGGCTTCCTCCTGGCACAGCGCCTCGGAGGTCCAGCCTGCGGTGTGTGCTTCGGTGGTTTTCCTGGGACTGTCCACTGCGGGGGTGAGCCTCGTTGGCATATTCATTTCTCCATAGAGAGGCATTTAGGTAGTTTTCCATTTGGGACAGTTAAAGCTCATTGTAGAATTTGGAATCCATGTTGCAAAGCTTTTTTAAGAAAAGTAATTCAACAAAAATGTACTTGGCAGTTAATGTATATCATTCATTCAACAGTACTTGTGTCTCTTGTACCAAAGCCAGCATTTCAGGGGTTCCCAGGGAAAATAAATTGTTTATGGTGTGTGTCTTGCCCTCCGGGCAATTGCAATCTTGTGGGATTAGAACTTGTGTAGAACTCTGTTCGTGGTGTTATTCAAAGCCAGCTGCCAAGTGGGTGGTGAGTTGTTAGAGTTCAGGCCTGGGGACTTTCTTGGGCCTGTGATGGTGAGAACGAGCTAATGAAGGAGGAGATGTCTGTCCTAGATCTTGAGGGGCGAGTGTGGGGTGCACAGTGGTGGTGGTGGAGGGGGTTGCCCTAGGCTGGTCCCCAGACAGTCCAGTCACTGTCTCTACAAGACACTGTGGATTGCTTCCTTAGGAAACATCAAGGCAAGTGATTGGGTCCTCTCAACACAAACCCCCTTCCAAGACTAAGACTCAAAGGAAATACACGCTCTGATTGGTGACCACACGCATCACCGATGGGGGGAAGTGGGGTAAAAGCAGCAATGAAGCGGCAAGCTAAGCCCTACAATGTTCGGTGGGCTTCTGTGGACCCAGTTGGGGACCTGGTTGGCAAGCAGTGTGAGGAGACCTGGGGACTCTTGGGCCCAGAGTCAGTGGCGTGGCTACGGAGGACTCGAGTGGAGAGTGGAGCTACCGGCTGAGAGGGCATGTGCACAAGAATGCCCACACTTACAGATGGTACCCACATGACCTGGACCGGGTGACTGGATGATAGAACTCAACCAGGAGAAGAAAGAAGAGGAAAAAAAAGAGTGAGCTGATACAATCTGATGAACTTGACCTATACTTACGGATGCAGTGACTCAAAAGAAGGAACAAATCCTTACAGCAAGGAACATTCCCACCCCCTCCACACACAGAGTAGACAGAGATGGGCAACTTGGACATTGGATACCCAAATGGGGAGGAGGGACTACAAAGGCAAGAAGTGACTGGCTTACAAGCTTTCAAGAGGGAACCTAGAGCTAGGGAGCATGGAGGAAGGCAGAATCTCCAGTGAGTACTATCCAGTCTGTCTAGGTGGAGCTGATGAAATGAAATACAGATGGGTAACTCGTGATACTGTATTGAATAATGGTTATCAGGATGGAATGTGAGGGTTGGAAATGCAAAGGTAGATGTTTTATAGCAAGGAAGGGAGTGATTAATTCTCCAGTCTAAGAGCAGAGGTCTCTAGGACCATCAATGGAGAAGAGCCGAGAGCGGGACCCTACCCAGAGAAGCAGTGATGCCTGAGATAGAGGCAGAGATGATGACATGGAGTGATGAAGTCGCTGGGGACTTTGGATCCAGAGAGGGAAAGGGACTGTGTGTGCTGAAGAGTGGGGGTGGGGGGGGAATTGTAGGGGGCGGGTTTCTAGGATATACCCTTTGGTCGGTTGATGATCCATGGAGGGGATTGGAACCATGGCAATGAAATGATATACGATGGAATGAATGTAAAACTAAAGTTCTCTCATGTAAACTATCATATAATTCACAATAAAACATGAAAAAAAAGACACTGTGGAGTTCTCCTTCAGAACTTCTGCTTCTCCAGGACCAAGTCTCAGTGTGACCCTAGTCTGGTGTTAGCACCTCTCAGTTCGCTGTGGGAGCAAATTCCAACTGATAGCAACCCATAGGTCCAGTCAGAACACCCCGTTGAGTTTGCTCAGCTGTAATCTGGAAGAAAGGAAGGAAGCAGATCGCCAGGTGTTTTTCCCGGAGAGCCACTGAGGGGATTTGATCTTCCAACCTGAAAAGGTTAGCATCCGGAACACCGTCCAGCACTCATGACCTCCTTGTGCAAGTGGACCTTCAGTTCAGAACTTTGGCAGGCTTTTTGTGTTCTCTCTGCTTCTATGGTTATGTTAGATTTCTGGCAAAAGATACTGCTTTTGTACTTGTTGAGTAAATTTGAGTAGATTTGAAGAAGAATATTAAGATACTGACAAGATAAGTTGGCAGGGAAAACGCGTGAAGATTGTGAAACATTAGAAGTGATGGCGTGTTTGTTGTGGGGAAGGGGATAAGGTTAGGGGTTGAGAGAATGAGAGACATCAGATCAGGGGAGGGAAGGGGTTCCCTGCCTGTCGGGAATTGGGGTTGGGGGTACAGGAACAGGGAGAGAGGCCAGAGGTGGAGACCCCTGAATACGCACGTGCTTTGGGAGCAGCAATGTACAGGCAGAGAGAGGACGATTGCACAAGAGTGGGGGCCCGCAGGGCAGGTGCTCTGTGCTTTAACAAACCACGTATGCGATGCTGGTGGGATGTTACCATGGTCACAGGGACGCTTAAGAAAGTCCACGGGAAAGAAAGTAAGTGCCAAAGGTCCCCACTTCCAAAAGTTGCTGTACGCCACTTCGCTTTTACCAGAGATCTACGTTAGGATTTGTTTTTGCTAACTGAAAGAAATCTGAAAAAAGGTGAAAAGTGAAACTAGCTTCTAGGGTTTGTTTTTACAGCAGGACATTAAAGAGCCTGGGTGTCCCGAACCCCAGAGTGATGTCACCAAGCTCCTTCCCCGGGAGCTGCGCTCAGCAGCTCCGCATGAAGCCACCATGGCTCTGGGCTGTGTCTCTGAACACTGTATGTTAGTTAGTGTGAGTTTCATGTGTGATCTGGTATGATTCAGTAGGTTGTGTTTGGATCTGGAAGCTCTCAAACATGTTTTGGGTGTGTATTAGTGGTTACTACTATTATAGAAAGTCTCATGGACTCTCCGTGTAGCAGGAGAAACATGTATGAGAAGTGAGAAATGAAGCCAGTGTATTGCAGAGACCAGGTGACCTAGATCACCAGTTCCCAAACCAGGTCATGCTTTAGAGTCTCCATTTATTGTTTCCACCCCCCACTTCAGACCCCCCAGAATCAGAGTCTGCAGGATTGGCAGTTTTGTTAGAAAAGTACCATGGGTTTCTAGCATCTAAAAGTTCCCAGAGAATTGTAACCAACAGCTGGACTTGGCAGACACATTGATTTTTAAATCTAACTTTTCAGGGGCCTGCAGCTGTCCTACATGTTGACGGACTAAAACATCCCTTTTCCTAACCATGTGGATAGATGTGCAGTTTAGAGTTTGAGCCCAGACGTTGATTTTATTTCATAGATGCTCAGCTCTGAGATCAGTCTGTGGGTGCCAGGGGAAGTTGAGTGAAAACGTAAGACTGTTGAAATTCTGTTTCTTGAGCATTTCATGGGTAGAGGGGGGGCCTGGGAAAGGGGAACGGAGCTGCTGTTAGGGTTACACAAGGGGAAGCAGAGAGCAGGTAGTAAACAGAAGCCCAGCTTCCCTCACACCTCCAGTGAAGACTGACTGTGTGAGTGGAGAACTCGTGTACTAAACATAGGGTGCTGTTAGTGGTACTGATGAGCTGGCTCCATCAGAAGGAAGCCCGGCCCGGTCCTGCACCGCCCTCACAGTTTATGTGTTTGGGCCCATTGTTGTTATGTGTCAGCCCGTCTCCATGGGGGTCTTCCTCTTTTTTGCTGACCCTCCACTTTTCCAAGCATGGTGTCCTGCAGGGACTGGTCCGTGTTGACAACATATCTGAAGTATGAGAAGCGGATTGTTACCCTTCTAGCTTCTAAGGAGTATTCTGGCTGTCCGTGGCCCTTTCATTGTTCTCCCACACCACAATTCAGATGCTGAAATCAGTCCTTCTGTGGGCTTCCTGGTGCACTGTCCAGCGTTCACATGCTCATGAGGTGATCGAAAAGACCTCTGGGCCAGGCGCACCTTAGTTCTCAAAATAACACCTTCTCTCTTTAACACAGGATAATTCAAGAATATAGCATTTTCTTATATTTTTCTTTGAAATTGTTCTTAAAAGTAGATTTTGCTGCTAGCAGAGCAAGGTCATGAGTACTTTTCACTTACATAACCTCCATAGAAATTGCCTGCTGTGCTTAGAACATTCCGCCACCCCGGTCTCCCTACCGTGCCTCCCTTCCCCCATGAGAGCTGATGTGTACCAGTCTCAGCTGCAGAGTCTGGTCTTTAAAAAAAATTCAGAATGAATTACAGTAAGCTCTGACAGCTTTACTTCGGGGCCCAAAATTCTTAACAGTATTTTAAAATGAGGAAACCAATGATAAAATTTGTATGTTGTTATCAGGGTTTGTTGTTGTTGTTAAGGGCCGTTGAGTCAATACTGACCCCTAGCAACCCTCTATAGGGTTTCTGATAAGCAGCTGGTGAGCTTGAACCACAGACCTTGCAGTTCAAATGGCTTTGCAGTCTGGTGCATTAACCCACAGCGCCACCCCAGGACTCCTGTCAGGACCTAAGCTCCCATTTCTAATGTGACGTTTTCTAAGACTTAGTAATACTGAGTGGAAGTGGTCTCCTGCTTGTAACATATTTGAGTTACCATGAACCGCTCTTAAAGCTGAGTTTTGTGGGGATTTTTGGTACAACTTCTTGTTAGTAATGTGAACTTACATACATACATTGTTAAAATGCCTATCTGTGAGTTTATACATAATGTTTCCAACCACCAAAGACAAATAAAGATCAGATTTATAAAGATACTGGTGCTAAAAATAATAATGGAAACTGAACTTTTTTTTTCTTTCTTTCTATGATGTATTTGACTGATGTCAGAGCCCATCTGTGTCAGAATTGTCAAAACGGAACCCCCTCCTCAGTCAGGGGCTGCCTGTGTACCCTACTGCTATGGTAGACCCCCCAGCATCTCAGTGGTGAATGCAGTGACAGCTCGTGCTGGAGCACTCTCTCTGAAGAAGCTCTCACCTCCTCTAAGTTATTAGGGTCCTCTCCATCCAACAGTTAACATGTTCAGCCACTAACTGAAAGGTTGAGGGTCTAGTCCACCCTGGGGTGCCTTCAAAGAAAGTCCTGGCAGTCTCCTTCCAAAATGCCAGCCATTGAAAACCCTATAGACCACAGCTTTACTCTCACACGCCTGGTATCGCTGTGAATTAGAAACTACTTGAGAGCAACCAACTTTTCCGGTTTTCTCTGTTCTGTTGGCTAATGGGGAAAAAGGAGAGGGATCTGTCTTGGGGAATTTTTATGGGCCAGGCCAGAAGTGGCACATATCCTTCTGGTCATGTGACCTTGCCTAGCTGCAAGGGAATCTGGGAAAGAAACATAGTCCAGCTGGGAACCTAGCAAGTGGTTCATGGCCGTGGCTTTCCCCATGAAAATGGTGGTGTGCCGTGGAGTCAGTTCTGACTGCTAAGCGACCCTGTGTAGCGTTTCCAAGGCTGTACATCTTTACGGGTGCTGAAAGCCTCATCCTTCATTTTCCTGGTTGGTTTGAACCGCTGACCTTGTGGTCAGCAGTCCAGTGCTTCTCCAGCTAAACCAGGACTCCTTCAAGGCTCCTTGTTATTGTTAAGTGTCGTCGAGTCGATTCTGACTCTTAGCGACCCTGTGTAGGGATTTCTGGGAGTGGCTGGTGGGTTTGAACTGATAACCTTGTGGTTAGCAGTTCAGTGCTGATTCTATAGCGCCACACCAGGACTCATCAGTGGTCCTTGGAGTGTGTATTCTCTCTACTTTACAGCCTATAGCCCCACCCACATTTAGTTTTTGAGCTCACTGGCACTGTAGGATAAAGCACTGGACTACAAGGTCAGTTTGAGCCACAAAGTCGACGGTTCAGACCCACCAGCTGCTCTTGGGGTCACTGTGAGTTGGAATTGACTCATTAGCACTTAACAACAACAGAAAAGACGAAAGGTGACCTGGTGTGGTACTTATAGGATAAGCACTGGACTGCTAACCACAAGGTCTGCAGTTCAAACCACCAGCTGCTCCTTGGAAACCCCATACAGGGTCACTGTGAACCGACTCAACATCACATCACAACACCACCACCAGAAGAGACTAGAAGTTTTACCAACAGCTCTGTTCCATCTTCAGAAACACCTGGCTTGTACACACTTGGTTTTTGTAAACAGGACCCAGAGAGATGGAGTTGCTAGGTTTTTTTTTGTTTTGTTTTGTTTTTAGTATAAACAACAAATCACTAGCCAGAAAAATGACTTGTATTCCCCACTGTATTCTTTGCGTCTTGTCAGCAGAAGAAACTCCCTGGAATAATTATCAGTTGCAACTAAATGGTGGTGTGCTAGCTCTTCACAGTGTGGATCTGGCCTGCAATATTTGTCACCCGGGAGGGAATTTTTTTTTTTTTTAACGAAATGCAGAATCTCAGGTTTCCCCCAGACTGACTGGAATGAGAATCTGCATTTTCACAAGATCCCCAGGTGATTTCATGCACAGCAAAGTTTGAGACCCGCCTGTCAGGTGTCGCAGTAACATTTAACTTGTCAGTATGCAACCTGACTTAACTTGGGCTTTGTAGATGGGTGCACGGGGTGTGGGTGTTTGAGAGAATACTCATGCTGCTCTTTACAAGTGTTTTCTTGGAGAGGATGGAGTGGGGAGGGGCTGAGGTTAGTGGAAGGTGGGTGTCCTTACAAAGGGTCACATCAGCAGCTAATGGACCTCCAGGCTCTGTGACCGCCTTTAGGTTCTTTTCTTTTTCTGCCATCGATGGTCTTTGTGAATCTTAAGCCTCAGGGAATTTCAGAGAATACAGTGCAAGCAGCCTTCAACTTTTACACGTAAGGAGAGTCTAGTACAAAAATCAGACGGTGGGCTTGCCGTATTAGCAAGCAGCGCTAGTCCCCTCAGAAAACCAGAAAATTACCTTAAGATCTCTATGTATCGGTTTTGAAGATATTTGAGGTGGTACTTACCGATGATTTAGTGTCGTTTTTTTCTCTATGCTTAAACACGGTAAGAGTGACTCAGGGTAGGCGTTGCTGCCTCTGACGCTAACATAGGTGTGATCTGTGCCGGCCGTCCCGGCCTGTCCTTCCTAGTGGCTGACCCCCTTCCCAGCACATCCCCCAGCATTCTACTGATGCTCAGCTTGTTCATCTCAGGCTGCTTTCACCTACCAAATTGCTGCATTTTTATTGGATCGCCTGGTTCCTGGGGTGCTTGGTTACTGTCTTAATTAGTGTTCCTCAGGCCACTTACTGCAGTGTGATGGGTGAGCCCCGTGGGGCAGGTAAGTGTTTCAGGTGTCAGTTGGCACCTTCCTTAGTGTGTGTGTTGGTGGGGGGGATCTGATGGTCTTGGCCTCTGAGGCAGATGGCCTGGACCCCACATCCAGCTCCACCCACCTGGATCCTGAGCCCCAATCCCAGCTCTACTAGCCTATACCCCAGTCCCAGCTCCACCCACATGCACCCCAATCCCACCTCCACCTGTCATCTCCTGCACCTCAGTTTTCACATCTGAGAAAAGTGCCGGCCCCCTCGTAACCACTTCATGTACACTAGCCACCGTCCCACTGGGTGGAGCCTCTTTGGGCCCCTTTTGTAGGGAACACACGTGCTGTGGACGGACTGTGGTGAGTTTCAGACACTGAAACCTAGATGGGAGCCGGGTTTTGTTGTTTTTGTCTTTTTATGGTGGTGTCGTTGTTAGAATTATGGCAGGTCTGGGCTTTTGGAGCAGCCCTGCAGGGCCACAAGGACGCAAGCAATGGCGTGCGACCAGCGGGCCCCTCGCACCAGCCCAGTGAGGGTCTTGGCATTCTGGCATGTGCTTTTGTACCGCAGTGAGCTGCCATCTTGTCTCTGCTGCCTCCAGAATGTCTCTTCCTTCCTTTCAGCCTCTGCTCACCCAGGACTGTTTCCTGACCTGAGTCGGCTTGGGTTGCGTCTCTCTGTGTCTGAGAACTGCAGTGACCGAGGCACTTACACTGGGGGGCGTCAGAAAGTTCCTGGGGAAGCCCATTCTCTCTTCCTTCCATTCCTCCACAAACTTGTGACGCCCCCTGAGACTTCACCTTTGATTGTGCTGTGATTTCTTTGGGTCCCTCACCTGTGGTTCCTGCTCTTTAGACAAAGAGGGAGTGTGTACTAGGGGCTGGGCTTCAAAAAGTTCATGGAAAAATGAAATTGAAGGGTAATGGACTCTCCCAATGAGCTTTTTGAAGACCCCTCATTAAGTCCCAAAAGAAAAAAGGCCCATGTTCTGGACTGAATTTTACACTGCCACTATATGTATTTAAGACCCTAACTCTTACTTTACCTGTGGGGTTAAGGAACCCTGGTAGCATTGTTAGATAAACTCCCTGGAAGCTTGGCAGTTTTGACCTGCCAGCCACTCTGAAGGAGAAAGATGCAATTAGCTGTTACCATAAAGATTTACAGGCTCAGAAAGCCTGTATAGAGTCACTGTGAGTTGGAAGCCACATGTTGGCACTGGGGTCCTCCCTGGGGGTGGAATCCCATCTGGAAGTCGGGTTCCTTTATTGTGTTAGCCTGCTCGTACTGGTGCCATGACTTGTGAGATAGGAAAAGAGCGGCACAGTCAGGAGAAGATTCGGTCACCAGAGGATTTCAGAGAGATGAAGCCCTTCCCCCAGCTCCCCGAATTCCGACTTCCAGCCCCTTAAACTGGGAATGAATTCCTGTCTGTTAAAGTCGTCCTCCAGCAGCGCTGGAGAACTCAGATTGTTGTTGTGAAGTGCTATCGAGTCAGTTCCGACCCATAGCGACCCTGTATAGGGTTTCCACCAACCTTGCAGTTCACACAGCTTTGCAGTCTGACGCATTAACCTACAGCGCCATACCAGGACTCTGATCATCAGAGGCATTTTAAAGGCAGAGACCTGGGCCGGTGAGTAGAGAAGAGATAGCCAGGACCATGCATGCCTTTGTTGTTGTTAAGTGCTGTCAAGTTGGTTCCAACTCATAGCCACCCTCTATAAGGCTTCCAAGGAGTGGGTGGTGGGTTTGAACTTCCGACCTTGTGGTTAACAGTCCAGTGCTAATCCAACAGTGCCACTCCAAGACCTGCACTATTCAGTACAGTAGCCACATGGGACTATTTGAATGTGAATCAATTAATTTTATTTATTTATTTTTAAAAAATGTGTGAATTATGTGATAGTTTACATGAGAGAACATTAATTTTACATTCATCCTATTGTATATTGTTTTGTTGCCGTGGTTACAATCCCCTCCATGCATCATCAACCAACCAAAGGGTATACTCAGCAAGCCTGACCCCCGGTCGTCAGCACACAGCCCCTCTCCCTCTCTATATCTAAAGTCCCCAGCTGCTCTATCTCTCCACGTCATCGTCTCTGCCTCCATCTCTGGTATCACTGCTTCTCTGGATAGGGTCCCGCTCTCTGCTCTTCTCCCTTGATGGTACCAGGGACCTCTGCTCCTAGACTGAAAGGTCAGTCACTCCCCTTCTTGCTACAAAACGTCTACCTTTACATTTCCAACCCTCACAATCAGTCCTGATAACAATTATTTACTATTGTATCACAGGAGACCTATCCACATTTCCTGCCTAGACAGATTGGATACTACTCAGTGGAGATTCTACCTTCCTCTGTTCCCATCTTGGTTTCAGTGTCTGAAACCCACCACGGTCTGTCCACCTAGGTTCCCTCTTTAAAGCTTATAAGCCAGTCACTTCTTGCCTTTGTAGCCCCCCACTTTGGGTAACCAATGTTCAAGTTGCCCATCCCTGTATATTCTGTGCATGGAAGGGGGGGTGGGAATGATCCTCGCTGTAAAAATTAGCTCCCTCTTTTGAGCTACTGCATCCATAGGTGTAGATCAAGTTCATCAAATTGTATCAGATTACTCTTTTTTTTTTTTTTTTTTTCTTTCTTCTAGTTGAGCTCTGATCATCCAGTCATTGAAGCCAGGTCAAGTGGGTGTTACCTGCAAGTGTGGGTTTTCTTGTGCATATGCCCTCTCTTCTTAGCAGCTGGATGCTTCACTCTCCACTCTAGTCCTCTGTGGCTATGTCACTGACTCTGGGCCCGAGTCCCCAGGTCTTGCCACACTGCTGGCCAACCAGGTCCCCACCTGGGTTCACAGGAGTCTGTTGAACACTGTAGGGCTTAGCTCACAGCTTCATTGCTGTTTTCCCCTCACTTCCCCTTATCGGTGACGAATGTGGTCACCAATCAGACATGTATTCCCATTGAATCTTAGTCTTGGAAGGGGGTTTGCCGATTAAATTTTTAATTTCAGTACAAATAAAGATTTAATTCCTTGGTTACACTGGCCACGTTTCAGGGGGCTCACCATTAGCTGTGGCCGTGGCTGGTGGTGACCAGCATGGCTGTGAGCATTTCCACCATCACAGAACTTTCTATCAAACTTCTATCGAGAGTCAACAGACTTGAGGCGGCCTTTTTAGGAAGTGGTGTCTATGAGTTCCAGATCAACTTCATTCCCCCAAGAAAAAGGCTTTTCAGCATTTTCCTGGGACTGAGACACCAGAGTTTTAGAGAGGTGGATTTCCCTTTGCATTCAGAATCTGTTCTTTGTTACTGTCTCATACAAAAGAATATGCAGGCCTTCGACATAGCTTGTGTGTGTTCTTACTCCAACCCAGCTGGTTTTCAACAGCTGTTTGCCAAAGCAGCCGGCTCACCAGCGCTCACCTACGGGCCACCAGTGGTAGCTGGCTCTTTTTCATAGCTATAAAGGCACCCTCTGGTGGGCTGCACTTGCCCATCTTTCCTCCTTTGGTTGGCCGTTCCCTTATTTCAATTGAGGGAAGCAGATGACCAACCTGAACAAAGCCGACCTTCTCTGTAGAGACTTGCATTCAGTGATTCAGCTGCAGGTTGAAGTGGGTGTCATGTTGAAAGTGCCAGTGTGGGTCGGTCAGCCCTTCTGCCTGCCGTAGAACTTTAAGTCTGTGCCGCCTCTCCAAACAGGTCACCACAAGGGGATCCGGGGAGGACTCGAATTTGTCGGCAAACAGAGAAGGCGATCGAATGATCCAGGGCAGGTCTCCCGGTCCGTAGACACAGATATCTTGGATGTACCGGCCTGCGGAAGCAAACGCAAACCCTTAGCTGCCTGTTTCTCCACCAGTTTATATTCATGCAAAAAAAGCGACCCCCGCTGCTTTTGTGTCGACCCTGATGCTTAGCTTCATAGGGGTTTAAAGTACGCATGGTCTCATTGATTTCTCTGAGGCTTGGATTTATGATGGGAAGGGAAGCTGCCACTGTTTCTGTCAGTGGTTTTGAAGACGTGTCACGGCTACTTCAGATGCATACTATGGGATCGGTATCTGGTTGTGACCCGAGGAGGTGAGAGAGCGGGCATTTGTCCTGGGAAGTCTAGAATCTGACAGCCTCCATCTTAAGTTCCATACAGGGTTTAGAACTGGTTCTGCCCAGGTCAGTCATGGCCAAAGTAACAAAAACTCACACAGACCCGAATTTTAAAAACTAGAATGTACTGAAACGGGAAGAATTACAGGTCAAATCCCTGCTAGAAACTTAACCGCCTCTTAGAAAAGAAGGGCATTGCATGGCAATCAAAGCTCCTGAGAGGCAGAGTTGGAAATAATGGTGCCCGGCTCAGAGACGGTGGCCGACTGCCCTGCTCTGAACGTCTGCTGTCCCCACTGTCCTGGCGGTGTCACATCTCTACGTCAGCCTCCAGAAAGACAGCTGGGGGGTTGGGGGCGGGGGGTGGGGAGGCACAGGATTTGGAGACCCAGCTCTGCCACTTCCTGTGACTTTGGGAGTGACCTCACTTCTAATCTGTGATGTGTGAAGAGTGATGCTTTCTACCCCGAATTGTGAGAATTGACTTCCTAATGGCCAACCTGCACCCGGAATGTCTTGTCCACCATCCCCACAGTAGGCCTGGGTCCACTGACAGACTGACCTCAGTGCCCTTTGCCAGCAGAAGAGGTTGCACACCAGAGCCAGCAGCAGAGCCAGCGATGGAAAGAGCCTCCCCTGAGAGTTTACGCTCACAGGACAATGATTAGAGTTACAATAACCAGACTCTTCTCCCAAGTGGTACTCAACACCTGCTTTCTAAAAGTCTGTTACAAGAACAGCTCTGAATTGTGACTTTATCATCGGCAGCAACCGCCCCGCAAGGCTTCCTAGTCCATCTGCACAATTTAGGGAGAAAGCCCTTCCTTCTCTGATCACTTGTTTCATTGTCCCAAATGATTTCATTGATGCGGTGACAGCAGCAGTGGGCTCAAACATACCAAC
>NW_006408541.1:4281506-4292407 GCF_000296735.1 Chrysochloris asiatica | reverse complement strand
CCGTTGTGCACAGGGTCACTATGAGTGGGGACTGACTCCACAGTACCTAATAACAGCAGTAGCTCCAGTGTGTGTGCGTCACCCACTTTGTAAAGAAAGGACTAAGGGGGTTTGCTAATCAGTGTTTAAACTGCCCCCTTTCTACTGAGGGAGTGGGTACCCAAACAGATCATATCTGTCTTGCTTTTTAAAAACTTTCCTAGAAAACCGTCCCAGCCCTCAGCATGCCTGCCGGGAGAGGGCGGCTGGGCACACAGTGAATGGAATCACTAGGCTTTGGACTTCCCTGGTATTTGGTAGTTTTTATTCATCTAGAATCTGTTCACGTTAGGTCAGTGTTTTCAATAGCTTGAAAACTAGGCTGACAGAGGCTGTTCTGTATATCCAGTCGATTCACACCTGAGGACCTTGTCCCAATGCACTGGGCAAAGGGGTCCTTGTATCTCTGTGCTGTTGTGCCGGAGAATTGGCAGGGGACAGATAGCCTGGAAGGTCAGAGTGAAAACCCAAGCCAGTTGCTGCCGAGTCAATTCCGACTCCTTGGCCCAGTAGGATAGGGCAGGGCTGTCCATAGAGTTTCCAAGGCTGCAAAACTGTACGCAGACCAACTGCCCCGTGTTTTTCCTCAGAGCACCTGCAGGGTTTGAACTGCCGACTTTTCAGTTAGCAGCCGAGCATTTAACCACTGCACCACCAGGGTTCCTAGAGCTTGGCGTCTAAAACTTTATTTACACAAACCCACTGCCACTGAGTCAACTGTGACTCATAGCGACCCTGCACAGGGTTTTCCGAGACCTTAAACCTTTACTGGAGCACACAGCCTGGTCTCCCACCCGTGGATTGGCTGGTGAGTTTGAACCAGTGACTTTGCAACTCATAGCCCAAAACTTAAGCCACAGTGTCATGATTCCCCTGCCCTGTAACGTTGGTTCTCTCCATGGTCCTTTCAAAAGCTCTCCCAGAGCACAGGACTATGGGCTCTACACAGGACTGCCCTCTCAGAGGGAAAGTCTCTCTGCCTACATCCAATTGGTCTGAGCCCGAGACTGCTTTTGCCAACTGGGTTAGAGGGCAGATGTTTTCTGTCAGTGCAGTGAGCTCAGATCTGCTGCTCCTGAGATTCTAATGAAAAACTCTTCACTACCCACATGCCCTTGAGAGTAGGTGTCCCTGTAGGATAAGCATTGGACTGTGAACCACAGGGTCAGCGGTTCGAGCCCACCAGCTCCTCCACAGGAGAAAGATGAGGCTGTCTACTCCTGCAAAGATGTACAGCCTCGGAAACCCTGTACAGGGTCGCTATGAGTCAGAACCAACTCGATGGCACATAACAACAACATACAATTGAGAGTAGGTTGAATTATATTCCTTTGTGGAAATTAAACTTATATTAAAAAAAAAAAATTCTGACTCTTCCGGGGGCATGCAAGCAGAGCCAGTGTGAGGACTGCCGCTCTGAGCAGGTAGTCAGCACTTCCTGTCAAGGACCAGCAAGTAAGCAGTGTTGGTGTTGCAGGCCACACTCTCCTCAGTTTTGCGTAAACGAATGGGTGTGGCTGTTTTCAATAAAACTGTATTTACACAAACAAGGGCCAGTTGCCCACGGGCTGGCCTCTGCTCAGAATGCATGTCCCATGTTCCTTACTCAGTTTTCTTTCTGAGAGAGCGCTGACAGGAGATCCCCGGCTCAGATTTAATCAAAAGCTACAGCCCAGTTTTGTGTTGACTTTGTGACAATGTATCAGCTGGTATACACTTGGCTCTGTGGATGTTAGTCTTCAGTTTTAAAAAATTGTGGGGGGCGGGGGGGGAGTGTTGTTGTTTTGCTTTGTCTACACCAGTGTGAATCAAATCACCCCTAACTCCAGATTCCTTTGACCCAGGGCAAGAGGATCTGTCCTCTCAGAGTGACTCAGGTGGTGGTGTGGTGGCTGTGTAGTGTTTGTCTGGTACTGACTTGGAGTTTACCTTTGCACCCATCATGAGCTTTTCCTTCCTCGTGTTTCCACTTAATGGCACGGACGTCTCCTTCCCAGCCAGCGTTCGGTGTCGCTCCTGGGGCATCTGCAGGGAACAGAACAGGCAGATGGGTGGGCTCCAGACGAGGGCATTGAGACGTGGCATCTCTGTTTCACCCAGAAAGATGGTGGGCAGGAAAATCCAACCTTTTCAGAAATGTGTAGCTCAGTCTGGTCTGAGCAAAGACTAACGCACTGGACAAGGGTGGAGCGGCCCCTGGCCCTGGCCGAAGGGTTGGCCAGGTTAGAAGTTGCCAATTCTGTTCCTCCATTTCATTTACTATGTGTTTGCAAAGGTCTTTTTGGCGGGGAGGATTGTGTTTTTCTCGAAAACTGCCCTGTGGTTTGAAAATTGGATTATCAGTGGCTATAAGAGATTGTAAAAAGTCCTCCACAGATTTCTGCCAAATTTTGGACTGAGGAGTTTAGTTTTCAAGCTTAAAACCACATTTCCTTACCAATCAATCTTACACAAAGAGAAGCAACTTAATCCCACTTAATGACACCCATCAGAGTTTTCTCTCCCTGTCAGAGAGGCAGTGGGAATGCTGGTGGTGCTGTAGGGTAAAGCACTGTGCTGCTCACCACAAAGTCAGCAGTTCAAACCCACTAGCCTCTCCTCAGGAGAAAGATGAGGCTTTCTGCTCTTCCTGTTCCCATAAGGAAACCCTATACAGGGTCACTGTGAGTCATAACACCCGTGCACACATTGCCACAAAAACAACAGGTTCTGGTGTGGCGCTGTGGTCTAATGCGTCAGACCGCAACATCATTTGAATTGTAAGGTCGGTGGTTCAAGTTCACCAGTCACTCCTTGGAAACCCTATACAGGGTCACAATGGATCAGAACCAACTCGACGGCACTTCACAACAACAACACTGTAAAGATCTCTTAGTGTGATGGCCAGTACTAGCAGGCATCCAGTAATATTTGCTAATAAGTAAACCAACTTTCCAGAAACGTGTGCTCAGAATGTTCAAAAGACTCAGTGTGAGGAGTTACCACATGCTAGCCTGTCTTCAGCAGGTTGGGGGGAAACAGGGTTCCCTGCTAACTTCCAAACTCTGAAGGCACGAAACACCTCCTTTGTTCTTCCCAAGAGGAAGGCTTTGCAAAACGTGGAGCAATTTACTGAGCAGGAATCCAAAGAAGCTTCAGTTAGGAGTTAAAACCACCCATTACTGACCTGACCGGACGCCCTTGTTTCTGGATTGTTCCTACCTTTCACTCGGTTCAGGGTCACCCAGTAATGTTGCTCTGGACTGTGGATCCCTCTGCTCCATTGAAGCAGGTCTTTTGCCCGGACATCCGTCAGGACAAACTCAACAAACTTCCTTGTCAGTGCATAGTGAGCACTCCCGAAGTAGATTGGTAAGTTGTGGGGGGGTGCCTCCTTGAATCTTCTATTTGGAGAGATATAGATATTTGATTCGGGGGTGAATTTGGAGTGGCTTTGATTTGAGTTGGCTCTAGGGCTCGCTGGCGGCTGGATTGCGCCAGGAGTGATGTTTTTACCATTCCATTTGCTTCTGAGGTAGTGTATGATCTCCTTGTTGGTTTTGATTGGAAAATCCTGTCCACAAAGATTAATGACATAGTTCCATTGAAATTTGGAACGGACTAGATCTTTCATGCAATAAATGTCAGCCTGTAGTCTTGTAAAGCCAGCAGAAGCAACCTTTGACGAAATAAAAATGTTCTCAAAGCAGTTAGCCAGAGTTTGCACTGCAGTCTTAAACTTCTTTGAGGCCTTTTCGTCAACATGGATACAGTAAACATTTTGAGGTGCATAAATTGCCCTGAGAAGCCGCACAAACATGATCAGCTCCCTCTGAATGGTCAAAATATAGGCCAAGGAGAAATTGCCCTCTTCTGCAGACAGGGGTCTGGTTATGAACCGTAACCCCTGGGAAATCATGGAGCAGTTTCCCGGGGTGTATAAATGTGTGAGTATTTCAGATCGATGAGGGTTTTTACAGAATTTTGCAATGTAGGGGGCTGCCCCCTTGCCTTCAAATAAAGCTGAGCACAGTTCATCTGGGTAGAAGCCACACTCCACTGCTTCTGGGTAGGTGGGTTCCTCTTCTGGGTCCTCAGGAGCTGGATCCCTTAAATACAGAAAGAGGATGATGCAGAGGGCTGCACCCACGAAAAGTCCAGACTTGGTGGCTCGCAGCTGGCTCATGGTGCCCGCTCCCAGCGCCTCCTTCTTACCATAGTGTGGACTGCTTTCTTTGGAGTTTCCTGAAAGAACAACAGATAGATTTCAGGGTGTTGTAACTTCTCCCCAGTACTTGATGGAGGTAGAGTCTATTTGTTTAAAGTCTACAGTTTGCCCAGAGGTTACCACTCTTCAAAGCTGGCTCAGTAAATATTTGTTGATTATTTCGCGCTTAGGTTAAGAGGCTCCATTTTATAATTTAGCTGGTTGTCGTTATTGTACTATGCTGGTGAGTCAGTTCCAACTCGTGAGTGACCCTGTGTAGGGTTTCCTAGAAGTCTGAACCACAAAGCAGGCCAGTGCCTATCCTACAGCGCAACACCAGGACTCCATAGTTTACCTCTGCATCCAGTTTTTAAGATCAAGTCATAAATTACATCATCGTTTATCTTGATGAACACAAAACCATTATTATAATTAATACATTTTATATCTGGTCACTTCTAAAACAAACAGAAAGGCCGATCAGAAATGCAGTTCATTAGGAAGAAAACTCTGTCTTAAAATGAAGTGAAATTAAAGCTTTTAATTACTTCCCTTTCAGAAACCTGGTTCCGACTAGATAGTTAACGTGAAACATTACGGAGGGTTGGCTATGTCCTTACGTGGCTGCCAAGTTACTTCCAGTGCTTAACTGTCAAACCACTGACACTCAAGCCAGCCAGACTGACCTGTACCCTCAACCCTCACAGCTAGTATGACTCGGACCCCACACCTCAGGGTTTCTATGTGATTAGTACACACAACAGTGGCATGGTAGATTTTTATTGTCAAACATCAAGTGTTAGATACAGAGATGAGTCCATAAGTGAGGAGTAGGTGTGTTCTGTTCCATCTCCTCTTGTATGAGAGCTTTAGCGTTGTTGATGTTGTTGTTACGTGTCATCGAGTCGGTTCCGACTCATAGTGACCCTGTATAGAGTTTCCAAGGGGTGGCTGATGAGTTTGAACCACCGCCCTTGTGGTTCAGACCAATCTTATGGTTCAGTGCCACAATGGAAGGCGTTTGGGAAGCTTTTAATTTGTCTTGGTTTTCATTTTAAGCTTATCGTCAAAATAAAACATTCTGATATCACGGAACTAAGGTGGCCCCGCTTCACCAACAACCTAGACCAGTGGATATTTTCAGTGGTCTGTGATAATTAGTGGAGACAAATCTCACGGGTAAGCTCATTGTCCTTCAGGACCCTGGACAGTGTGCCCTCCTTTCTGTAGAGTCGGGCACATGAACTTGGTTAAGTGCTCAGACTTTGTTTAGAGCAGTTTTCACAGTGCCGGGCGAACTCTTCCTTCTGACTAAGGTTCACTGAAGTTAGAAGCAGATGTGGCCGGCTGTCCTGCTGAGCGGGAGCTGTCTCCCACCGTCTCACCCCAAGCTTTTCCAGGCAGGCAGGTCAGCTCTGTAAATGAAGCCTTTGGAGACACCACTGCTGCTGATTATAAATAGTTCTGACTGTTGCTTTAGCTCACATCTAGCCAGTAATATGAAAATGCCCAGAGGAGTAAACTCTTTGGGGGCCCGGCAATTTTTTTTCCCTTTTAGGGAGGAGCACCATTTTCAGTTTTATCACCATGGCCTAGCCTCAGTTCCTGCTGAGCTGTGTTTCTCTGTGACTCTAATCAGACTCATTGGTAAGCATGAGAATCTGTTTACAAGAACTGGGTATGTAGCTGTATTTCTAAGTGTGGAGAATGTGCCACTCATAAGAAGAGCAGTTCTGACGGATTTGGGAACCTTTTTGTTCCCTCCACAGAGCAGTGTATTTAAGATACTCATTTATTTATTTGAATCCTGAATAAGGGAGAGCTGCCATCGCCTGTTTGTGGAGCAGCCAGGCGCGTTGTTTGCCTAGACCAGACCTTTTCCCACAGTGACCCGGTTCTGTGTCTTCATGTCTCATAAACACCACGAATGATTCTAGCCAGCGAGGGGAGGGGGAGGCATTTGTCCTTAGTGAGAGGATTGTAAAGGCTTTTTCCCTGTACTTTCTGTTCTTAAATTCCTTATCTGGAAGGAGCCCAGAGATGCTGTGGGCTAGGCATTGAGCTCCTAACCACAAAGTCAGCGGTTCAAACGCACCAGCCGCTCTATGGGAGAAAGATGAGGTTGTGTGCTCCTATAAAGATTTAGAGCCTCAGAAACCCTTTATAGGGTCAGTAGATGTTGGACTCTACTCGGTGGCAGTGGGTTTTGTTTTGTTTAGGTCTTATATTTTTAATAAGGTTTGAAACCACCCAGTCCTGGAGATCTGTTTTTGTAAAGGTGACGGCCCAGAAAATCGTGTGGAGCATCTGCACTCCGTAACATGTGGTCTCACTATTTGGCACCAATTTGAAGTCTCCTCATATATTGCTAAGGAGCCTGGTAGCGTAGTGGTTATGAATCGGGCTGCTAACCTCAAGGTCGGCAGTTCGAAACTACCAGCTGTTACGTGGGAGAAAGATGAGGCTTTCTGCTCCCGTAAAGATTTGCAGCCTCGGAAACCCTGTGCAGGGTCACTATGAGTCAGAACTGACTCCATGGCACTTAACAACAACAACAACAATATATATTGCTATTATTAAGTGCTGTCTCAGTGACCCAGTATAGGGTTTGCAAGAAGTACCTAGTGGGTTTGAACCACTGACTTGGTGGTTAGCAGTCTAGTTCTTACCCTACAGCGCCACACCATGTCCTTGTATATGTTGTTGTTGTTGTTATGTGCCGTTGAGTTGTTTCCAACTAATAGCCACCTTCTATAGGGTTACCAAGGAGCAGCTGATGTGCTTGAACCGCCGACCTGGCAATTCAAACCAACTTTGCTGTCCAGCGCATTAACCCACGGCGCCACACCAGGACGCCTCCTTGTATACAGTAGCATAGAATTAAATTCATAGCTTTCAGGCAATGGATAATGTTTTTAAGATTATACCTATAATTCTCTGAAGATTTATGACTTCCCAGAGATGCTATAAAATACCTTGTGATTGAAATCATTATTAATGCTGTGGTTAGAAAGTGGAACTGCTTTTACATTTTATTACATTTTTCCCAAACAAAGACGTTTCCCAAGGAGTTGTTTCTAAGCACATTATTCATCCAAGTGTGGGTGTCCTCTTGTTTTCTCCCTAATCTCTCTAGAGTCCCCTCTCCCTCCCCATCCCCAGCAAGCCTTTGCCACCAGAAATAAACATGAACAATGTGGGCTCTGTGTCAGGTTTTCCTAACAAAGCAAACTCGTTGCCATCAAGCCAGTTCTTACTCCTGGCAACCCTCTAGGACAGAGCGGAACTGTTCCCACAGGGTTCCCAAGCTGCGGTCATCTTTACGGCCGCAGACTGCCAATCGTTCTCCCTCAGCGTGACTGGTGAGTTTGAACTGCTGTCCTTTTCGTACGTAAAGACTCTCAAAATCCGCTGAACTGCATTTGTATCGCAACATGCTGTATTTTCTTAGAGGAAAACAATTAAGATATCCATTCCTCACAAACACACCAACAACAACATTTGCTTTTCATTACTGGCACAAAACAAGATCTGAGGGTGTGCACCTGACCCATTGCCTCTCACCGGAGGAGCTAAGCGTAGCATTGCTAAATCCTCCTTGACCTTTTGAAAAGACTCCACTTTTCTTTCCTTTGGCTTCCACAGAAAGTCAGGAGGCGTTTTGAGGGAAATAGATACATCGCTTTCAAAATATTTCTGATATTCCAGTACTTCTACTTTAAAACCACGGCGGGGCCCAAGAAAACCTGCTTAGCTCGTGCCACTCCTGATGGGGACGTAATTAATGAGGCACTCACCAAGGGGAGGGAGTCTGGGCAGGGACCATCCGCTGCTCTGCTCCCTGCTTGCCGCTCACCCAGCTGAAAGCAGGCAGGCTGCGCAGTTCTGCAGGTTTTGTCGCCCTCTGGTCCCTGGAGAATTGCGTTCCTGTTGATTCTGACCTGGAGACTGAAAACTAGAAGCCTGTACTTCTGTGAACATTTCTTCAGAACCGGTTTACCAACTTAAATTAAAAACAAAAAAAAACCCCACACACAACTACAGAGAACACCTGGTGAGGCAGAGCTGTTCCATGTGCTAAAAGCTTCTGGGTGAAACCTTGAGCAGCTGCTGCAAGTCAGGTTCTTGAACTGGAGAGGGAAGAATTTAGTTATCTGATCCCTTTTCATTAAAGGGAGAGAGGCAGTTAGAGAGAGAATTGTGTTCATTCCGGAAAATCCGGGCGATTTCACCCTGGCTCTCAAGAGAACCTGAATCCAGGGAGCCGGGTCAACCTGGGCCTTTTCAGTCTCTATAGCGCCACCAAGAGGAGAGATTGTGCCCTCTCGTGTCCCCAGGCTGCTCTTGTATGTCTTTGCTCTTTGGTACTTTTCCTTTTCACATCCTCCCCTCATCTGGTTTTAAAGATCCTCTCACTTGCTGTATACTCTTGCACGTTCACACAGACGCAGCTGTTTTCACCACGATTTAAAAAGAACAGTGATAAACAGAAAGGTTGTTCTGTGTGTACTCCCATGTGGAGGAGCCTTGGAGACATGATACTGAGCAAAAACAAGCCCGTCACAATAGGGCACTATGGCATGGCCCCACTTCTGTGCAGAGACAGGGGAGGGGAAGATGGGCCCCACGGTCTGAGGGGACGCTGGGCTTCTGTTGGGTGGGTGATGGAAGTTTGAAAACACCTGAGTGTAAGGGTGGAGCAGCGTGATCAGCATACGTCCAGGTCGCTGAGCTCAGGACAGACGTTTTCTTGCATATGTATTTCCCGCGGTTAGAAGCAGGAGAGGGTCAGGAGGCGTAGGGACATGACTCACATACCCTAGAGACTTACTCCCCTGTGCACACACCGCTAGAGTCCCAGGGTAACTCTGAGACACCTGTGTGGCTGATACTGTAGGTCGGCTTTGTAACCATTCAGATAAAGGAAGATACCTGTGTGTGTGAGGGGCAGAGCGAGTGGGGGCTCATCCAGTCTCTGTGGCTCCACAAAGTCTGGATTCCATGAGAATCTGGACCAGGAGCCAATTGATGGAATCTTAAATAGTGACAGTGTTGCAGTGTGTTTGTGGTGTTTACACAAAAATCTATTTGTTCCACCATTCTGTGGTGAAGCCCCGTGTGCCTCATCTTGTGTTCAGATCCGTGAGTAGAGGTCCTGACTTTATCTACCAAGAATCAGGAAAGGCACAGTCGTTGTTGTAACATTGGGTTACAACAGCATGCTTGTTGTAAACTGTCATGTGAGTGCCATTCCTGAAGGACAGGTAGAGGTGTACACAGCAGTGGACGGGCCGACAAGCCAGCATCCTGAAGGAACTGGTGGTTAGTGGGCCAGGTGTTGGGGGAATTCATATGCAGCCTGATTAAAATTGAAACAAAGAAACCCTAGTCAGTTGGCCGTAGGACATAGATACATAGCAATTCACTAAAGACGCTTTCTGCAAGCAGGCATCTATTTTCTTTCTATTTACTCAAGCATAGTTCTTTGGGGCTCCAGTTCCCCAGAGACTGGCATTTTCCTCTGCTTCCTGTTGTTGTTGTCCTTCAAGCTTGTATTTATGGTGAGGAAAGCAGTTGTCCTGAAAGATAATTTACAAGAGACTAACTTGTCTGTGTAGGGAATGGGATGAGACCACCTAGCTGGAGATAAGTAAAGGAAACAACTGTCTATTCTTTAGCTTTCTCTGAGTTCTGCCATGTAGACACTCACCCCAGTCCTGGGTTTACCAGGCTTCATCGCTACAGAAGCACACTGTTATGTCTTTTCTTCCACTGATGCCCTGGTGGGTTCTGGGGCTTTTGGTTAGCCAAGCGCTTAGACATCGGGACTCATGACAGCAGCATCTTAGGTGAGTTAGGAGCCCTGGGGGGCGTGGTGTGTGTTCGACGGGGAGGAGCAGCTCAGAGGAGGGTCAAGATGGATCCCCAAGTCATAGGTGCTGTCACAGCTACTGAATGGTGCATGGAGAACAATCGAACTGCTGTACACGGGGGAAGTGCCGAAAGTGTGTAGAAAAATGGAATTAAAAAGATAATGGGATTTTTCCATGAACTTTTTGAAGCCCTCTCATATTTGGCTGTGTATATTCTCAACAACAGTTACATACCTAAAATGATAAGTTTTTCAAGTCAACCCACCTGCGTTTGTTGATTGTAAGGCATAGGAACCAGGCTCCAGGATGTCCCAAGAGGGATTCCTGGTTCAGAGATGCAAACACCACTGTGGGAACAGTGATGGGAAGCCCCCGAGCCTCTGCTTACGGGGGTGAGGGGGTGGTGGTGGTGGTGGTGGTAACATACTGTGCTGAGTTCTCCCATCAGGGCACACCCCCTAAAGGAAACATACGGATGGCAGACCAATATTCAGGTACTAGTCTGCCTTGTCTTTGAACATATGAAACATGTTTTTCCTATTCTCAGAATCTCTGAAACACTATATACGATTCCTTTTTGGGAATGTGTCATTTCTTGACCTTTTTCTCCCATTTTTTGAGCATTTAAACAAAGTATTCAAAGGAAGCAAAATATAGGATGAGCATAACCATTTTCAACTGCATAACAGCACACAGCAGGGAAAAAAAATTAAACACTGAAAAATATGTTTTCTGTTTTGGGTTTAGTGTGCTGTTACTTTTTCTTTATGTACCTAGTATTTTTATAATAAGAGGTGGGGTGG
>NW_006408541.1:4268261-4281042 GCF_000296735.1 Chrysochloris asiatica | reverse complement strand
TCCTTCCTTCCTTCCCTCCTTTCCTCCTTCCTTCCTATCTTCCCTCCTTCCTTCTTTCCCTCCTTCCTTCCTTCCCTCCTTCCTTCCTATCTTCCCTCCTTCCTTCCTTCCCTCCTTCCTTCCTTCCTTCCTTCCCTCCCTCTCTCCCTCCCTCCCTCCTTCCTTCCCTCCTTGCTCCTTCCCTCCTTCCCTCTTTCCTTCCTTCCCTCCTTCCTTCCTTCCTCTGTTTAATTGTTGAAAGTCTGCACAGCAGAACATACAGCCGTTATTCCATTACACACCAGTGACAGCGATGGGTTCTTCGAATTGTGTGCCCTTTCTCACCATCTGTTTGTGATTGCTCCTCCCCATGCCCCTAAGCTTCCGATCTGAGCTTGCTATTGTGAGTTTGACCCTGTATAGACACTTTAAAGCAGCACAGTGCTCGGGACAGGCATTCTTTATGAATTATGCCAAACTGCTGTTTGGTTTAAAGTTAACTTTGCTGTCGAGTTGGTTCCAACTTAAGCAACCCTGTGTAGGGTTTCCCTGGAGCAGCTGGTGGGTTTGAAACGCTGACCTTTTATCCTTTAAGCGCTGACCTTTTATCCTTTAAGCGTTTATCCTACAGTGCCACGCCAGAGGGTATTGATATAGTTTAAGGTTTAAAAATGAGCTCAGGGCAATATGGGCAGCGGAGGGAAGGAGTTGTTCATCCAGCCTCATTGACTCCAGACAGTCTGGATTCCATGAGAATTTGAAAGTCTGTTCTTTATTTTCCCCCTTTTGATTAGGACTCCTCTGTAGAGACTTTGGTAGTTTAGTAATTGTAACCACTATTCTCTTAAAAACGGCCCTCTGACCTTCAGTATGGAGAAGAGCTTCTGGGGTCCACTGCCCAGGTTTCAGTGATTCTCCCTGGGGTCAGGCAGGAGCTCCCCTGGGCCAGTCCTACGTAAGCCCAAGCAAGTAAAGCTATTGAGAGCATGGTTTGGCCTTTAAAATGGATCTTTCTGAAAAAGCAAGATATCTCAATTTGCCATATAAGACTAAAACGCATAACGACTTTTTATTTCTGATGGTTAAATTCAGCAATTAGAATACAGCTCTGAGAAGGTGAGACTTGACACAACCGAATGCAGGATAGATAGTTCCCACCACTCCTGACTAATCCCCCCTCCCCAACACCAGAGAGAGGCGGGCTGGGAGGAAGGGGCAGAACTGATTCCTGCTGCCTGGTGGCTGAATGCTCAGCTCCAGGCCCCATGGTGCCCTATCTATACCACCTGACAGATCTGTTCCTGCCATCTTCTTCATTCCCTCAGCAAGGAAGAGCCCCACAGGGGCAGGCTCCCCTCAGATCGCCCCTAGGGGAGCTTCTCAGGGGAACACATAGCACGGGAAACACAGAGGGGAGAGGGTTGAAAGTGACAAAGTAGACATTGTGAAAGTTACAATCTGTTACGCTTCAAAGGATACAGTCAAAATCAAACACAGTCCACAGAATGGTAGAAAATATTTACAGAACCTGATAAAGGGTCTAATGTCTGAAATATACAGAAAGAGCTCTTAAAATTTAAGAAAAAGCCCAATTTTAAAGTGGTGGGCAAAGGATCTGAAGAGACATTTCATTAAGAAATAGTCGAATATCCAGCGTGCACATGAAAAGATGACCAACGTCGTTAGTAATTGTTCTTATTAAGTGCCGTCGAGTTGGTTCTGACCCATAGCAACCCTGTATAGGGTTTCCAAGGAGCATCTGGTGAGCTTGAACCACCAACTTGGGGATTCAAAGTGACTTTGCAGCCCAGTGCATTAACCCACAGTGCCACCCCAGGACTCCTTCTTAGTGATTGTTGTTGTTAAGTGCCGTTGAGTTGATTCCACCTACAGCGACCCTGTATAGGGTTTCCAAGGAGCAGCTGATGAGCTTGAACCGCCAACCTTGCAGTTCAAACGACTTTGCAGTCTGACGCATTAGCTCACAGCGCCACCCCAGGACTCCCGTTAGTGATTAGAAATGTGCAAATAAGACCCTGGATCCTGGATACCTGTTGAGAGTCACTGGTCCCTGCACGCATGCACGTGCGCACGCACACACACACCGCTGTGGAGGAGGGGGGCATTTTGTGGGGGGGGATAACAGTCATTCCCCGCTGTGATGGTGACAGTGACCCCCCCTTCCTCTCCTGTTCCCCCACAGTGTGGGGCTGCCTTCCAGGAGGATGACGTCATTGTACTCAATGGTACCAAGGAGGATGTGGAGGTGCTGAAGCGCTGCATGGAGGAGAGGAGACTACGAGCGAAGCTGGGCAAGGTACAGGGTCTGCCCTACAGCCCCTCAGAGCACCCAGTAGTGTTAGCTGTGCTCGGGCCGGGGGTGGGGGTGGGGGGGGTTAGGAAACGAGCATCACTGTCCGAGGACTCGACACTCAGGGGGGTGGTCCCCACCTCTATGGGGTCAGGCATTTACAGTCCATGTGGAGTGAGAACCTCACTCGCTTCACAGCAGCGTTGCTCTTGGCTGGGAGCCTTTAGGACGGTGGTTCTGGAATGCGTGGCCAGAGTTAGACGGCTCTGCTCCTGTGTCTCTGTGCTTAGGGAGAGGAGGAGTGTATGTGGCCACGCAGTACACGTGCCCTTAGAATATTCTCTTAAGACATTACATACAACAGTCACAGAGCTGCCAGGGGGCCCACGCGGCATGTGAGCTGCTTAAAAGGGAAACAAGCAAACGGGATCTGCTGGCTCTTCACTGCCACCGTTGGTGGAGCTCGCTTTAAAAGCAAGCAGTAGTTTACTAGCAACAATGTTGGCCTTCAGCACGGTGCTCTTTTCAGAGCTGTGTATGGGGGGAGGGGCTTCAGAAAGTTTGTGGGAAAATTCCCTTGTCTCTTCATTCCGTTTTCCCTTGAACTTTAAAGCCCCTTGTTGTTGTTGTTATGTGCCGTGGAGTCGGTTCAGACCCATAGCGACCCTGTACAGAGTTTCCGAGCCTGTAAATCTTTACGGGAGCAGAAAGCCTCATCTTTCTCCCGCGGAACAGCTGGTAGTTTTGAATTGCTGATCATGAGGTTTGCAGCCCGATTCGTAACCACTATGCTACCAGAGCTCCTTATAGGTGGAATGAAATTGACAACAGTAACTGGAAGGGTTACACTGGAACTTTGGGTTGGGGGGGAGCAGTGAGCGGTCTGGCGGGGAGGGACGACTCAGGGTGGCCGTGTGTGCATGATGGGAAGACTGTCATCATTGTGACTCCACTGTGCATGGAGGAACTGTGAATTGTGGGCAGATTGCATCGGTACTCCCTACAGCAACAACACAGTAAATAAAAAATGTGAAAATCCCACAAAAAGGCAAAAATTTGTATTTTAAAGGCAGGTACAGAGTCCTGGTTTGGGGCTGTTGGATCAGCACTGGACCACAAGGTCGGCAGTTCAAACTCACCAGGTTCAAACTCAGCAGCTATTCCTCAGAAACCCTACACAGGGTCTCTGTGAGTTAGCATGGACTCGACGGCACTTCACACAAGTACCCTAATCCTTCCATTACATATTTGAGTGTGTCCGTGTAGTGCATGTTGTTATTGTCATTAAACACCTTCCTATCCAGAGTCACCCTGTATAGAGTTTCTGAGGAGGGCAGGTGGCTTTGAACCACTGTTAGTAGTTGCAGTTAGCAGTCCAGTGCTTGTCCTTCAGCGCCACACCAGGACTCCATGTGTAATTTGTGCTGTTACACATTTACAGCAAAAAAAACAAATCCACTGCCTTCAAGTCTACTCTGCCTTAGAGTATGACCCTATAGGATGGAGCCCTGGTGTGGCGATATATATATATTTATATATATATATAAAGATCAACACTGGACTGCTAACCACAAGGTTGGCAGTTCAAATCCATCAGCCACTCCTGGGAAACGCTATCCAGGATCACCATGAGTCGCAACCAACTCGACGACACCTAACAACGATAAACAGGATACAGTAGAAGTGCTCCACGGGGCTTCCGAGGCTAGAAATCGCATACGCAATTAGACCACTTCATCTTTTATCCTGTGGAGCAGTGGGGAGCAGCTCAGCACTTAACCCACTGTGCCACCAGGGGATTTTTACTACTTATATAGTATATCTGAAGTCCTGGCAAGGTGCTAACCAAAAGATCTGTGGCTCAGACTCACCAGCCACTCCTCAGAAACCCTACCCAGGATCACTGAATTGGAACCGACTTGATGGCCCTTAGCACCCACGCTGAGGCATTCATGTCACCCTGAGCCATTTTGCTGTAGTGATTTTTCTCCTCGTCCCAGACCTCCTACCGAGGCACTCAAAACCCAGTGGAAATAGCTCCCCAGTCTCGGGACCAAACAGTCAGCGGAGCTTTGGGGACTACCTCTTAGACACTGCTACCAGGATACCAAACATGTCCCAAACATGCTCACCGCTGCCAGCCGCACCCCGTTTCCTCTCTCCCACTCTGCTGACGTGCTCCTCCCCTCCCATCCTGAGCTCTAGCCCTGCAGATTGAAACACAGAGGGCTGGTAGCTGTAACAAGTTCAAGGCCACAGCCAGCACTGGGGCCTTCTGGGATAATTGGTTGTGCATCTCTAGCGCCACCTTTTGGATTCGATGAAAAGGACCTAGAGAATCTTTTCTATGACCTAATCATCAGTGTGGCTCTTGGCGATCCAGTGAGTGCTGGACATAGCAGAATCGTTCAGGAACGGTCCGTTTCTTTATGAGAAGAACTAGGGTAAGGATCAGAAATCTAGCCCCTGAGATTTAAAGATCTGACTAGAGGAATCCACAGTTGAGAATTGGCTATAGTTAGTGTTATGAATGACCAGACTGAACAAGAGTCGGGGCAGGTCCTGGCCACGTGTCCACATCTCCTTGATGTTCTTTCTCATTTCACTGCTCCCTCTGTGAGCAGATCTGTCACCTTCACTTAGAATATAAGCAGCAGTCTAAGCTACATCTCTACAAACCCATTCTTGATATGTCGTTGTTGAGTGCTGTCGAGTCGGTCCCAGCTCATAGCGACCCTGCATAGGCTTTCTGAGGAGCAGCTGGTAACTTTGAACCGCCGACCTTGCAGTTCAAACTGACCTTGTGGTCAAGTGCTTATCCTACAGCGCCACACCAGGACTCCATTTTATATATAACTTTATATGTAAAAAATATATGGAGTTCTGGTGTGGCGCTGTGAGTTAATGAGCCAGACTGCAAAGCTGTTTGAACTACAAGGTTGGTAGTTCAGACTCACCAGTCGCTCCTTGGAAACCCTATACAGGGTTGCTATGGATCGGAACTGACTCGATGGCACTTAGCAACAACATATATACACACACACACACACACAAATATATGGATGGAGCTCTGGTAGCGGAGTGTAGTCGGGGCTGCTAGCCTTAAGGTCAGCAGGTCGAATCTACCAGCCATTCTGTGCAAGATAAACAAGGTTTTGTGCTCCTGTAAAGCTCTGCAGGAAACCTGTACAAGGTCACTGTGAGTCGGAACCGACTCCACGGCACACCACCACATATATGTTGTTGTTTTGGGGGTGAGTTGGGTTTACAAACCCAGTCTTAGGAGAGGCTGGATGGCTCAGCTGCCACACTGCAGAAAGACGAGCCTCCATGGAGTGTGGACGTCTTCCTCAGAAGGGACTCCCGCGGCCTGGGCAGCCAGAAGATGCCCAGCGCCCCCTAACTTCCTCCTTTTTTAAAAAAAATTTTAAACAGAAAACCAAGAAATCCAAGGCAACAGAGACCGTCTCAAAGCCAGATGTCCCTGAAGGTAAGATGCTGAGAAGTGGTATTTATTTTAGCAAAAAATGACCATGTGGTTGTTTTCTAAGTTCACCCTTTTGTTTCGTTCCTTTCACAGACTCCGCTGGGCCATCGACTATTAAGACCAGGAAGCCTGAGGAAATCGTCCCTGACTCTAGAGAGAAGAAACCCAGTGCAGCTCCCAAAAGCGCAGGTGGGTGTCGCCTGGGGGACCACAGGGAGCTGTGGAAAGCTAAAAACTTGGTGCGGGATCTTCACTTGCTCAAGAAAGTCCCCTGGTGCCCCAACATTGTTGTGTCTGTCCTGTCTTCTGTTGCTGGAGCCTTGGCTATCGTGTCTAAGAATCCATTGTCATAAACAAGGTCTTGAAGCGTTACCCCTCTGTTTTCTGAGAAGTATTTTTTGTTTTGTTTTCTTAAGGTTTTTTATTGTGGATTGAGTGAAAGTTTACAGGGCACATCATCAGTTTTACGTTCAACAAATCATACACCTTGTTTCATTACAATGATTATAATCTCTTCCATGTACCATCAGTTAACAGTATTTCTCTCTAGTCACTGTAGCTTTTTTTTTTTAAACACTCAGGCATATATAATAATTTAAACACCCAAATGGCACATTCTGCAAGTCTGTCTCCTGGCTGCCAGCTCTCAGTCCTTCTCTTTCCATGAATCTAGAGTCCTCAGCTGTTCCCTCTCTCCATATCCTCATCTCTGCCTTCATCTCTGGTGTCGCTGCTTCTCTGGATAAGGTCTCTCATTCCGCTTGTGCTCTTCTCCCTTGATGGTCCTAGGGTCCTCTGTTTCTGGACTGTAAGATTAACCACAACCCTGTTTTTGTTACAAAACTTCTACCTTTACAATTGTGACAGTCACAATTAGTCATGATAACAATTACTATTGAATCATAAGAATCGTATCCCCATCTCTTTTAACCAGACTCATGTAGACAAGATGAAAACTATTAAGTGGGGACTCTTTTTTTCCCCACATGCTATTAAACGGAACTCCCCCTTGAAACCTTTAAGCCAGTCACTTCATGCCTTTATTCTTAGAAGTCTTCTATGGGTTTTGTTCTTGTTGGGCTAGTGTTCTGTTTCGAATGAGTTTTCATGTGTGGTTGAGGTTAGGGTCGTGTTTGATTCTTTTGCATGTGGCAGTCAGTTGGCTTCGCACCAGGTTTTAAAGAGACAGTTATTTCCCATTAGATAAGCTTAGCACCCTTGTCAGGAAGCAGCTGGCCATAGATGTGTGGGTTTACTTCTGGAGTCTGAGTTCAGTCCCACTGCTGGCTGCAGATGTCCTTATGTGTACCAGTTCCGCACTGTTTTGACGACTGTAGCGCTGTAGTGTGTTTTGAAATCAGAAAGGCCCAGGGCATTTGACAGGAATGTTCCTGACTTCCAAGGTTGGGGTTTAGAAGTACACCACCTGGCCCTTCCCCTCAGCTGTCTGCTGGCCACCTATCAAGGGGCAGTTTGGTGAAAATCCAGAATTCAATGCATTTCACCTGAAGCTCCCACTAACTCAAAGAAAATGGTATTTATTTCCCAAAAGAAAAGCATTGTTTCATTAGTTAAAAAAATACATCTAGTAATCTGCGTCACAAATGGTATCCATCGAGGTTAAAAGGAGCCCTGGTGGCACAGTGGTTAAGTGCTCAGCTGCTGCTTGAAAGGTTGGTGGTTCAAACCCATTGGTGGCTTCGTAGGAGAAAGAAGTCCTGACCATCTGCTCCTATAAGGGATTCGGCCTAGGAACCATGTGAGGCAGCTCTTTTCTGTCACAAGGGGCCACTGAGTCAGAAGAGACTTAGGAGCCCCATTGGCATTTTAACGATAACACTTCAGTAAAGCAGGTGTGTCTGTTTTTAAGCATGGACCCGTGAGATTGTATATTTCAGCAGTCATTCCAAGAAAGTCGGATGTTTTCGAGAATGTGATGTTTGCAATGGTCTTTACTCCCCACCTCAGAGTGTTTGGTTTTTTGTTTTTTGATTTTTTTTTTTTCTCATTTTTCCAGCAACAGATGGGAGTGCTTCCGGGAAAGCGGGGAAGCCTCCGTGTGGAGCCCCAAAGAGAACCATCGCTGACAGTGAAGAGTCGGAAGCCTACAAGTCGCTCTTCACCACTCACAGCTCTGCCAAGCGCTCCAAGGAGGAGTCTGCCCACTGGGTCACCCACACCTCCTACTGCTTCTGATGGCTCCTCCAAGCGCAGCTGTGTCCGCTGCTGACGCTCCGTTTGCACGGTGCTGAAAGTCATCCTCAGAAACCTTGGAGCCGGCTGCCGTCCCTCCTGCCCAGAAGGGCATGCTGGAGAGTGGCTGGACACTGGCTCCTGCCCTGCTGCCCGCCTCCAGCCCGAGATGCACTTGGGCCTCCCAGAGGCTGAGGAAGCTGGCGCTGTTGGCTGCACCCTTCCTGCTTAAAATCATTAAAATTCCAGCTTGCTACCTGCTCTGTGGCTCGCTGCTTTTAATTAAAATTGTAGCAGTCGATTAAATAATAGAGCACGTGGAGTGGAACTCGAGAAAGGATGAGTTTCACCCACACGCCACCTGCCTCCCTGTGCGTCCACCCTGGGAGAGCAGAGCCGAATGTGTGTGGTCTTAACACTTTAAAGATGGGAAAGTCTCCGGGTGCTGTGGAATCCAAAAGACAAAGGGGGGGGGGTGCTCTAAAGAACAGAAATTGATTCTCTCCTACTGGGCTGCTGTTGTTAAATGCTTTCAAGTTGGTTCCCACTCATCCTGCTTAGGGTTTCAGCCACTGATCCTACAGTGCCACACCTGAGGTTGGAATTCAGATTGACACCTAGGTGAGGAGGGGGCATGAGTCTTTCTCTGCCCAATCCTTCCAGTTCTTAGGCTTCTCGATCCATCTGCCACCTTCTTCCCCATGAGTGTGACTGCTCGTTATCACTCACAAGTGATGAGGCTGCCAATGAGTCCAATCTCCACTGGCATGGCTCCACGAACATCGCACAGCCCCATTCCCAAATGGAATCGCACCCACAGCTATAGGGGCTAGGGTTCCACCATGTGGTTTGGTCTGGGGGAGGGTGGAGGGCTGAACTTAATCCCTCACAGGCACTTAACAAGTTGAATCCAAAATAAATCGAGCCTGCCTTTTCTCTTACTGGTCTGTATTCTGTTTCTTTCCTCTCCCTTCCATTGTTTGTGTAAGAAAAGTGCAGCCTGGCATTGTCAGGGAGACGAGAAATTCCATGATGTCACATTGGCATCCCTTTCTCTCCCTCAGCAGGAGGTCAAAGGGGCTTGTACATGAAATTGGTACAGTTTTTTCTCCCCGTATTTTTTTTTTTTTTTTTTTACTTCCTTGATTCATGTCAGTACAACCCCACTAAACCATCTTCTTATTTTTATTTTGTTACTTTCTTCAGGATCAGTTCGTTTTTTAAATTTGGTTAAAATTATTTTCATCCCAATCAGTTTTTTTGTTTTAGTTTCTCAGAAAAAACTTGATTCATTAGCCCTTTCGGTAAAATTTTACTAATGACAGCTTCTGCCATTATGAGGTATTTTGGTTCTTTTTAATGGCCGTATTTCTCCGCGTTTCATTTTCCTGCTTCTTACCTCAGTCCATCAGTGTATGCTGCACTGATTATTCTGACAGGGTTCCCAGGGTCCCGAGCACCAAAACTGCAGCACCCCAGACACCCAGGACGTCTCCCACCGAGGCTGTCGTCCCCTGTGCCCACACCACTGCCCTGGGCACGCTGTGTTACCCCGTCTGGCATTTCAGAGACCCTGGGGTCTGCGGGCTATGTCCACCAGTGCCCAGTCCACTCCTCACCCGATGCCCAGCCTGGTGCCCACCAGGACCCAAGTGTAACTTGTCCTGCAGTGAGAGGATAGAGGAACCCCCAAAGTAGGCTACTACACTTAGCACTACTGAAAGTTCCCCCAAAATGAGCTAGGCGGTCTTTAGACCCAGAGAGAGACTTGCCACTGAGACCTCACTAAGAACGCCCGCTCTCCCGCTGATCCATTCAGGAAGTGCTGAGCCTGCTTTAGACTTCAGAGCAGAACTTGAAATGGAATTATTCTCACCAGCTGCACACACAGGTGTTTTCAAGTGGTGAGAAGCGTTCTCTATGCTGTCATCTCAGAAATACCACAGTGGACAGCCTTAACAAATTTATTTTCTCACCAGTTAAGGGGCTAGAAGTCCAAATTGGAGTGCCAACTCTAGGGGAAAGCTTTCTCTCCCCACTCCCAGTTCAGGAGGAAGCCCCTTGTCTCCCTTCATCATTTCTGTGCCTGGTGTTCTGGGAGACCTCCATGCAGCTTGGCCACCATGTTCACCTGGATCCAAACAGACGCACATCACTCCCAGCTCTCCCTGCTTGGTGAGCGTCCCGTCTCTCTCTGCTCATGTTCATCTCTTACATCTCAGGATAGAATCACTTTACAAAGGGACTTCAAAAAGTTCATGGGAAAATTCCATTATCCTTTTATTCTGTTTTTCCACAAACTTTTTGAAGCTCCCTCATACAACCTAATTCAGTCTGATTCACATCCCTGGATCTAGTCCTGTCTCATTAGCATGGAGAGGTGAAAACTTAGAACAAGGTGATTCCATCCGATCACAAAATGGTCACAGAATCACTGACAATCACGAGGGAGCACAGGGCAGTCCCTGACAGCGGGTAACACAGATTCACTGAACACTGGTCAGACTTCTGAGTTCATTTGCCCCCTACTGTGGCTCAACATCACATGTTGAGTGTCACCAGGGACTGTCATCTAGTATACATGCTACACATCCACACAGAGCACTTGTCCCTGAACTCTGACATGGCCTCCCCACAGAGCCTGTGGTGCCCGGCGGGAGGCTGGGCACAGAAAATGTCATGGTTGTGAGGACAAGGCCACACCTGAAGGTCACAGAGCTTCCCGCCGTGGCCTGAGAGCGATTGATTTCATGGTGCCTATTGTCTAATCCTCCATCAGCACTGGACCAAATGGTCAGCAGTTCAAACCCACCAGCTGCTCCTTGGAAACCATATACAGGGTGGCTATGAGTTGGAACTGACTTGACGGCATGTAAGCAATAGTTTCTAATCACCCCTTAGAACCTGCTTCGATCTCACTTCTGCCCAGATGGTTCCCTGCCAGGAGCCCCCCACCCCTCCGGTGACCCCTCCAGTCACGGTGACCAGTGCACGTGGATGTGAACCCGGCCCAACTCAATCCTCTGTTCTCTTTTTGTTTCAAGAAGTTTCACAGAATATCTTTGTCACACCCAGAGCTCAGCATGTTGCATATTGCTCACCACGTCTTATTCCTAGTGAAAATGTTGGAGTCTAATTCTTCATTAGGAAGATGGTTGGACACTGTGAGCCAGGAGCAAGGGCAAGCTTTGGGTTCCGTTAGCCGAGTCAACCAGCCAGTGAGCCTCAACCCTCAGACAGGCTGTGCCCTCGCCTCAGACCCCAACACTTCCTAGACATCAGCCCCTTCTGCCACACCTAGCATCCCTCAAACATTTCCCAAATGTGCTGGTGAGGAACACCTCCCTAGGGATCCTAGATCAGTCTCCTTGCTATGTGGGTGTCCAGTGCAGTTCTTAACCCAGTCTTGCATATATACTCAACACAGGGATCGCACACTGAGCTAAGCTCCTGAGTGGGAAGCAATAGGGAGTGGTGGGGACTGTGGAAAAGAATGGCCCACCCAAGGGGGAGTTCCTGCTTGGCCCTGGAGTGAGGGCCAGTGATATCAGATTGTCTGCCTTCTAAAAGGCAGCCAGAAACTTAGTTTTTTGTTTGTTTTTAAAGTGAAGTCCTCCCAACATTTAAATGTTGACAACTAGTGTTTTTAAAAGCATTTCTGTTGTGCTGTGGAGTCAGTTCCAACTCATTGAGAACCTGTCTAGAGTTTCCAAGGAGAGGCTGGGGGGGTCTAACACATCTGGGACCTCTAGTCTCCTATTTCCCACTCAGCATCCTGGGGACACATGCCAAGTCTCCCCCGCTCATTCCAACATCTGGGTCAAACAGAAAATGAACTAGAGAGGACCACTTTTCCCAGCAAATGTGCTGGGACGGACGGAGAAGACACCCTGCCCTCATTCCTCTTATTTTATTGCCTGCTGGACATTTCTCTAACTCTCCCCAAGTCTTCCTCCGGGACCACCTACTCTGGGCTTCCCCACCCACCACCCTAAAGCGTCACAATGGCCAGAGCCACCTCAGGGCCCTCTATGACATCAGCAGCAGCCTAGCCTTAGGTGCCCAGTCTCCCAGTGGTGAGAGCAAACCACCCCATCATGTGCAACTTCCTCCCTGGCTCCTACTCATCATGCGGACGCTGAAGTTGTTTCTGTTCGTACTTCTCGGCCTCTCGTGCAGCTATGCCTTTATGTTTTCTTCTCAGAGAGAGAAAGTCAAAGAACCCCAGGGAAAGGTGCCTTGCGGGGGTCACTTCCGGATTAGGCAGAATCTTCCAGAGCACGCTCAGGGCTGGCTGGGGAGCAAGTGGCTCTGGCTCTTTTTTGTTCTTGTGCTGTATGTGATACTGAAGCTTCGAAGTGACAGAGACAAGAGTAAGGTAAGGACGGCCCCTTTTCTTACATCCCATTGATTCAGGCTCACAAATCTGACTGGAAGAAACAGGTATAGGTAGAAACAGGTATAGGTTAAATATTATGGATTTGGATGGAAGACTCAAGGTCCCAGGCAAAGTTGGCGATTCCATTTCCTGATATTTCTCAAGCAAAAGCAGTAGCCCCCAAATCCACTGAGATTAGAACCAGAGGTTGAAGACGACCTTCTGTTATTGGGTGAATAAAGCCTTGGCCCGTTCTAGAGCTGTTAAGCGAGTTCTTTCAAATCAAGGGTGAATCTAAGACCTTGATGTATTTTAGCTCAAAATCATTCACAAAACCAGACTGGCTTCCCCTATTGTTGAATTTCCCCAGCATCTGACTTCTTATAAGCAGCCAAACTACATGGAAATGGAATCACTTAACCAAATAAGGGAA
>NW_006408541.1:4257851-4267811 GCF_000296735.1 Chrysochloris asiatica | reverse complement strand
AAAAAGGTGGTGGGCCAGATTTGTTTAGGGTTTTGCAATGCTTGAGGCATCTTCTCTTTGGCCAGCCCATATAACCCGCTGGGTCAAAAGGAGACAAGTCAGTGGTATCACTCACTCTAAATATCTTTCTTCACAGGGTCAGAACCCTCCCAGCCTTCGAGGCTGTCCATTCCGTTCTCCAGTAAAGAAAAACCAGAACACGTCCCCCAATAAAGACTGCACATTCAATACCTTATCCCAGCTCGAGACGGACCTTGTGAAATTTGTGTCTAAGGTGCGGAGTCTTAAGGCAGCCGTGGTAACGAGCAGTAGCCTCAAGTATCAACATGCAGACTTTCCTGTGGATCCACAAACTATTACAATCTATGAAATATGGGGAGAAGAACCCGAATGAATGGATTCGTGTGTCAACATCAGAGAGAAAAATTACGTGTTGACAAACAGTATACAAACTAATAAAATGTCCTTACTCTTTAACTATCTCCTTCCTAACTCAAATTCAAAATGATGGTAACACCAACAGCCTTCCAGGTTTTGTTTTGGTTTTGGTTTTCTTCATCTGGGTCTTTGGATGGTGAGAAGTGTATGGAAAACTAAAAACAGACATATTATGGCATCATTCTTAATCACCGTGCTCTTGTTGCTAAATGCTGTTGAGTGGGTTCCAACTCCGCCAAGAGTGATTGGCGAATTTGAACCTCCCACTTGTGGTCAGCAGTCCAGTGCCTATCCTAGAGTGCCCATAAGGTTTGGGAAATTGGGGATAGAATCTTTATTGAAATGCTTGCTTGCTTGCTTGTTTTTTAATAGTAGTTACTTACATTAAAGAAAAGGAGCTCTGGTAGCGTAGTGGTTACAAATCTGTCTGTGAACTTAAGGTCAGCAGTTCGATACTACCAGCTGTTCTGTGGGAGGAAAATGAGGCTTTCTGCTCCCATAAAGATTTACAGCCTCGGAAACCCTGTATAGTGTTGCTATGAGTCGGCACATTACAACAATAACATATTTAAAAAGTGGTCAAAATAGGAACGTATCCATCTGATGAAGTATTTTTATCCTCATGAGGTTGCCATCTAACTCATAGCAACACTAGATAGGGTTGTTTCTCTCTCCTGGTGGAAAAGAAGCTGGTGAGTTTGAACCGCCGACCTTGTAGTTAGCAGCCCAATGCTTAACCCACTGTACCTCTATTACAAAGAGCAACTTTAATGACAGGTTTGAATGATAAAAGTAGACCCGGTCAGGAGGACTCTAAAATTAATCAATTCTGTTACCACTCGAAACGTCCATTCACTGCATCTCAGGAACCCTGGATTCCATGGGCTGACTTGGTGTTGCTCTGAACTAGTAGTTGCCTACATTGAATGGGACTGAGAAAAACAGAGACACTGTTTCTATTTCATTGTCAATGGAATTTGGGGTTCTGGAGGACTATTGCTAGGGGTTCCCAAACCTTTTGATATGAATGTTCTTCGTAAAATTTAGTCAAATGTGAGTATTTGGCTTGTTAGTATGGCTTATGGAAATGTTTGTTGTTCAAGGCTGACCCCTGGATCACCTTCCTAGGGCCTGCTCAGAGAATCAGTCACTGAATTCAGGTCAACCTGATGGTTTTACAAATGACACAATCTGTAGTTCCATGTGCCTGAGAATCCCTGAATCTCTACCAATCTCCTCCCCAACCACAAAAAGTTCATTTTTGTTACCTGAGCAAAGCCTTCAGGGCCTCTCCTACATTTGCGGTGGTCTTCTCGTTCTGTGGGAGTTTCACCGCTCCCATGGATGCTGCCTGCCTGTCCCCATCTTGTCATCAATATTCCTCTGCCAGGGAAAAAGGATCCAAGGGTCAACTTTTTTTTTTTTTTTTTTGTCCTCAGCTCTATTGTTGTGAAGTGCCATCGAGTCGATTCTGACCCATAGCGACCCTATATAGGGTTTCCAAGGAGAAGTTGATGAGCTTGAACTGCTGGCCTTTCAATTCAAACAGCTTCGCAGTCTGGTGCTTTAAGAGTATGTTGTTGTTGTTACGTGCCATCGAGTTGGTTCCAACCCATAATGACCCTGTATAGGGTTTCCGAGGAGCAGCTGGTGAGCTTGAACCGCTGACCTTGCAGTTCAAACGGCTTTGCAGTCTGGCGCATTAACCCACAGAGCCACACCAAGGCTCCCCACTAACAGCTATAAGATTAGGAAAAATAGAAGAGATGGAGTTTACACCTTTTGGGCCTTCTGTACCCCTTGAGGGTTTTCAGGCATATGGGACTATGAGTTATTTTCGGAGCACATTCTGAAAAGGGCCAGATACACACACACACAATTTGGTTTTAACCTATGCTCTGGATATGGGATAAGTTTCAGGTTGTCTTCATTTAACGTGATTTAGGCCTGGGGTTGACTGTCCCTTTTTATACAGCTTGCTCCTATAAACCATGTAGAGCATCTCTAACTGTCCCACAGGTCTGCTATGAGTCTGAATTGGAGACAGCAAGTCTCATATACATGGACATTCAGATTGTTTCCAATATTCTGCAATTCCAAACACTGCAGCAGGGCCCAACGCCTAAAACCCAGAGCCCTACCTTTCTGTCATTATGTGCCATGAAGTCAGTTCTGACTCATGGAGACCCTGTACAGAGTTTCTGAGGCTGTGAATCTCTGCAGGAGCAGAAAGCCGTGTCGTTCTTCCGTGAAGTGGCTGATGGGCTCCAACCACCCACCCGGGTTCCCAATCCAGTGCTTACTTCGACGGAAAGCTTAATTGTTTGGTTTGCAGTTGCTAGGACCTGCCACTAGATGGCAGACAAAGCCCATCACTAAGACCTGTGAGCAAATATTTTCCAAAGATGGTGCTTCTGGGGCGGTGAGATCTCTAAGTGTAGAAGTAGGCTGAATGCATGCTATTGAGTAGGTTCTGACACCAGTTCCGACTCATAGCAACCCTATATAAGGTTTCTGAGGAGCAGCTGGTGGGTTTGAACCTCTGACCTTGTGGTTAGCGCTCTAGTTAGTACTAGTAGTTATTGTAGAAATACTATTTTCACCAACAACTATCACTTGTCATTTGATTATTGACTCATTCATTCAACAGGTGTTTGCTCTTTGCACATTGGGGTGGCTTGTGTGTGGCCATGATGCTAGAAGATTAGCCACCGGTATTTCAAATACCAGCAGGGCCACCCATGGCTTTAGGCACTGGGGATGAGAAGACGACAGAGCTAAAATAAACTAGACACTCTTCCCTCGTGGGACTTGGGCTATAGTGGGGAGACAGGCAATAAACAAACACATAAGTAAAATATACAATGTGCAAGGTTGGCAGTTTGGACCCACACCAAGTGACTTCATGGAGAAAGAGCTTACAATCTGTTCCCATAAAGATGACAGCCTAGAAAACTCTAAGGGGTAGAGTTGTCCCATGGGGTTGGCATGAAATAGTATTGGCTACAGCAGCAACAAGGTGGGGATAAGTGCTGAGGAGATCGATAGAGCAACGAAGGAAACTAGGATGCGTATGAGGGTTTTCTGAGTGGGGCGGTTGGTTTACAATTGGAAATAGTGTGGTCATGGACGTGCCTACTGAGAAGTAGCTAATTGAGGGAGTAAATCATCACAAGTAGCTGGGAGGCAGAAGGAGCAGTAGGTGCAAAGGCCCTGAGGCAGGAGCGTGCCTGGCCAGATGAAGGAACAGCCAGGGGGTCTGTGTACTTTGAGCAGAAGGAGCTAAGACATGAGTCAGAGGTGGAATGGCATGCCTGTGGCTAATGAGTCATGGAGGACCTGGGAAACAACCAGGAGGCATTCAGCTTTTTCTCTGTGAGAGGTGAGCGTTGTCGGGGAGGACCTGAGACCCCCTCAGCAACCCTGCAGAGGATTCCACCCACACCCTGTTCCAAGCCCACCATGCTCCCATTCACCACACTCGGGAGAACTGCGGAAGACCACATGGACCAACACGCCTCCTATGGAAACTAGGGCTTGTCCCGGCACCTTCAGAGTGATCTTTCCTCATCTCAGAGCCACTTAACAGAACACTTGTAATAATGTAAATAGGGCTTGTTCATAAAAACGCAAGTGACTTGTGCCAAGTGGCATGCAGTTGTCTGGTTTTCCATCTCTGTGTAAACTCTCGTCAGCATCCCAGCTGCCTGTGTGTGGGTGGGCAATTCTTTGAAATCGCCTTTGAACCCATTAAAACATCTTGCTGGTTCCCTCATTAACTGATGAGCTAAACTCTCTGACAGGTAGTCATTTTATACTTGTGTAAGAGTCATGATTATACCCGCTCTTAAAGTTTTCCACTTAGCTGAACCCGTTGAGACTGGAGGACTCCCTCAGACAAATGCCCTGAAATACTCTTTAACTCTTGAACTGAAACTATCCCCTGAGGTGGCCTTTAGTGATATAATAGGTTGGCACACAAGATTAAAAATATCACCTGTGAGTGATTTAAAAATTCATCTCAATGAGACCAACCAGTCAATAATTACTTTAAATGTGAAGGCAAGGAGGTAGGGAAACTAGATGAAAGGAAATGAAACAACCAGAAGGGAATATTAAGCCTGCTCATCATGAAGAATGTAACCCGTGTCACTGAACAATTTATGTAGAGATTGTTGAACAGGAACCTAGTTTACTATGCAAACTTTCACCAAAAACACAATAAAATAAAATTATTTTTCTCCATTTAACTGTTGTTAAGTGCCATCAAGATGGTTCCGACTCATAGCAACCCTAAACAGGCTTTCCAAGGAGCTAGTGGGTTTGAACCACCACATTTGCGATTCACAGTCCAGTGCTTATCCTACAGCACCAAAACAGGACCCCACATGATGGTTACTTAGACTTAATGTTCTTGTTGTTGTTAAGTGCCATTGAGTTGGTTCTGATTCATAGCCAAGGAGTGGCTGGCTGGTGGATTTGAACCACTTACCTTGAGGTTCAAACCAACCTTACTGTTACATAGCGCCACCCTAGGACTGGAAATAAAGGCACCTCAAGTGAGTTACTCTGGGAGATAAAGAAGTTAGATCCACTGAGTTTGGACACTCATCAAAACGAAGGGGCTGAGGCCTTTGGAGTGACATTGGAGCTGAGGCTCTGGCACCTCCGTGTGGCATTCTCTGGGCATTGCAGCCAACACCGTGGGTAGTGGTCTTGAAGATGCACAGACGTAGATGAATTGGAGAGAGATGTGGGGGGCAGTTTACTGGGTGCAAACCTGCAGACTTCGAGTTCTTTGAGGGCAAGATTGTGACTTCTCAGTGCTCAAAGACTGCTTAGTGGTGAGAGGCATCCTCCCAACATCCGACATTTTATCTGCATCAGCCAACCCCATTACATCCTAGAGATCACCTATCCCCACCATCTCTGCCTTTCTCCTTCCTCTGCCCAGCCCCTGACACCCTTTGCTCCTCCATAGGACTGAGGTGTCTGGGGAGGGGGCTTACCCAGACCCCAAGTTCATTCTGGTGGCACCGTTAATAAAAAGTACTGCCTCGGTTGTACAGGCAGGAATTTGGGATTTGGGAAGAAAGACCTTGAAGGTTCAGTCCAACTGCATAAACTAAGGAGAAACTTCTAGATTCCTGGACCCTGAGGAGACCACAAGGTTGTTTGTTCATTGCCTTCCCAACTGTGTTTGAATTAAGTTATCGCTCAGACTAACACAGGCAACAGCCACCTCATTTGACTTTGTTATTCCAGAAACATCCTCTCCACCCACTTGGTCTTGCTTCTGTCAGCCAATGACGGATCTGTTCACCAGTCAGCTGAGCTTTATGAGCACTCTGTCTGAAGTGCAGGTAGCAGTATGTGCTGAGGGTACAGATACAATGGTGAGGAAAAGCAAGTGTGGCTCTTGCCCTCTCCAGGGATGTCTAGTGGTGAAGGGACACGCAGGAGTCAAATCATTATATGAGGGTGAGTCAAAAATTACCCGCACTCTGACTGCAAAATTTATTTTAATCAACTTTTAGAAAAGACAAATACATCATTTTCTGACATAAAAAAAAAAAGTCTATTGCTTTTCAATAGACTTTGTCCATCTGTCAACAAGCTTTTGTATTCCTTGTTTAATAGCACTTAACAACAACAACAAGATTTGGTCAAGCATTTAATTAATTCACTCCTAATGTGAGGCTTTCTGCTCCCATAAAGATTTACAGCCTTGGAAACCCTGTGCAGGGTCACTATGAGTCGAAACCGACTCCACGGTACGCAACAACAACAACAATGTGATGGCTGGAGTCTTGGTGTGGCGCTGTGGGTTAATGAGCTGGATTGTAAAGTCAGTTTGAACTGCAAGGTCGGTGGTTCAAGCTCACTAGCTGCTCCTCAGAACCCTACACAGGGTCGCTATGGGTCGGAACCGACTCTACGGCACTTAACAACAACAGTGTGATGGCTAGAACTGCGGTTGCCTTGGCAGGCCCAGACCAAATGTCTTCTCCAGCCTTCTATGACCTGCGGAATCCTGGTGTGGTGCTGTGGATTAATGTGCTGGACTAACGTGCAAGGCCAGTTTGAACTGCAAGGTCGGCGGTTCAAGCTCACCAGTGGGTTCTCAGAAACCCTATATAGGGTTGCTATGAATCAGAACTGACTTGACGGCACATAAAAACAACAATAGCATACAACCTACAGGAGTCCCGCTGGGGCCCTGGTTTCCAAGGGATAAAGCACTGAAAAGCAAAGTTGGTTTGAACCACAAGGTTGGCAGTTCAAACTCATCAGCTGCTTCTTGGAAGCCCTATACAGGTTCACAATGAGTGGGAACTGCTTTAACAACAATGCACGGTCTGGGGGTTATATGTTCCCCATCTATGTTCTAGAATAATAATCCAACTCCTCAAAGCATTTTGCAAATTAAGATATAAATCACACATCATACAATTCATCCTCTAAGAACATGACAGTTAGTACGTTTACCGAACTGTGCAAATATTACCATCATCCAATTTTACAATATTTTCATCTTTCCAAAAAGAATCCTTGTGCTGATTTGGGTCATTGCCTTCTCCCAATCTCTCGTACACTCCCAAACCTGTTGCTTTCCCGTCAATTTTGACTCATAGCAACGGTAGCATTGCTCCCAAAGGGTTTTCAAAGCTGTCATCTTTATAGAAGAAAACGGTCACAACTTTCTCCAGTGGAGTGGCTGGTGGGTTCAAACTCCCGAACTTTTGGTTAGCTTTAAGCACTGTGCCACCAAGACCCCTCCTACTCCTGTTGTTGTTAATTGTCGTCAAGTCGATTCCAGCTAACAGCAACATGATGGGGTTTCTGAGCAGGTTGGTGGGTTTGAAGCATCAACCTTGCAGTTAGCAGTCCAGTGCTTATCCTGCAGTGCCACACCAGGACTCCTGTTGTTGTTGTTAAGTGCCCTCTAGTAGATTTTGACTCTGTATTGGGTTTCCAAGGAGCTGCTGGTAGATCTGAACTAACAACCTTGCAGTTCGCAGTCCAGTGTTGATCCTACAGTGCTACACCAGGAGCCCAGTCCTCGCCCTGTTGTTGTTGTTAAATGTTGTCGAGTCGGTTCCAACTCATAGCGACCCTGTATAGTAGGGTTTCCAAGGAGTGAATGGTGGGTTTGAACTGCTGACTTTCAGTTCAAACAGACCTTACAGGCCAGTGCTTATCCTACAGACCCTCACCAGGACTCCCTCCAAGGCCCTAGACAACCTCTGGTTGATTGTCTATCTCTATGTTGTTCTTGTTGTTAAGTGCTGTCGAGTCAGTTCCGACCCATAGTGACCCTGTATAGGATTTCTGAGGAGCAGCTGGTGAGCTTGAACCATTGACCTTGCAGTTCAAAGGGCTTTGCAGTCTGGCTCATTAACCCACAGCACCACACCAGGACCTGTCTATCTCTATGGATTTGCCTTTTATGGATATTTCATATAAACGCAGTCATACAACATGCAGTGTTTTGTGGCTTCTCATTTAGCCTAGCCCTGTTTTTAAGATGTGGTGCTGTAGGCTATTACACTGAACGGCAAAGTTGGTTTGAACCACAAGGTTGATGGTTCAAGCTCACCAGCTGTTCCTCGGAAATGCTATGGGTCAGAACTGATTCAATGGCACTTAACAACTACATCTATGTATCAGTACCTCTTTTCCTGCTCACGGCTGAATAACATTCAATTGTATGAGTTATACCATATTCTGTAGTGGGCATTGGAGCTGTGGTCACTCTTGTGTGCGTATGAGCAATGCAATGGGCATTTGTGTGCACATTTTGGTGTGGGCCTATGTTCTCAATTCCATATACTGAGTGCATTGAGACTGTCAGTATTCTTGAGTCTGTTCCCTACTGATGACATCTCTGACGTGTTGAATGTTTTGTTGTTATGAACACGTATGGTCCCTGTTTCCCTCCATCAGTAATGTGTGCTGATCTTAAGTGCAAACCATCTGCCAGTGTTTGGGTTTCCTCTCCAGTCAGTAAACACTGCGGGCACAACCAGCCAGGAACACCGAAAATAAAATGGCTTGAGCTGGGACTAAGTTCAGAATTTCTAAGTACAGTGAAGTAATGACTCATGCCTCTTAAATTGCAAGCTGTCTCATGAGCCATCTGGTCCCTCAGAATATGAACAGCTTTGCCCAGTGACCTGGAAAATTGCCAAATAAGAAGGAAAAAGCATTTTTACCCTCAGAGAATTAGCCCCAGGAGGATGTAAGTAAGTGCGCTCCTAAAGAACAAGATATGTTGGTCAAGGGAAAGAAAGGCACAATGTCAGGTCCTATTTTTCTGTAAAAATTTTCTGTTTTGTCTTTTTTTTTCCATTACACAAGCTCAAAGGAAAAACATACATAAATAAAAAGATAACTCACAGATTAGGCAAAAATATTTGCAAATCATGTATCTGATAAGAGTCTAGTCTAGAATCTAGAATATAAAGGGACGAGATGGATTGGCCAAGTGGCAGCATCAGTGGACTTATGTGTGGCAACAGTAAGTAGTGAGGTTGGCTCAGGATCGGGCAGTGTTTTGTTCTGCTGTGCATAGGGTCACTATGAGTCGGTACCGACTCAATGGCACCTAACAACAACAATAGCAGTTGGTGGTTCAAACACACACTTAGGGTCCCAGGGAAGAAAGTCCTTGAGATCTGTTTCCATAAAGATTACAGTCTAGGAAACTCCATGGGGCAGTTCCACTCTGTCACAGGGGTCACTGTCAGTGGAATTGACTCAACTGCATGTCACAACAACAACAACAACAATTCAGAACATAAAGAACTCTTACAACTCAACAACCAAAAGACAAATGCCCCAATAGGGCCAAAGATTTGAATAGACATTTCTCCTAAGATGAATGAATGGGGCAATAGTACAAGAGAAGACATTCAGCATGATTCACCATCAGGAAAATGCAAAACTAAAACCACAAAGAGATACGTCTTCACACCCACTAGGATTAACACTGGACCGACCATGAGGTCGGCAGTTCAAACCCACTAGCTGCTCTGCAGGAGAACGAGGCTTTCTGCTCTCATGACGATGCACGACCTCAGAAACTATACACAGGATCACAATGGGTCAGAACCGACTCGGTGTAATATGGTGCAACCACTTTTGAAAACAATTTGGTAGTTTTTCAAACAGTAAAACACTGAGTTGTTGTTAAGTGCTATGGAAATGGTTCCGACTCACAGTGACCTTGTATAGGGTGTCTCAGGCAGAAAGCTTCATCATTCTCCTGGGGAGTGGCTGGTAGGCTCAACCCGCAGAACATACTCTGTTGGGGACCCGCCTCGACATAGGGGTTTGGTTCACGAGGAGGCGATACCTGACCGGCGGTAGATATAGCAAAAAGAATACAAAGAAGGAGACAAAGAGAGAGACAATGAGGCACTCCAAAGCCAGGGTGGATACATCACTGGTGGGCAGGCTTGGGACTACAGGCATCATGGCCTCTGCAGGCAGCAACTCACTGCCCTGCAATCTTTACTG
>NW_006408541.1:4251642-4257379 GCF_000296735.1 Chrysochloris asiatica | reverse complement strand
TTGCAACTTTTAGTCTTAGGCTTTAGGAAAATATCACATTTATCTGTGGATTATCAAGAGCTCCATGTATTAAATTAATACATGTAACAATATTAAGATAAAAAACAATTTGCCATTAACTGCCAGTGGCCTCATTTGTTACACTTGGGCCTATAGGGCCTCGAACCTCTTACCAGTCTTACACGGTCCGCAACAATACTCAACTCTGTGAACATACTGCCAACCATTGGATTGTACACTTTAAGAGAGTGAATTTTATGATGTCCCATGAACCTGTTGCAGTGGCATCATATCCAACTCATGGTGACCCTACAGTAATCCTGTAGGAGAGAGTAGAACTGCCCCCATAAAGTTTCCAAGTCCATACTCTTTACTGAAGCAGAAAGATACGTCTTCTTCCTAAGGAGTGTCTGGTGGATTCCAACCACTAACCTAGTGTTAGCAGCTGAGAGCTGCTGGTGTTTTATGACATGTGAATTAAACTTCGATTAACAACAACAAAAGGCAGTGGGGGTTCCTGGGTTCCACCCCTACTCATGCGATCAGAATACAAACAAGAAAGAAACATCTGTAATTTCAGCTCCGGGATAATCTTACCATATATTCTTCCATGTCTGTCACCTCCCTGAGGAAGATGGAGACGGTGATGATGAAGATGATGGTGATGGAGAAGGTGATGATGATGGTGGTGGTGATGATGATGGGTGATGATAAAGATGATGATGGTGATGATGAAGATGGTAATGATGGTGATGATGATCGTGATGATGAAGATGGTGAAGATGGTGATGGTGGTAGTGATGATAAAGATGATGATGATGGTGATGATGATGATGGTGATGATGATGAAGATGGTAATGATGATGAAGATGGTGATGTGAAGATGATGGTGATGATGATGATGATGGAGTAGCATATGTACAGGATTGAGAATTCACACACCAGAGCCTCAGTATTCATAGTGAGGCCTCGGACCAGCAGCACCAGCATTGCTTCAGTGAGGGTTAGAACACAGGACTCATTCCCCTCTCAGACCCCCTGAGACAGAATGCCTTTTAACAAGGTCTCCAGAACATTCCTACTCACCTTAAGACTTGAGAAGCACAACCCTAGGGAATGGCCTATAAAAGAGAAGAGAAGTCCCCCACCCCCAATCACCGGATTTATTTACTACACAAGTAGGTAAGTTGCACTTTCCAAATCCAACTCCAATGTAAGTGCTTACTGGTGTCAACCATCAAAATGTTATTTTTCCAACAAAAGGACGTGAAGACATGGGTTCAAATCCCAGCTCGGGTACCTCCCAGCCATGTGACACAGGACAAGTAAACACAGGTGGTTGGGAATTTAGTGCCTCCTCTTAAGAAGGGGTTCATGCTGGTGCCCACCTCTGTGCCACATCCTATGTTTGTGATATCTGCATGTGTCCGCCATCCCCTGTTTGAGTGATGCTCCAACACTGACCCCATGCCTTGAATGTCAGGTCCACGTCCACTCCAACCCTCCAGTGCCCCTTCCCTACTGTCTAGTTGACTCTCACTATTTTTATAATAACGCAAAAACCAGTAGAGCTGAGAGAGGCGTGCCAGGAGAGAGCGCTGGCGTGGCTGAGAAGAGTAGTATTGACTGAAGAACTGTCCCGTGAGCATTTCTGATCCTGTTCACTTCCCTCATACACCCGCAGTTGTGAGTATTGTCTCCAGGATAATCTGTGTGGTCACTACAGCAGATGAGACGTGGAGTCCTGCGGAAGGCACAGTCGGTGTCGGAACTGGTCAGGAAGATTGGAAGATGGAGGCATGTCCTTGCGCTGATATTGAGTTTGATTCTCTTTTCCCTTGTGAAGTTTAAGATGGGTCAGACAAGGCCCCCGCACCTTCTTTACACACAGAAGCATGAAGATCAAAGATTACCTGTGCCCCAAGAGTGGTCTTCCCTAACCACCTCTAGCTCTTACTGTTCCTAATTGAATCATCCTAGTTCCTTCATCACATTGTGTGTGTGTATTAGGTACCAACATTCATTACATTGTGTGTGTGTGTATTGTTGTTGTTGTTGTTGTCAGGTGCCATCGAGTCAGAACTGACCCATAACGACCCCATGCACAGCAGAACGAAACAATGTCTAATCCTGGGCCAACTTCACTACCGCTGCGACACTTGACGCCATCAATGATGCCACCTGGCTGATCCATCTCGTTGAGGGTACGAACATTTATCACATTGGGTATGTGTATTAGGTACCAACATTCATCACATTGTGTGTGTGTGTTGGGTACCAACATTCATCACATTGTGTGTGTGTATTAGGTACCAACATTCATTACTTTGGGTGTGTGTGTATTACATACCAACATTCATCACTTTATGAATTAGGTACCACAGAGTCAATTTCGACTCATAGCAACCTTTTGGACAGAGTAGAACTGACCCATGGGGTTTCCTAGGCTGTAAATGTTATAAGAGCAGATTACCAGATCTTTTGCCTTGCTCACAGCCCCATGAACATCCTGGGGACAGTTTTATCTGACCCACCTCTGCCTGCCTGACCCACCACTGAAGAATGAGTGATTGAAAAGAACAAACAAGATGGTGGATCAGGTGGATGTAGAGTGAGGAGCTCCATTAGCAACAACACAGAATACCAGACCAAGCAGGCTCAGGGGATTGTGCTAGAATGCTGAACCACATATAAAGGACTATTTAGAAGGTTGGAAGACTTACAGCTAGGGGAATTGGTAGCAGAAGCAAGAAATCCATTGCTTTCTAATCCAAGACACTCAGCTGCTCCCAGAGCCACCATTCTTGGGCAAAACTAAGCAGGGGAAGGATCAGACCAGCCACAGACACCTGACAGAACCACAGAGATAAAGGTGTGGACATTCTTTTTTTTTTTTTTTGTATCTGTTCATTTTTGTATCTGTTCATTGGTATCTCGATGTCTGAGCACCTCCATTCTGGTGATTAGAGGGGGTGCCTGAGTGAGTGGACATCCCACCCCCACCCCTGGAGGGTTCTACTACGCATGCACACAGATCGCCTCAAAATTTAAAGAGACGGTATCCACTTAAAACCAAGTGGCCACAGCTGGTCCTGAGCTGTTTATCACTAAGAAAATGGCCTGAACGGGGATTGTGGAGCAGGACAGGCAGACAAAAATGGAAATAGGCTGAAAATTAAATCCTGAGTTATATCATAACGATCAACAGTTGCATCTTGAAATTTCTCAGGAAGAAGAGTGAAAATGGAAGCTCATCTCCTGATCACATCTACCTGGAGACAATCAGAAAGCATAAAAAATACCAAAATACACACCAATCTAAGTATTAAGGCCACAGATAACCCCTGAAATATGCCAGAAAAAACACACAAAAAAAAACAGAAACAGATGACCATATCAGCACATGTCCAGAAACAAGACAAAGTGACTGAAGCGAATGAGCTGGAAGTGGACCTACACTACATACTGGAAGATGGGCAGGCTTTGGAAATGCCTGAGAAGAGATTCAGAAAAATTATTATAAAATGTATCAAAACACTATACAATGGAGTTGAGAAAAATAAGGAATAAGTCAGGAAAGCACTAAAGGAACAATCAAATAAGATAGATACAGCATTAAACAATTTAAAACTTACAGAAAGAGGTCCAAATGATTAATAATAGAATATCAGAAATGGACAATACACTGAAAGGGCAAAGGGATAGAATTGAAGAGATGGAAGCCAGAACTAGTGAGCTGGAAGATAAATCTCTCAATTCTACTAAGATAGAAGAACAAGCATAAAAATGGATTAGAAAAAAATTGAAGAAGGTCTACAATTCATGTTGAGAGGAATAATTTAAGAATTATCAGCATTCTGGAACAGGAAGAATCACACAAGTCCACAGAGGACATAGTTGAAGAGCTTTTGGAAGAAAATTTCCCTAACATCCTGAAAAGTGAAAAGATAAGCAGTCAAGAAACTCAACGAACCCCAGGAAGGATAGACCCCAAAAGACAATCACCAAGACATATCATAATCAAGCTCTCCAAAATCAAAGATAAGGACAGAATCCTAAAGCAGCTAGGGAAAAGAGAAGTGTAACACACAAAGGCAAGCAAATCAGATTAAGCTTGGATCTGCATTAAGCCTTCATGCAGGCAAGAAGGCAATGGGGAGACATATATAAAACCCTGAAAGAAAAAATCTTCCACCCAAGAATCCTCTACCCAGCAAAGCTGTCAATCAAATACAAGGGTGTAATCAAAACATTCCAGGACAAACAGAAGCTAAGGGATTTTTCCAAAGCCAACCCTGAGGTGAAAAACATCCTAAAGGGAGTTCTGTGTACTGAGAACCAACAAGAACAAAAACAACCAGAGAATGACGTATGTGGCAGCATCACCCTGAACTCAATCAACAAATGGAAGAGTCAAGAACAGAATAAAATTATAACAACAGAGGATCTGGGAGATCAGTGTATGATCAAAGCAATTACAATGTAAAAGAAGGTAAACACATTGGAACAGAGATCCAGGTGGTGAGAAGTTCAGGTAGATTACAGGATAAAATAGACTGTCTTAAATGGAGGGAAGAATTAATGGAATATAAGGTGGGGGTTGGGGTTGGGGGTTTTAGTTCGGGTGTTGGAGAAGGCAATACAAGAAGGGGGAGGAGGTGGAAGAACAAGATAGATAGGGGAACACTGGGACAGTTTTGCATGGGCTAAGTGGGACAGACGTAAATAGTGAGGTATGTCAACCTTGGAACAGCAGTGATCTGTGATTCAGGGATCTAGGCATAGTTTGAAGAGGAGAAAGAATACTAAGATGCTTGACTGTCTTACAAATATTGGTTTCCCTTGCCTACTATTGTAAAATGGAAACTTGAGTGGGATAGAAAGGAATGTTGGGAAACATGATTACAGAAAACTTGTAAGCCTGTCTTCAGCCTATAACAGACTGGAATACCTAAAAGGGGTTCTAGAACTTGCCCAGTGAAATAAGCCTCTTGCAGAGCCTTTGCTGTATATAGGACCTTAGGTGGAATCCTGAATCCCATCCATAACCTTCTGAGGTGGGACATTCCCTCTAGAAAGGACAAGCAGACCAGCCTGGAACAGCTAGAGTGACAGAAGATACATCTTCAAAGAAAGATCATCATGAAAACCCCAACAAAATGTCAAAAAACCAAAAATATCAGCATGGCTACCACAAGAGTAAGCAATCTGTTCACCAGGAAGCCATCAAGGCAAGCAATCAAGATCCGTCAGGACAAACTCCTCTCTAAGACTGAAACTCAAAGGGAACACATGAGCAGGCATGTAAGCTTGCTGGTGACCGCATTGGTCTACTGGTGAGTGGAAGAGGGGGAAAGACAGCAATGAAGTTCAACCACAGTCCATTGACTCCTGTTGACCTGGAGATGAGAGAGAGAAGAGGAAGGGCTGGTTGGTACAAAGCATGGTGAGACCTGAGGACACTTGAGCCCATGGACAAGGACATAGCCACAGAGGGCTAGAGCCGAGAGTGAAGCATCCAGCTGATATGAAGTGAGGGGAGACACACAAGAGCTCCCAAACTTGCAGCCAGTACCCATTTGACATAGTCTCGATGGCTTGATAATCAGAACTCAACTAGAGGAAGATTTAAAAAAATATATATGACCTACACCTATGAAAGCAGTAGCTCAAAAGAGGGAACAAGTCCTTACAGCAAGAATCATTCCCACCCCCTCCACACACAGAGTAGACAGGG
>NW_006408541.1:4236847-4250922 GCF_000296735.1 Chrysochloris asiatica | reverse complement strand
TCTAAATACCAATAGAGAGGGAAGGAGTCTTCACATCAAGTATCAATGTTATCATAGCCCTCTGTACACAGGGTAGAGAGGGACAGGTAATTTAGACATTGGCTACCTAAAATAGGGGGAGGAGGGCTATCAAGGTACGAAGACTTACAAGGTTTCATGTTGGAGTTTAGTTTAAGAGTGTGCGGGGGAAGAAAGAGTTTCCACTGAATAGTTTTCATCTTGTCTAGGTGGGTTTGGTGAAAATAGATGGGGATAAGATTCTTATGATTCAATAGTGAGTAATTGTTATCATGACTAATTGCAACTGTCACAATTGTAAAGGTAGAAGTTTTGTAACAGAAACAGAGGACCGTAGGACCATCAAGGGAGAAGAGCATAAGCAGAATGCGGGACCTTATCCAGAGAAACAGTGACACCAGAGATGGTGTCAGAGATGGGGTCATGGAGACAGGGAGTGGTTAAGGACTCTAGATTCATGGGAAGAGAGGGACTGAGTGCTGGTGTCAGGAGGCAGACTTGCAGAATGTGCCCCTTGGAGTTGCAAATTATTATATATGCTCGAGTTGGTTTTTTTGTTTTGTTTTTTAAAAGAACTAAAGTGAATAGTGAGAAATACTGTTAACTGATGGTACACTGAGGGGATTGTAATCATTGCAATGAAGCAAAATATGATTCATGGAATGTAAAACTGATAATCTGCCCTATAAACTAACTCAATTCACAATAAAAACTTCCTTAAAAATTAAAAAAAGAAGAATGAGTGATTGGAAATGGACATGCTCCCAGTGATTCGGACTAAGACTGACAGAGATTCGGAAGGCGGGCTTTGTGAGCCAAGGGAGAAGAAAGTTCTCATGATTTCCAGGTAGGAAAAACCCTCTGGCGTGTCTGTGAAAATCCGCATACCTCTCAACCGCAACATCCACTGCTCTCTGCATCTGCTGATCCTGTCTTCCTCTGAACCCTTTACTGGAAAGGCAAGTGGTGGAAACGGGTGTGTGAGGGGATGGTTGGGGGAGCTGGAAGGAGGAGCCATGGAAGGCCACTGGTTCTATGAAGTGCAAACTTCCCATCAGATGTAGCAGTGGAGGGAGGCATCGATGATCCCCCGTGGGCTCAGTCAGCTCAGTCTTCTCTTTTTATTTGGGGAAAAATGCTTGGGTGGTGTGAATGGTTTGCACTCAACTTCAAGTAGCCGTCACCTGACTGTGTTTTCCTTTATTGTGCTGTCCAAATCATTGCTTTAAAAAAAAAAAAAAAAAAATTACAAGTTTGTGACAATCCACCGTGAGTAGATCAAGTCTATCGGAACCATTGTTCCAACAGTCTGTGCTTTTTTTGTGTGTCTGGGTCACATTTTGGTTTCTCTTGCAATATTTCAAGCTTGTTCATAGTGCTATTATACCCTTCATAGACTACAATATAGTGTAAAGTTAACATTTATATGCACTGGGAAACCTCACTTTATTACAGTATTCACTTTATTATTGTGGTCTGGACCAGAACCCCAAATATCTCTGTGGTATGCATGTACTAACCTAAACATTGGCAGTGTGAACCCACCAAGTGGTACTTGGGGAAAAAAAAGACCTGTCAGTGTGTTCCCACAAAGATTGTCTTTGTTTTAAATGCCGTCTAGTTTATTTCAGGAGTCCTGTTGTGACGTTGTGGGCTAATGCATCAGACTGTAAAGTAGTTCGAACTACAAGGTCGGTGGTTCAAGCTCACCAACTGCTCCTTGGAAACCCTATACAGTGTCGCTATGGGTCAGAATCGACTCGATGGCACTCAACAACAACAACAACAACAAGTGGATTCCAACTCATCGAAACCTAGTAGAGGGTTTCCGAGGAGCGGCTGGTGGGTTTGAACTCATTGCTTATCCTACAGCACCACACTGTTGTTGTTAAGTGCTGTTGAGTTGGTTCAAACTCATAGTGACTCTGTATAGAGTTTCCAAGGAGTGACTGCTAAGTTTGAACCACCAACCTTGTTGTTCAAACCGACCTTGCAGTCCAGTGCATTAACCCACAGCACCAAACCAGGATGCCTCCCATAAAGACTATCACCAAGAAAACCGTATGGAGCCCAGTTCTACTCTGTAACACATGGGGTCTCTGAATTGGGAATCAACTTCATGTCAATGACAGCTCATATCGGCTTTCTTGGAAAAGAAAATTCAGATCTGCCCATCTGGTCAGGATTTGAACTTTATTTAACCTTCATTTAATTCCACCTCCTCCAATGGGGTGAAAATCTTACTGGGGTTTAAATTGGAATGCTAGTGAATATACATCATATTTTCAGGGTGTTTGACTTTTCTCACTCAAGGACCTACCGCGCCTTTGTGCCTGTTTTGTGTAAGGATATCAGTAGATGTTACTCTTTCCCCCAGAAAGTCTCCGTATCTTTCTTATTAAATTTCTTTCTAAGCATTTCATCGTTTCTGTATTATGAAAGAACCCTGGTGGTACAGCATTTAAGCGCTCAGCTACTAACTAAATCTCAGTGGTTTAAACCACCACTTGCTCCATGGAGAAAGATGTAACAGTCTGCTTCCGTCAAGATGCCAGCCTAGGAAACCCTATGGGACCATTTAGTGTGTCCTATAAGGTCGCTGTGGGTTAATGCGCCAGACTACAAAGTCATTTGAATCTCAAAGTTGGCGATTCAAGGTCACCAGTCGCTCCTTGGAAACCCTATACAGGGTCTCTATGGGTTGGAATCGACTCGACGGCACTTAACAATAACAACAACATAAGGTCACTGTGAGTTGGAGCCGGTGCAGTGGTAACCAGTGTGGGTGAGTGCTGTGAGCTCAGTTACCTGCTTTGGCCCTCCCAGCCAGTCCTCCACTCTGGGAATATTGTAAGTCCTATCCCCGTGCATGTGTTTAAGGAGCTCTGGTAGCGTAGTGGTTATGAGTCAGGCTGCTAACCTCAAGGCTAGCAGTTCGAAACTACCAGCCATTCTGTGGGAGAAAGATGAGGCTTTCTGCTCCTGTAAAGATTGACAGCCTTGGAAACCCTGTACAGGGTCACTCTGAATCAGAACCAACTCTATGGTACTTCACCATTACCATACCTGTGTTTATAGACCCATCTGAGAGTGGGTTGTTTATTTTTGAAGAAGGATTATGATGGGATGTATCTTGAGTTCCCACCTTACTAGAGGGTGTGGCTCAAGTCTCCAACCTTAGCTTCCTTGGCGGCATGGTCTATAAATTAGCCATCTTCTTTAATATCCATGTTGAAACCTTAATATCCATGTTGAAACAAGAACTCACTTCCTTTTTTTAAGCTGTCCCCAATTAGCAAACCACCAAGCCCTTGCTTAATTAAGAAAAGCAGGAAATTGGGGTCACAGAACTACCTGAGACCACACATGGCCTGCTTAACATGCCCAGTAACAACCTGGCCTTTGACATCATGAGGCTGAGAACGCAGCTCCATCAGCACCCTTGTTGTTAAGTGCTGTCAGTCGGTTCTGACCCATAGCGACCCTGTATATGTTTTCTGAGGAGCTGCTGATGAGTTTGAACTGCTGATCTTGTGGTTGAGTAGTTATCCTACAGCACCATAGCAGGACTCCATCAACACCCTGGACGTGGGCAAGATGCCATCTTGGTGACCTCACTTCCCAACTGAGGATCCTTTGAAGACTGGTGCTGAATCATCCTGAAGAATGCCAACCAGACACTAGTTACTGCCCAAAACAAAAACCCCCAGGCCAGGACTCCAGAGTCATCTTGGTACCATGAGGCACTCACTCTGCGTCTTCTTTGCTCTCGGCTCTGCAGCTGCACTGAACACTCCTGGCACAATCACTTGCTCTAAATCCTGCATCTGGCCTGTCTCCATCTAACCTCGGGTCTCATAGCCTGACCTGACTTGCCAGGTTCCGCAGCCTTCAGAATCAACAACCCGATTTGGCATGATGGAACTACGGATTTGGGACTTGCCAACCTCCACAATCATGTGAGCCATTTCCTTGGCGGTGTGATGTCACAAAAAATGTTTGAGCCCTGGAACATGAGGGAGATTACTGAGGCCAGAAGCGATGGTTGATATCAGAGATGATGGTGTGGTACAGCATTTTGGACATCTTTAACCTCCACCTCATAGTGACCAACCAGCCTTGGACTGATCCTTTTCAAAGAAATGATTCTTTTAGTTGCTGGGCCTTGGGGCTCAAGACTACAGTCTCAGGGGACAGCATGGTCATTTGGCGTAATATAGTCCACAAAGACAATCCTATTTGGTTAGTACTGACTGGGATCTTCAAAGTTCATGAGGAGCCATCTAAGGTGCAACTATCGGTCTCTCTCTGAGTGCAGGAGAGAAGAGGGATCAAAACTGAAGACTCGTGCCAACTATTAAGTCCAATGGTCTAATGGATTACATGAACATCAATCTCCACAACCTTGAGACCAGAAGAACTAGATGGTGCCCAGCTACCACTACCAACTGCTCTGAAAGAGATCACATTAGAAGGTCCTGGAAAGAGTGAGAGAAAATGTGGAATAAAACTCAAAATCATAAATAGATAAATAAAGACCAGACTTGCTGGTTCCTCCAGTAAAGAGGAACCCTGCTGAGATTATAGTCCTTGGTCACCCTTCAGGTTGGCAACTGAATTCAACCTCGTTGAATTTCAGCTATGCAATAGATAGGCATACAGGAAGGAGATGAACACTAAGGAGGTATGCATGCCATGGAATGGTCAGCCATTCAAGATCAAAAGGGCAGCATTTACCAAACAATTCAGAAGTGTTGGGAAAGAAGGAGGAAGGGAGACAACAATCCCAGGGTGGAAGTGGGGTAAGGGATTGCAGTCATTGAGATGAAACCAAGTCTATGATTTGTTTAATGTAAAATTGAGGATCTATAAACTTTCACTCAACTCGCAATAAAAAATTAATTAGAAACTATTTTTGCAGTGAATATTATGTCTGCAATGTATTTCTTATTTACGTCATGCTTGGTAGAGGGTAAATTAAAAAGAAAAAGCCCATCAGTGAGATGGATTGACGCAGTGGACGCAGCAATGGGTTCAGACAGCCATGATTGTGAGGGTGGTGCAGGGCCCGGCTGGGTTTCTTTCTGTTTTACCTCTGTCCCTATGAGTTGGAACTGACTTGACGGCACCAACACATCCATTCATAGGTGTTTATGGCTTGAGTGTAGAAAGACGAAAGACGGTTGTGTTTTTGTATATTTATCTTGAATCCAGCCACCTAGCCAAAATTTTATTTATTCTAAATTTTAAAAAAAGAACAAACAATTATATTATAGACTTTCTAGGTACACAATCCTATAACTAAGGAAATGATTGGATATTGCATTTTGGAATATTATACCACAAATAGAGAGCAATTTCTACCTGATTGTGTTGTTGTTGTTGTTGTTAAGTGCTGTGGAGTCAGTTCTGACTCATAGCAACCCTGTACAGGGTTTCTGAGGCTGTAAATCTTTATGGAAGCAAAAGCCTCATCTTTCTCCCATGGAACAGCTGGTAGTTTTGAACTGCTGACCGTGAGGTTAGCAGCCCAATTCGTAACCACTATGCTACCAGAGTTCTTTTACCTGTTTGTGGTAAGTGATGTTAAAGAAAATGGTCTCTCCCTATCTCATGACCCTTCCCAGTAACCTGAAACTTTAAAACTGGTGATAAAGACAGTCTGGGAAAAGTTTTCACAATTAGATAAGACAGTTAGCTTATAGAATGCGGGCGCAAACAAACTTAATATACCGATCCAAGCCACCTCCTATAGATTATGTGAATGACGGCTAGTCATTTTTTATTTCCCTTTTGGAAAGTCCCCTAACAGTTTGTGCTTCATGTAAACTGATCACAAGTACAATGTACAGTGTGATGAACTTATCTCTTCAGTGCGGTTCTCTGTTTAGGAACATTTTTTTGCCCCATTCAATAAAAGCTTTTAAATCTAATTGACTTATTGATCAGATTTTTTCTTTCAACAATGAGGAAAGCAAGATATCAAAAAGAATGTATAATGTAATCCCATTCTGAAAAGCAATGAAAAAGATAATTTGTGTGGCTTTGTTGTTGTTGTTGTTGTTAAGTGCTGTTGAGTCAGTTCCGACTCATAGCAACCCTGTATAGGGTTGCTGAGGAGAAATTGGTGGATTTGAACCACCAACCTTGCAGTTAGCATTTCAGTGTTTATCCTACCGTGCCACACTGGGACTTTTTTGTGTGGATATATGTATATATATGTATATATATAGTTTTATTTTTGTAGAGAAAGATAGATTGTGAACGTTACACACACATATATATGCATTTATGTAATGATATACACATGTATGTGTGGGTGTGTTCAGAGAAACTTAAAAGAGCTTTGAAATGAACGCAAAACAAAACAAGCAAGTGTAACTAGTGGAGGGCTCCTAAGGGCCAGGCCTTGGCTAAGTTCTGGAGGGGCCAAGATGAGGAAAGCACAGCTCATTTTCTGGAAGAGGGAAAGGCATCTCCAGAAGGGAAACTGAGGCAGTTTCCAGAGGGCGTGTGTATGGAAAGAGAAAAATGTAAACATCAAATATCGTCTCTGTAGGAGAGAGGGAGTTAAGGCTGGACCAGTAAGGGAGAGGCTGACAGAGGTGGGTGGAGCCACTGGGATGTGAGCAGGGCCAGGACATTGCATGGGTGGGACCACGTCCATGAGGACCAGGTCAGGTCCCTTGGACCCTCAGAAAGCTGGACTGTAACTTAGACATGAGTTACCTCTTCTGGTTCTGAGTCACTGAGAGGACAAGTCACTGGCTCAGGATCCATTGTATTCTGGTGCCAAATCTAGACCTTCTCACCTGCCCCCACCCCTCCACGAATGGCTGCCTGGCCTGGAACCCATGAGCCTGTGAGCTCCATCTCTGAGGAGTATTCCACTCTTGTCATGAGGCTGACGGATGATTAAGGGTAGGGAATCTTTTCTCTGCCAAAATTTACATTTGTGGGCCATACAAAATTATCAAACTTAAAAATTAGCCCGCGATATTCAGTCAAACATTTTAATAACTCACCTCTAATGTGCTGGACTGCAAGGTCAGTGGTTCAAACTCACCAGCTGCTCCTTGGAAATCCTATACAGGGTTGATATGAGTCAGAACCAACTTGACAGCGCTTGACAACAACAACAACGGATGGCTGGAGCTGCAGTTGCCTCGGCAGGCCCAGACCACATGATTTTGAGGACCTTATATGGCTCAAGGTGCCAGACGTTCCCTACCCCTGCTTTATGAGCTCCTACCCTCAATGCCATAGTATTTTCAATCATTTCATATGCATATGAAAGCTGGACAGTGAATAAAGAAGACTGTAGAAAAATGGATGTTTTTCAGTTACAGTGTTGGAGGAGAATATTGAAAGTACCATGGGCTGCCAAAAGAACCAATAGATCTGTCTGGAAGAAGTGCAGCCAGAGTGCTCCTTGGAGGCCAGGAAGGCCAGACTTCATCTCTCATACTTCGGACATATTTTCAGGCGGGACCAGTCGCTGGAGAAGGATCTCATGTTTGGTAAGGTGGAGGGTCAGAGAAAAAGAGGAAGACCCCCAACAAGATGGATTGGCCAAGTGGCAGCATCAATGGGCTCAAGCGTGGCAACAGTAGTGAGGTTGGCCCAGGATCGGGCAGTGTTTCATTCTGCTGTGCACAGGGTCACTATGGGTCCATACTGACTCGATGGCACCTAACAACAACAACAACCCTCAGTGTGCTTGTAGACCACTCAGAGACATCATACTAGATCTGTAACTGTCTGGAAATAGTAAAAAGTACATGTTTCGCAGCTAAGCAATAGATAGATGTATAAGGACACCAACACTCGTGCGGGATGCACACCATAGAATGGTTAACTATTTAAGATCAGAAGGGTATCATTTACCTAAGGACAAAATTTAGAGGGTCAGGATGAAGGAGGAATGGCAACTAGCCCTGGCTGAGGATCTCACCAAACAGTCATCACTACTAAATGAAGCACTTTATTTATCAAACAGCCAGTGAGGTGGACCTGGGGCCAGAGTTGGCCAGCTCCTGAATTAGGTCATTAATCTGCTCAAAGATGTTTAATGCAATATGTGTTCAATCTGTAACTATAAAATCATAATGGGGGTGGTGGTTGTATGCCACCGAGTCAGTGCCGACTCATAGCGAGTCTATATAGAGTTTCTGACGCTGTAAATCTTAATGGGAGCAGAAAGCCTCATCTTTCTCCTGCAGAGTGCCCGGTAGATTTGAACTACTGACCTTTCAGTTCACAACCCAGCTCATAGTCCACAATGCTACCAGGGCATTTTCAAGTCATAATCATCATCATCATTTTAAAAACAAGCAAAATATCTAAACCCAATGCTGCTGAGTCAATTTGGACACATAGGGATATTATAGAATAGCGTAGAACTTCCCCATCGGGTTTCTGAGGGTATAAATCTTTAGCGAACAGACTATGCGTCCTTCTCCCACTGAGCGGCTGGTGGACTGAGACAGACGACCTTTCGGTTAGCAGCACAACACTAAACCAATTGTGCTATCAGGGCTCCAAATAATAATAGCTAACAACTCTTAAATACCCACAAGGTCGGCAGTTCAAACCCACCAGCTTCTCCTCAGAAACACTATACAGGGTCAGTATCAGCTGGAACTGTCTTGACAGTACTGTTGTTGTTGTTAAGTGCCTTCAAGTTGGTGCTGACCCCCACAAGATATTCAAATTAAATCCCCACAGCCCATGGATGTGACATTATTTGGGGAAAGGGTCTTTGTAGATGTAATTAAGGGTCTTGAGCTGTAATCATTCTGGGTAAGCCGTACACACAAAGACAAGACATAAGAAACCAACTCTAACCCATTGCCCTGGAGCTGATTGTGACTCAGAGTGAGTGGCTCCAGAGGACAGATGTGCTTAAGCGAGCTTCCCAGGCTGTCCATCTGTAAGGAAGCTGAGGAACACAGATACACAGACAGAGGCAGTGTGACCACGGTGGCAGACACAGGATAGATGCGATCACAACTCAAAGGACGCCTTCAGCCACCAAGAACTGGAAGAGGCAAGAAAGGGTCCTCCCCTGGAGCCAGCCGGAAACCCCAGGATTTCTGACTTGACCTCCAGAAATCTGAGTCTGTGTGGGTTGTTTCAGGTCCCACTTCTGTGTCCAGTTTGTGGGGGCTTGTGGCAGCTCCTAGACACCAACACAGGTGTTAACACAGGTTTCTCATGATCGTGGGTGCCAAGACCATTCATAATGGGTGTTAGCTGGATGGAAGCTTTATATTCCAGGAAGTGAGACCCAGTGAGTCAGCTCAAGGCATGGTTCCTGCCCACATTGGATCCATATTCTAGTTCTCAACTAGTCTCTCTTTTTTTTTTTTTTTCATTTACATTAGTAAACTCCTCTGATTTGTATATAAGACTGAGACCTGACTTCCATCTCCTGACAGGGTATCTGGTTAAGCATGAAATGGTTACGGTAGACCCCCATTGTAAGTAGTCCCTCCTCTTCCCATTGTTTACCAAAAACTTGATAACTACCGCAAGCCACAAGGGCCAAATCTAACACACCTGTTTTTGTAAATAAAGATTGATTGACACATAGTCAGTCCTATTGGTTTACTCTAGTCCACGACGCTCTTTGTCCTGCAATAGAAGAATTTAGTGGTTGGGACAGACACCGGATTAGTTGGCCCTCGAAGCTTCAAAGTATATTATTTGGCCTTGTGTAGAGACTCAAGTCTTTTACTTTCAGCCTCTTTGTGAGCCAGGAAATGCCTTCCAGACTTCCATTTTAATCTTGTTGGATGTATCAGGCATCTTTTCTAAGCTGCTGTCCTAAGGACATTTATTTACCAGGCAAAAGTTCTAGAAACTGAGTTGGCCAAGGGACTGCATCTGAATTTGGGGAGCAAGAGGAAATGTTCCCAAAGCCCTGTCTGAACTTTCTCCCAGCCCAGCTCTTGCCTGTAGGTTCTGAGAGGGAATCTTCTAAACTTTTTTGCTCCTAATCCAATATCTTGCAATTTTGTAATCCCATAAATTAGACCAATAAATAGCATCAAGATAAAGGGAGAAAAGCCTGAAGTTGTCAAAGACTTCATTTTGCTCAGATAAACTATCAATATTCGGGGACGCAGCATTCAAGAAATCAAACCATGTATTGCATCAGGCAAATCTGCTGCCCAAGACCTCTTTAAAGGGTTCAAGAGCAAAGATGTCAATTTCAGAACTAAGGTGCCCCTGACCCAAGCCATGGCATTTTCAAAAATCTCATCTGCATGCAAAAGTTGGACAGTGAATAAGGAAGACTGTAGAAGAATTGATGCATTTGTGTTATGGTTACGGTGTTGGAGGAGAATATTAAAAGTGCCATGGGCTGCCAAAAGCACCAAGAGATCTGTGTTGGAAGAAGTACAGCTCCTTGGAAGTCACGATGACCAGAATTCGTCTCTCATACATAGGACGTATCAGGAGGGACCAGTTCTGGAGAAGGACATCTTGCTTGGTAAAGTGGAGGGTCAGTGAAATAGAAGAAGACCCCCAATAAAATGGATTGGCACGGTGTGGTAAGGATTGTGACATTGACTCAGGACTACGCAGTGCTTCCTTCTGTTGTGCATAAGGTCGCTATGAGTCAGTACCGACTCAGCATTTGACAGCAACATAAATGAAACCACCAGTTAAGGACCCCCACAGCCCCTTCCTGAGACAATCCAGGACAGTGTCTTCTGTTTCCAGGAACCTGCTCCCAGCCACACAGAACTAGTTTTCAGTTATTTGCAGCCACTTCCTTGAAATCATCTTTGTTTTCCCCCTTAATTATAGTTTATAGTTGGTTTTATCAGAGCAATGATTCCTCCCTTGTCCAGGGGGCCAGGACACACCAAGCTGGAGTCTCCATGGGGCTGGGGTCTCCTCTGAGTCAACTGAGGAGGCTTCCAGACCCAGACAGGAACCAGTTTTTCTAGTTCCCAGTCATTCTTTACTGTTTTCTTTTCTTAGTTAGAAACTCTGCCTGGGTTTGCAAATGGCATGGGGAGTTTTGTGGCTGAAGAGGGAGGAGGGAGGAATCAGTTGTTTGGAAAGTGTTGCCCCTTGGGCTTTTCTTTATTTATAAAAGGAATTAAGAGTCTTTCCGCCCTAAACCTTGGATTTCAGCCAACTTTCCCTGGAAGCATTTTCACTTGACAAATAGGAGCCTTTCTCCTAGCTCGAGAGTCTGTTCTTTGAACGAGTACTGGAGTATTTTTTTTGACACTTTGGTCCCTCATAAGAAGTAAAAAGATTCTGGATGGGGCTCAGGATTCCATCTAAGGTCCTATACTCTGCAAAGGCTCCACAAGAGGCCTGTATCACTGGGCAAATTCTAGAACCCCTTTTAGGTATTCATTCCAATCAGTTATAGGCTGAAGACGGCCTTATAAGCTTTCTGCAAACATGTTTCCTGACATTCCTTTCTATCCCACTCAAGTGTCTATTTCACAATAGTAGGCAAGGGAAACCAATATTCATAAGACAGTCAAGCGCCTTAGTATTATTTCCCCTCTTCAGACTATGCCTCGATCCCTATATCACAGAGCCCTGTTGTTCCAAGGTTGAACATGCGTCACTATTTACCTCTGTCCCATTTAGCCAATGCAAACCTGTCTCAGTGTTCCCCTATCTACCTTGCTCTTCCACCCCTCTACTCTTTTGTGTATTGCCCTCCTCAACACCCGAACTATGAATACTGAGCCCTATCTAGAACCTTCTGAGGTGGGACATTCCCACTAGAAAGGACAAGCAGACCAGCCTGGAACAGCTAGAGCAACAGAAGATACATCTTCAAAGAAAGACCATCAGGAAAAACCCAAAACAAAAATGGCAGCATGACAGGCTACCACAAGAACAAGCAAGCTGTTCGCCAGGAAGACATCAAGGCTAGCAATCAAGTGTCTTCAGGAAAAACCCTCTCTAAGACTGAAACTCAAAAGGAACACATGAGCAAGCATTTAAGCTTGCTGGCGACCACACTGGTCTACTGGTGAGTGGAAGAGGGGTAAAGGCAGCAATGAAGAAATGGACTGAGTTCAACCACGTTCCATAGACTCCCGCTGACCTGGAGATGAGAGAGAGAAGAGGAAGGGCTGGTTGGTCCAAAGTGTGGTGAGACCTGGGGACACCTGAACCCATGGACAAGGACATAGCCACAGAGGGCTAGAGCTGAGAGTGAAGCATCCAGATGATATGAAGTGAGGGGAGATGCCCAAGAGCTCTCAAACTTGCAAATAGTACTCATTTGACCTAGCCTTGATGGCTTGATAATCAGAACTCAACTAGAGGAAAAATTAAAAAAAAAAAATTTTTTTTTTGATAAAGGAAATGAGGGTAAATTGCTAGAATTCGATGAACTTGATGTAGACTCATGGATGTAGTAGCTCAAAATACCAACAGAGAGGGAAAGAGTCTTTACATCAAGTATCAAAAATACAGGGTAGATAGGGACAGGAAACTTAGACATTGGTACCTAAAACGAGGGGGCGAAAAGGCCCGAAGTGACTGGCTTACAGGGTTTCAAGAAGGAGTTTAGTTTAAGAGTGTGTAGGGGAAGATAGAGTCCCCACGAAATAGTTTTCATCTTGTTTAGATGAGTCTGGTAAAAAAAAAAAAAAAAAGCGAGATGGGGATAAGATTCTTATGCTTCAACAGTGAGTAATTGTTATCATGACTAACTGCGACTGTCACAATTGTAAAGGTAGAAGTTTTGTAACAAAAACGAGGGAGTACCTGAACTCCATCCAGATTCTTCTGAGGTGGGAAATCTCCACTTGAAAGGACAAACAGACCAGCCTGGAACAGCTAGAAGAACAGAAGATACTTCTTGAAAGAAAGACCAACAGGAAAAATTAAAAAAAACAATAACAGCAGTCTGACTGATTACTACAAGAATAAGCAACTTGCTCGCCCTGGATACATCAAGGCAAGTGGTCAGGTCCCCTCAGGGCAAACCCCGTTCCAAGACTAAGACTCAAGGGGAATACATGGGCAGGCATGTGGTGTGACATTGGTCACCAATAAGAGGAAGTGAGGGAAAAACAGTAATGAAGGTGTGAGCTAAGTATGACCATGTTCAATAGATTCCTGTGAACCCCGGGTGGAAACCTGGGGACTCCTGGGCCCAGAAACAGTGACATAGCCACAGAGAGGAGAGTGAAGGGTCCAGCTGATAAGAAGTGAGGGTACATGCACAAGAATACCCACACTTGCAGATAATACTCACTTGACCTGACTTCAATGGCTGGATGATCAGAGCTCAACTAGAAGAAGAGAGAGAAAAAAAGGGTAATCTAATACAATTTGATGAACTTGACCTACACCTATGGATGCAGTAGCTCAAAAGAGGGAACAAATCTTTATAGTGAGGATTGTTCCCACCCCCTTGGTACACAGGGTAGACAGAGATGGGCAACTTGGACATGGCTACCCAAAATGGGGGGCCTACAAAGGCAAGAAGTGACTGGCTTACAAGCTTTCAAGAGGGAGCCTAGATCCAGAGGGCACGGAGGAAGGTAGAATCTCCACTGAGTAGTATCCAATCTGTCTGAGTGGGGCTGATAAAAGGAGATGGGGATAGGACTCTTGTGATACAATAGTGAATAATTGTTACCAGGACTGATTGTGAGGGTTGGAAATGTAAAAATAGATGTTTTGTAGCAAAAGTAGGGGAGTGGTTGACTTTGCAGTCCAGGAGCGGAGTGAGAAGAACGGAGTGCGGGACCCTACCTAGAGAAGCAGTGGTGCCAGAGATGGAGGCAGAGACGATGACATGGACAGATGGAGTGGCTGGGAACTCTAGACTCAGAGAAGTAGAGGGGCGATGTGCTGACGATCGAGGGGCAGGCTTGCAGGGTGTATCCTCTGGTTGGTTGATGATGCATGGAGGGGATCGTAATCATGGCAATGAAACGATACATGACAGGATAAATGTAAAGCTAATGTTCTCCCATATAAACTATCACATAGTTCACAATAAAATATTTTAAAAACAAACAAATGAAGGAGTAGTTAATCTTACAGTCCAGAAA
>NW_006408541.1:4210047-4236477 GCF_000296735.1 Chrysochloris asiatica | reverse complement strand
GATTTGTTGAATGTAAAACTGATGATCTGCCCTGTCAACTTGCACTCAATTCACAAGAAAAATTTTAAAAAGAAAGAGAAGTAAAAAGAGTCACCAAGACCAAACCCATTGCTATGGAGTGGATTCCAAGTCACAATGACAGTATAAACAGAAGAGAACTGCTCCATAGAGTTTCCAAGGTTGTCATCTTGACAACAGATTGGCTGGTGGGTTCACACCTTGGTCTTTCGATTCACAGTGCAATGCTTAACCACTGCACGACCAAATCCACTGCCATTGAATTGATTCTGACTCATAGGAGTCCTGGTATGGCCCTGTAAGATAAACATTAGACTGCTAAGCCTAAGTTTGGACTTCTGCTGTGGCACTGTGGATCAGTACTGGACTGTAAACCACAAGGTTGACAGTTCAAATCCACCAGCTGCTCCTCAGATACTCTATAAAGCTTCACTATGAGTCTGAACCTACTCAACGACACTTACCAACAGCATAATAACCAGTCTCCTTAAAAAGTCTTCCATCCTAGTTACAGGATCCCCTGGGTCCCAGATGTTGATACCATGCCATCTCCCAGCCAAACTACATACAGTAGATGAGGCCAGGATAAAAATAAAAGGAGATCATCAGATTATACTGGGAATTCGGGGTATTAGTCATACATGCTTTAAAATAATGTTCGATGTCTTTTGTCTTATTATAAATTGAAACATGACTATTATGGATTAGATTTTGTCTGTCCCCAAATAAGTGGCATATATGTGGTGAGGTAATCACCCCCATGATGTGATCCGATGTGAGCAGCCTTAATGAGATGCAATTCTCCTAAGTGTTGTAAATCCTCTCTTGTATGATGCGAGCACTCATGGGTCTGTGGTGGCTGTGTGTGGCTGTGATGCTGGAACTATGTCACCAATATTTAAAACATCTGCAGGGTTACCTATGAACAGGTTTCATTGGAGCTTCTAGACTAAGACAGACTGGGAAGAAGGAGGAGACATGGACCACTTCTGAATGGTTAGCCACTGAAAAACTTAGGAATGTCAGCAAAACACAGTCTGATACCATGTGGAAAAATGAGCCCATTGGATTGAAAGTGATGCAAAGTAAGACTTGGGAATAACTGTCGCCTCAAAGTAGAGTTGACCTTAATGACACGGTTAGAGCAAAGCTTTCCTGACCTTTATTTGCTGATGGGGCGCAAAATGGAAAGAGATAGCTGCAAACAGCCATTGATAGTTGGAATGTGGAATGTACGCAGTATGAATCTAGGACAATTCGAAGTTGTCAGAAATGAAAACCACCAATGGCCTAGGTATTAGTGAATTGGAATGGATCGTATTGGCCATTTTGAATCCGACAATCATATGGTTTGCTGTGCTGGAAATGACAAATTGAAGAGGAATACCGTCACACTTATCATAAAAAAAATAAAGAATAATTTATTAAAAATAAAGAACAACATATTATCCTATGTTGGCATAGGATGATACCCATATACCAACAAGGAAGAACAGTTAATGCCACTATTATTCAAATATACACACCCACCACTAACGCCAATATGATGACAAAACTGAAGACATCTACCAACGTCTTCAGTTTAAAATTGATCAAACATGCAATCAAGATGCACTGATAATTGCTGGTGATTGGAATGCTAATTTTGGAAACAAAGAAAGATCAGTAGTTGGGAAATATGGCCTTGGTGATTGAAATGATGCTGGAGATCACATGATAGCGTTTTGTAAGACCAATGATTTCTTCATTGCAAATACCTTTTGTCAACAGCATAAAAGGAGACTCTACACCTATATCTCACCAGATGGAAAACACAGAAATCAAATTGACATCATCTGTGGGAAGAGACAGTGGAAAAGCTCCACATCGTCAGCCAAAACTAGGCTAGGGGTATTCTGAGGAACAGACCATCAATTGTTCATATGCAAGTTCAGCCTGAAGCTGAAGAAAATTATAGCAAGTCCATGAGAGCCAAAATATATCCTTGAGTATATTCCACCTGGATTTAGAGACTTTCTGAAGAACTGATTTGACGAACAGAAGACCAGAAGAGTTGTGGGATGACATCAAGAACATCAAGAAAGCAAAAGATCGTTAAAAACACATTTTAAAAAGAAAAGAGCGAAGACCAAAGTAGATGTCAAAAGAGTTGCTGAAACTTGCTCTGGAACTTGGAGAAGCTAAAGGAACTGGAAGTAATGAGAAAGTAACAGAACCAAACAGAAAATTTCAAAGAGCAGCTGAAGAAGACAAAGTAACGTACTATAATGAAATGTGCAAAGTCCCAGAATTAGAAAACCAAAAGGGAAGAGCTTACTCAACTTTTCTCAAGCTAATAGAACTGAAGAAAAGATTGAAACCTCAAGTTGCAATATTGAAACATTCTAAGGAGCTCTGGTAGCGTAGTGGTTACGAATCGGGCTGCGAACCTGGAAGTCAGCGGTTCGAAACTACCAGCTGCTCCGCGGGAGAAAGATGAGGCTTTCTACTCCCGTAAAGATTTACAGCCTCGGAAACCCTGTACAGGGTCGCTATGGGTCGGAACCGACTCGACGGCACTTAACAACAACAACAAATGGGCATAATATTGAAGCATCAAAAGAAGGCAGAAAATATACACAGAGTCACTGTACCAAAAATAATTGATTGATGTTCAACCAGTTCAAGAGTTACCAAATAATTTTGAAGAAACAAGTCCAAACTACACTGAAGACATTAGCAAAAATATCAAGTCTCCATGGATGAATACAAATTGAAATGTTTCAACAAACAACAAATGATGCAACCCTGGAGGCACTCAGTCATATGGGCCAAAAAATTTGGAAAACAGCTACCTGTCCAGCAGACTAGAAGAGATCCGTATTTGTGCCCATTCCAAAGAAAGGTGACCCAATAAGAGAGGGATTGTTGTTAAGTGCCATCGAGTTAATTCCAACCAATAGCGACCCTGTATAGAGTTTCTGAGGAGCAGCTGGTGAGCTTGAACCACCGACCTTGCAGTTCAAACAGCTTTGCAGTCTGGCACATTAACCCACAGCACCACACAAAATTTATGACATCGTTCACAGGCCACACAAAATTATCAACTTAAAAATTAGCCTGCTCTATTTGTTCAAACATTTACTTAACTCACCCCCAATGTGATATCAACAGTTTGAAACTACCAGCCACTCCGCGGGAGAAAGATGAGGCTTTTTGCTCCTGTAAAGATTTACAGCCTTGGAAACCCTGTATTGGGTCACTATGGGTCGGAACCGACTCGACGGCACTTAATAACAACAACAGCAAATGTGATGGCACACTCAGCACCAGGAGTCCTGGGGTGGCGCTGTGGAGTAAAGCACTGGACCGCAGAGCAGGCTTGAACTGCAAGCTCGGCAGTTCAAATTCACCACCAGCCACTCCTCGGAAACCCTCAACAGGGTCGCTCTGAGTCCGAACAGGCTCGACAGCACTCAACAACAGTAGTGTGATGGCTGGAACTGCAATAGATAAGGCAATCACAGAACAATATCATTAATATCACATGCAAGTAAAATGCTGCTGAAGGTCAAATTCAAAAACCGTGCCAGCAGCAGATCCGCAGAGCGCTGCTAGATATTCAAGTAGAGGACGTGGAACATGGAAGATCATTGCGGACATCAGGTGAATCTTGGCTGAAAGCAAGAGGGACACAATTCAGTCCATGACACAAAGACACTTTGCAATGATCACAATCTCCTCCAGGCATCATCATTCAACAGTATTTGCTTCTATTCCCTCTGTCTTGATTTGTTGGGGGACGATGTACACAAAAATACTCAGGAAGATATAATAATTTAAACAATCGAAGGACACAATCTGTAAGCTGTGCCCTTTGGTTGTTTAAATTATTACAATTAGTACTGGTAGATTATTACCAGTACTCAGTCTTTCTCAGAAAGACACTTTAAAAAATCTTTTTTTTTATTTAGGCTGTGTGCATCTTTGGGGTGGCTTATTATGAGAGGGGAGTCCTGGTATGGTGCTCTGGGCTAATGTGTCAGACTGCAAAATCGTTTGAACTGTAAGGTCGGTGGTTCAAGCTCACCTGCGGCTCCTTGGAAACCCTATACAGGGTCGCTATGAGTCAGAATCAACTCGACGGGCCTTAACAACAACAACATTATGGGGTAGTTGGTAGAGATGGGAGGGTAGAGAGATAATCCCCAGTGAGGATAGGGAAGTCCCACAGAATACTTCCAGTGCATTCTGTGTGCGTTAAAAGGATGAACTTAAACCTCATAACAATCCTATGAAGTAGGTCCTTTGGGGGAAGGGAGATTGTTACTGATTTAATCTCTTTTTTTGTTATTGCTCTGTTGAGATTCATGATTTCTTCTTGAGTAATGTGAGGACTTGATGTGTTTCAGAAACTTCTCCATTTTTCTCTATAATATTTCCATTGTTGGTGTGAGGTGGTCTTTCATAGCTCCATTTAAAGAAAAGGAAACAATGGCAGTGGGGTTTAAGCAAGCATTCCAAGACCCCACAACTAGAGTTGGAATCTAAAGCTGACCAGTTTGGCTGAAGAGTCTCACTTTGCTTTCTTACCTCCCTCTACCTTTGCCTCCTGAGAGAGAATTCCAATTCTGGATTGGCAGTTCACCAGCTGATGTACTGTCTTTTGGGCAAATCAGCTGCCAAAGACCTTTTCGGAGAGTTAAAAAGTAAAGTTGTCACTTTGAGGACTAAGATGCGCCTGACCCAAGTCATGATATTTTCAATCTCTTCATAGGCATGAGAGAGCTGGACAATGAATAAGAAAGACGAAAGAAGAATCGCTGTTTTTCAATTGTGATGTCAGTGAAAAATATTGACTATACTATTAAGGAGCTCTGGTAGCGTAGTGGTTACAAGTCGGGTTGCCAACCGCAAGGTCAGCAGTTCGAAACTACCAGCGGTTCCACAGGAGAAAGATGAGGTGTTCTGCTCCCGTAAAGATTTAAAGCCTCGGAAACCCTGTGCAGGGTCACTATGAGTTGGAACCGACGCCACGGCACTTAACAACAACATAGATGCCTGAAGAAGGAACAAATCTGTCTTGGAAGAAATACAGTCAGACGCTCCTTAGAAGCCAGAATGATCATACTTCATCTTTCATACTTTGGACATGTTTTCAGGAGGGACCAGTCCCTGGAGAAGGACATCCTGCTTGATAAAGTAGAAGGTGAGTGAAAAAGAGGAAGACCCTCAATGAGATGGATTGATCCCGTGACAGCAACAGTAGGCTGAAACCTAGGTACTGTGAGGATGGTGCAGAATTGAACAGCGCTTCATTTATACGTAGGGTTGCTATGGGTCAGAACGGACTTGATGGTACCTAACAACAACAACAACAACAACAACAAGGAAGACAGCAAAGTTGGACAAGAGTTCCGAGGTGATGCAAATGTTTAAGCTACTTCCCTAAAAGTTGACATTCGAGTCCACCCAGATGCACCTTGAAAGAAAGGCCTGATGAGAGACTTCTGAAAGGTCACAGCCCTAGAATACACCATGGAGCCTGATTCTACTCTGATGCATTGGTGTCGACTCAACCACACCTGGCTGGTGGCTATAATCATTTGGGATTTGACTCATGAGTCAAAGCTATTCAACGGCAGCTGGTTCTGGTTTAACTGGGCAAGCTCAGGCAACTGCCATCTCTCAACCTTGGCTCCCTCACGTGCAGAGTTATCAGGAAGCACTCCAGGAATTGACTCTTGGTGGGTGCTTTATATCGTTGAACCCCGGGGATAGAAGTAGCACTCTCCCAAGACTCAGCTGAGCCTGTAGTGACAGCTACAATGGCCTACTGTCCATCGATAAACAGAACAAGCCACTAGGATATCTTCCTTGGGTGCTCATCTTCCCTCCCTTTCTCCCTGCTCCCTCACTTTCTTCTTCTTTAAATGCCCAAAACCAAGTGATACTTTCTCATAAGTAGCTTAAAAAGCAAGACTGGCAGTGTGGTCACAGTTGGCACTGGGCAGGATTAGAGGAGGATTAAGGCCCTTTGTCAATGCCTCATCTCCTCTCTGCAGAGACAAGACCTGCTTTATTGCTAAAGAATGCTCTGGGTAGCAACTGTTTCTCCAGGGCCTTGTTTGGCTTCCTGTGGCCTGGGTGGAGTGCCCACTGGGCACACCCTTCACAGGGGCATGGGCCTGGCTGCCAAGCCGGGCAAGTGAGCCAGGGCTTTTCCATCAGTGTGGACCTCCGTTCCAGGGCCAGGTTGGCTCATCTCTTGTGCCAGGTGCAACAGACCTCAGGGACAAGCCACATCATGCCAAGAGCCTCTCCAATTCCCGTACCCAAGGGTGCAGCATGGAGTCCCCCCAACCTCTTCCTCCCTTGGTGTTCCCTTCGTGTTTTCTAGTTTATAGAGGAAACGATCCAACCTGCTCTAACCTAAAGCCCTCCTCTTTCTGGATCCCAGGTCCTACCCTTTTGGGTCTTCTCAAAGGCTTCATTAGTAGTTCATATCAATGTCGTCTTCTTTTTCTGTTGTGTTTTTTCCATAGTGTGTAGTAAAATTTTTATTAAGGTTTACAGTTCTAAAACTTCATATATTATTGAAGATTTTTCTTCTCCCATAACAAAACAGTAATAAGCAGAATATTTTTAAACAAGGTAGCTGCAATTGTTCTCTAATGTTGAAAATAATTATCTACCTTTGCAAAACAAAGTATATTTTCAAATGACTTTGTGGGTTAATTTTATGTTATACATGTCGACATAAAGAAAGAAAGCTTGTAGACGCTTCCTGTTTCTTTCGAGACCTATAGTATATCACGGTTTCTTTGACATGTGTCATTATGTGTTTATAAAAGTCAGCTGTAGCTCATTGGAAGCGTCATTAGGAAGTCACCTCAAAACCATGCAATTTACTAACCCCTAGACACATTTCTCTGTAGCGTAGTGGTTACGAATTGGGCTGTGAACCTAAAGGTCAGCGGTTCGAAACTACCAGCCGCTCCGCGGGAGTAAGATGAGGCTTTCTACTCCCGTAAGGATTTACACCCTCGGAAACCCTGTACAGGGTCGCTATGGGTCGGAACCGACTCGACGGCACTTAACATACATACAGACACATTTCATTTGGGAAATAGCTTTATGAGATTGCTCCTCATGGTAATTACAATCAAACTTGATTTATACATATTTGGAAAATATTGTTAAATTACTCTAAAACTTTCCTTCTTATAAAAGTTCATATATTTGATCAATTTGCAACACTTTTACAATATGCAATGCCAGTGTAGTAATTAAGATTATTTTAAAATTCCAAATCAAAATAGGTGACCCTACGCATCTTTATTCTGTTTTGATAAATTACATATAAGTATAGCCCTGGTGTAAAGAAGTGGTTACCACTTGGACTGTGAACCTCAAGGTCAGCAGTTCAAAACTACCAGCCGCTCCGTAAGAGAAAGATGAGGCTTCCTGCTCCCATAAAGATTTACAGCCTCAGAAACCCTATGCAGGGTGGCTATGTGTAGGAACCGACTCCACGGCACATCACCACCACCACCACTGTCCTGGTGTGGCACCATAGAATAAGCACTCAATCTCAAGGTCAATTTGAATTGCAAGGTTGGCAGTTCAAACTCCCCAGCCATTCTTTGGAAACCCTATACAAGGTTGCTGAGTTGGAACCAACTATACCAAGACTCCCTATAGCTCTATGTTGTTGTTGTTGAGTGCCGTCAAGTTGATTCCAACCCATAGTGACACTGTATAGAGTTTCCAAGGAGCAACTGGTGAGCTTGAACTGCTGACCTTGTAATTCAAAGCAACTTTGCAGTCCAGCGCATTAACCCACAGCACCACACCAGGACTCCACAGCAGGATGTTGTTGTTGTTAAATGCCGATGAGTCGATTCCAACCCAAAGCGACCCTGTATAGGGTTTCCGAGGAGCAGCTGGTGAGCTTGAACCATCAACCTTTCAGTTCTAATGACTTTGCAGTCTGGCGCAAACTCCACACCAGGAGTTCCCACACCAGGAAATACCCCCAAAATATGGAGACTTAGTAGTGTAATGGGGTACATGTTGGGTTTCTAGCTGCAAGGTTAGCAGTTCGAATCCACTAGCTGCTCTGTGGGAGAAAGATGAGGCTTTCTATTCCAGTAAAAATTTACAACCTCCAAAACCGTATGCAGGGTCGCTATGAGTTGGGACCACCATTACTACCGAGGGTGTCATGTGTCCAATCATCTCCCTCTTCTGAGTCCTCCATCTTCCCCTCCTTCTCCCTACATCTCAGCAGACTACCTATGTGAGACACTTAAACAAAACAAAGACCCTTTGGTCCTCTGCATCCTTTTCCAGCATCATTGCATTTCTCAGCTCCCCTTCAAAGACAGGCTGCCCAAAGATTCAACAAAACTCATCTCAGTCCCCACCTAGCCTCAGGCCACTGCAGTCCCACCTTACATCTGAGCAAGGTCACCAGTCACCTGCATGTGCACGGCACAGTGAACACGTTCATGTCCTTATGGGGTGGGTCTCCTGAGCTTGGGTGGCATATCTAGCCACTTTCTTCTTCCTGAAGGCCTCCCTTCGCTTCTCTTCCCTTCTCTGACCTGGTTCTTCTCCATATCTCCAACCTGGTCATGACTTCTAGTTTCCATTGTTGATTTCTCTTCTTCTTGCCCTCTAGCACTATCTCGAAAGGAGATCTAGGGGTTGGAGGCAGCTCTTGAACATCCAGTTGCCTTCAAGTTGCTTCTGACTCATGGTGACCCCATTTATGTTTTATTATACTAGAACTGTACCCCTTAGGGTTTAATGGCTGTGATCTTTTGGAAGTAGTTCCCCAGGCCTGTTTTCTGAGATGCCCCTGGGTGGATTTACACTGCTAGCCTTTAGTTAGTTGTTGTTGTTGCCATCAAGTTGGTTCTAACCCATAGCGACCCTATATAGGGTTTCCAAGGAGCAGCTGGTGAGCTTGAACCACCGACTTTGCATTTCAAAGCGACTTTGCAGTCCAGCACGTTAACCTGCAACACCACATCAGGGCTAACTTTACTGAGTAGTTGAGCATTTAACCCTGTGTGCCATCCAGGGAGGAGAAAGGCTGAAGACATCACCTTACTCCTCTTTTCTGCTGTTGCCTAATTCACGCCCCCATTTGATGTTTCCTAGGCATTCTACGAGGAGTCCTGGTGTGGCACTGTAGGATAAGCACTGGACTGATAACCACAAAGTCAGCAGTTCAAACCTCCCAGCTGCTCCTTGGAAACCCTATAAAGGTTGTATCCGACTTAACAGCAGCAGCAACGTATGAAAGCAGACTGCCTCTTCTTTCTCCTCATGGTGGATTCCAACCGCCTACCTTTCTAGAGTCTTGGTGTGGTGCTGTGGGATCAACACTGGACTGCCAACCACAAGGTTGGTGGTTCAAACCCACCAACTGCTTCTTGGAAACATTATACAGGGTCACTATGAGTCAGAACTGACTGCATGGCACATAACAACAACAGCACCATTCTGTTGGAATGCCACTGTAGGCTAGGTACTGGATTGCCAACTGAAAGATCATCTGTTCAAACCTACCAGCCACTCCTTGACAACCCTATATAGGGTTGCTCTGAGTTTGATGACTTGATGGCACTTAACAACATCTTTCTGTTAGCAGTCTAATGCTTAATCGCTATGACATCAGGGTTCCTTATTATGTTCATAGGTGAGGAATGGCTCAGAAAGTAGGGGGAGAATGACCTTGAAGTGCAGCGCTTTATCCCACAGTGCCACACCAGGACTCCACATAAACAATAGAAAAATACAAATCTTTGGCGAGATCAGAAAATGAGATAAAAGCCGAGATTTTTCTTAGTTAAAAAAAAATAAAACAAAACAAAACTGTGCTTACTTGATGTGAAAAGATCCTGAACTGAGAATCGAATCCCAAGATTCTTTTCTTCCAAGTGGGTGGTTAAGAATTTCAAAGATAGATTACGGGATTGGTGTTTTCTTTTAACATATGAAATCATAACACCATCATCATCGTGGAATCTGAAGCACGTTCTTAGTCACTTGGTTCATGCTAGCGTCATCAGTATTGTTATTCGGAGACTTGGGCTTGCTAGAGAACTTTGTTGTTGATCAGAATGCTAAACCAAACCCAGTGCCTTGGTTGATTAGGACTCTGAGCGAACCCCACCAGACAGGACTGCCCCTGTCCTACTACCCCATAGTGTTGGCTTTTTCTTTGTTTCAAATACCATTTGATTGTGCTTTCTGGAAGGCTTACATGGCACTTGGGTTTCCATTCAACAATTTCTACACAAGCTCTTTGGTGGCACTGGTGGCATCCTTCACAGTGGATGAGCAAAGCTATTAGATCTTTACCAAAGCACGTTACTACGTCTTTCTCTCAGAAATCTGCTGGTGGCTTCAAACTGTTCTGTTAGCAGTCAAGCACTTAACCACCGTGCCACCAGGAACCCTGCCACTGTTACTGTCAATTCCATTCTGACTCATGGTGCCTGCTTGTGTTACAGTGGGATGCTCCATGACGTTTTCCTGACTGCCATCTTCACGGAAGCAGATCTGTAGGCTTTTGCTTCTATAGTGGCTTTAGCCTATTAATACTCCTGTGACTGTTCACTGTGTCACTTTGCCACATGGTAAAGGCTGCATCAGGGAACCCTGATAGTACAAAGGTTTAGGACTCGGCCGCTAACGGAAACGTGGTGATTCAAATCCACCAAGCAGCATCATGGGAGAAAGAGCTGGTGATTTCTTTCCATAGAGATTGTTAAAGTGTCATCAAGTCATTTCCAACTCCAAGCGGCCCTGTATAGGGCTTCCGGGGAGTGGCTGGTGGGCTTCAACCACCAACCTTGGGATTAGCTGTCCAGTGCTTATCCTACAGCGCCATGCCAGGACTCCCCATAGAGATTACAGCCAGGAAAACCCGATAGGGTAGTTCTTTTCTGCACACATGTTGTTGTTGTTAAGTGCCGTGGAGTTGGTTCCAATCCATAACGACCCTGCACAGGGTTTCTGAGGCTGTAAATCTTTATGGGAGCAGAAAGCCTCATCTTTCTCCCACGGAGCGGCTGGTAGTTTTGAACTGCTGACCTTGCGGTTCGCAGCCTGATTGGTAACCACTATGCTACAGTCTATCAACTTGATGGTAGACAACAGCAAAGGTGGAGATAATAGTTGACAAACGAATGAATGAAGTCGCTCTCAAACCTGACTTCCAGGTTTGTTTCATCAGCAGGTACAAGACCAGACAAGTCTTGGACTCGCAGAACCATCGAATGACAGGAAGCTCCCTGGAGTGTCTTTGGCCCAACCCCGTAATTCATCAGGGGAGCCAGAGGAACTAGCAGGCTGATCAGGACAAACAGATTCTGAAACTCCAAGCCAACACCCCAGCATCAAGCAGCTAGTTCTAGGGACTGAAGGTACAGCCAACCTTCTGATATGTGACCCAAACTACCCGCCTAGGAAGGTCTGAGAAGTAATAAAGGGCTGATTTACAGAACATTCATTGAGAAGGCTCAATGTTGCAGGGTTAGCTGGCCCAGTCAGAGAGCTGAGATGCTGGAAGACCTAAGAAAAGCAGTCACCCACTGTGGGGTCATGGGGGGAGGGGAGAGAAGAAGCCAGGTCAGAGCTGACCTCCATGCTGACTTCTCTTCACTTCAGTAAAAATTCCTTATCACCTGATCTGGGTTTTCTCTATAAAACTAGACCCAAGACTGGAGAGAATTCTAAAATAAAAAGGTAAGTGGGTCAACCTGTGTTTAAAAGCATCTGCTTGTTTTGTTAAATGATGTCCAGTTGGTTCTGACTCATAGGGACCCTGTCTAGGGTTTCTGGGGAGCGGCTGGTGAGATGAAACTGCTGACCTTGTGGCCATACCCTGTCACCAGCCATGTAATGCTCACTAAGAAAACCAAAAGCCTTCCATTCCAAGTCAAAGTGACCCGACAGGAAGAAATGAAATGGCCCCACAGGGTTTCCAAGATTGTCCTCTATATGAAAGCTTGCTGCCACATCTTTCTCCTGAAGAGTTGCTGGTTGGTTTGAACCATTGACTTTCCTTTTCAATTCGCAGTCGAGCATTGTGCCACCAGGACTCCTGAATGCTCCTGGAGGTGGTGGTGGTGGTGGTGGTTGGTGGAGGTGTTGGTGTTGATGTTGGTGTTGGTGGTTGGTGGTGGTTGGTGGAGGTGTTGGTGTTGATGTTGGTGTTGGTGGTGGTGGTGGTTGGTGGAGGTGTTGGTGTTGATGTTGGTGTTGGTGGTTGGTGGTGGTTGTGTGCTGTCGACTTGGTTCTGACTCATAGCGACCCTGTTGTATAAATTTTTTGAGCCTGTAAATCTTTACAGGATTCGAACTGCTGACCTTTAAGTTAGCAGTACAACATGTAACCCACTATGAACGAATGCTCCCTGTTGCTCTCAAAAAGAGCCATGGTAACACAGCGGTTAAGCACTCAGCTGCTAACTGAATGGTCAGTGGTTTGAACCCACCAGCAGCTCTGAATGAGAAAAGATTTGGGGATCTGCTTCTAGGAAACACTATGAGGCAGTTCTACTCTGTCCCAAGGAGTCAGTAAGAGTTGGAACCAACTCAACGGCACACAACAACAATGACGCACTTAAAGGGCTCCCTGGGTGATGCAAACAGTTAAACACTCCACTACTGGCAGAAAGATGGGTGGTTTGAACCCACCCAGAGTAAGTATAGGGTGGGGGGACGCTCAAACCCACTCATGGCACCTGCACCTCTGAGATCATGTCTGGTGTCAGCTCGCCACCTTGTGGCCACATCTGGAGACTGCATGCTTTCTGTTCTAGTTCCCAGAACCCCATTCAAGGGTGCGGCCAGAATGTGGATGCCATTCCCGAATCCCTTCAGATCCAGGGTCTAAAGAACTAAGTTAAAGTCCTGGTTGAGCCATGCCCAGCCTTATAACCAAAAAAGAAGGCTCCAGTCCCTTATCTGAAGCTTGTGGGCAGCATTACCTTTGTTTCGTCATCCAGGGTAACAAGACCAGATGAGAAATGAGGAGTGCATGTATCCTGCCTGGCGTTGGTGGACTGTTCTTCTGAGGGTGAAATAAGAACATCTCCCTTCAATGAGACCTTCAGACAAAAAAGACACAATGCCCAGATGGTCTGGAGGTTTGGCCTGGGATAAGATTGTGGGGGTCATTGGGGAGAGGAAGTAGCTAGAAGTAGAAAGCCCAGGGCTTTTCAATACTTTGACCCAGAGGAGGGACTTGGCCTGTGGTGTTCAGCAGTGAAGTGTGGGGTTCTAGCTCCTGGTGAGGATTGAGTTGCCAGGCGGTCGGTCCCCTGAATGGGGCCAGTGGGGCTGGAGTAAAGAGGCACCTGGAGACCCTGTTGGGGGTGGTGGGGAGCATTCCAGGTGGCCCACAGGTGTTCAGAGTCTCGGGTATGTCATGGTGGTTTTGCCCATTGCCTGCTCATGTTACAGCTGAAGATTCAGGAGGAAAAAGGAATGGTACCAAGTCACTTTCTTAGAAGAACCACCTAACTGTACACTTCCTAAGCTTTTTCTCTTATTTCATCATCTCAAAACCCACTGCCATGGAGTCAGTTCCGACTCATAGCAACCCTAGATAGGGTTTCCGAGACTGTAAGTCTTGACGGGAGCAGACAGCTTCATCTTTCTCCCAAGGAGTAGCTGGTGGATTTTAAACTGTTGGCCTCAACTTCCCAGCAGCCTTGCAGGTACTTCTGTGCCCATTTTGTTGTTGTTGTTGTTGTTAAGTGTTGTCGAGTCAGTTCTGACTCACAGAGACCCTGGATAGGGTTTCTGAGGAGAAGTTGGTGGGTTGGAACCACCAACCTTAAGGTTAGTTTTTAAGTGCTTTAGGCGAGTGCTTATCCTACAGTACCACATCAGGACTTCATGTCCCCATTTTATGGGAGAGGTTCAGGGAGATTAAGCTATGTGGGCAAAGCTATGAAGTGGTGAACTCCTGATTTGAACTCATCTCCACTGGACTCCCTAAATGGGGTTCATAGGCATGCAGAGAATGGCTTCATGGAGCGCTTTGAGCTCTTTGGAAGAAGAGCCAAGAAGAGCAGCAACAAAAACAAAAATTAAGGAAGACGTGGTGAGGAGGGAGGGCCACTTTTCCTGGTCGCTCAGACCTGCTCTGTGACCAGGCTACTCATTGCGTTTTGAAACCTGAGAGAAGAAACAAAATGGCGGGCCTCTGCTTCCCAAAGGGTTTGTTTAAACCACAAAAGCTCCTACCTCACTCAGTGTCTGAACACAAGGTGCTCAAAGAAAGGTCTTGCCTTTGCCTCACACTATTCTCCCCACACCCCCACCTACCCCCACTGTGCTTTAGGATGAGCCCTTGAGTCCTCACGGTGATTCAGCAGTGATGAAAGAACCAAGATGGCATTGCTGACTGTCCTCCTCCCTGAACAGTATACCCCTGGGAAGAGAGGTAGGGGCATCCCTTGCTGGAAATTCCCCAGTGCCCTGAAGGATGACAGCAACACCCATCACTTAATGGGGAACAAATAGTCTGTCCCTCGAGACCCAGGGAGTGCTTTGGAAAAGGGGGTTGGGGACAAACACCATTCTGAGATGCTCCATGGGACCAAGTGCCCCACCAGCAGTTTTAAACCACACTCTGACATCAGCTGCATCACTGGCCAACTACCTGGAGTGTCCAGGCCGGTGGCCATCCCCTGTCCCCTGTGCTCCTGAGCCCCTATGGACTGGTGATGCCATTTGACTCTGCCATTGTTGGTGTGTTGCCTTGGCAGTCTTTCTGACTAAAGTCTAGAGAAGGGAAAGAGAAGAATCCTTCCACAGAACACGGATTGAAGCTGAGAAACTTCTCCGTGATTGGAGAGATGAGAAAGCTGGTGCTTTCTTCCCAACTCAACCAAAACAAACCATTGCTGCTAAATTTATTCCAACTCATGGGCAGTATGTTACAGAATAGATGTGTTCCATAAGATTTTCTTGGCTAGAATCTTTAAAAAAGCAGATCACCGGTCCTTCAAACCACCAACTTTCAGGTTAGTTGTTGCTGTTAAGTGCTGTTGAGTTGGTTTCAACTCAAAGCAACCTTATATAGGCTGAGAGGTGGCCGGTGGGTTTAAACTGTTGACCATGTGGTAGCAGTCCAGTGCTTATCCTACAGCACCACACTAGGATTCTCTTTAAGAGTTAAGTGCCGTCAAGTCGGTTCTGACTCACAGCAATCCTGGATAGGGTTTCTGAGGAGCAGCTGGCGGCCTTGAACCTCTGACTTTATGGTTACAGTGTCTGTCCTGCAATGCCACACCATAGGTATAAAACATTTGTGCCACTGAGGGCCCCTTACTTGGAAGCAGGGGTCATCTTTTCCCTCCCACAGAGTCTCACTACTTTGTTTCGCTTTTTTCAAACTCTAGGTAACGTCAGGGTCAGCAGTTCAAAACTACCAGCTGTTCCACAGGAGAATGATAAGGATTTCTGCTCCCGTAAAAATTTACAGCCTCGGAAACATATAGGGTTGTTATGAGTCAGAACAGACTCCACAGCACATAACAACAACAGAGGTCCAAATGGTAATACTGGGGTGGCGCTGTGGGCTAATACGCAGACTGCAAAGTCATTTGAACTGCAAGGTTGGTGGTTCAAGCTCACCAGCTGCTCCTTAGAAACCCTATACAGGGTCTCTATGGGTTGGAATCATCCCGACGGCATTTAACAACAAGAACAAGGTCCAACTGAAGCTCTTCGTAGGATCCAGGCATTCAGACTCTTTTGCCAACCAGGCAAATGCACCCAGGGCACAGACCAGCAATATTCTTTGCTGTAAAAAATTTTTTTTATATCTTCTGATTGTTTTTATAACTTTGTTCTCCCAGGAACAAATAGTTCACTTCATACTTGTGATTCAAACTTTATAATGATTACAAAGAAAACCCAAATCAGCTTATATGTTGGGAGACTTTAGGACAGACCTCAAAATGATTCTTAAAAGAAGTCCTAGTGTAAATGTTGTTGTTGTTGTTATGTGCCTTGGAGTCGGTTCCGACTCATAACAATCCTGTATGGGGTTTCTGAGGCTGTAAATCTTTACAGGAGCAGAACGCCTCATCTTTCTCCGGTGAAGTCGCTGGTAGTATCGAACTGCTGACCTTGAGGTTAGCAGCCCAACTTGTAAGCACTATGCTACCAGAGCTCCTTTAGTGTAAATGAGGGACTAGTTAAAAGGAAAACAATGAAAATTCCATGTGGTTAAACCTGTGAAAAGCAGCTAAAGAAACACCTCCAAGGACCAGAGACTTTTAAGGCCTGTTGTCAGGTCCTGTGGAGTCGGTTCTGACTCATACAACCCTGCATTGGGTTTCTGAGGAGCCGTGGGTGGGTTTGAACCGCCAAACTTGAGGTTAGCAGTCCTGTGCTGATCCTATACCACCACATTAGAACTCCTTTTCTAGTAAGGAAAGGGAAATTAGTTAATTAAATATCGAAATCAAGAAATTTGAACAAGAACATCGGAGAAAACACAAAGAAGTGTGAGAGAAAGAGAAAGGTCAAATTCGGTATAATCATCTCAGAGATCAACAAAACCACACTGCTGTTGACTTTTGAAAAACAAAGAGGTAACACTTGGCTTAGATTACCTGCTGGGGTTGTTGTTGTTAAGTGCCACTGAGTTGAGTTGATTCCGACCCATAGTGACCCTGTATAGTTTCCAAGGAGCAGCAGCTGGTAAGCTTGAACCACAGTCCTTGCAGTTCAAACTGACTTTGCAGTCTAACGTATTAGCCCACAGCACCACACCAGGACTCTACCTGCTGAGGTTGGGGTAGGGAAAGATAGATTTTAGGACTGAAAAGAGGTGTATTCCAGACATAGCAAAGGAGTCTTGGTGGTGCAAAGGTTCAGCGCTTGGCTGTTAACCGGAAGGTGTGGGGTTTCTACCTACCAGCCTCTTTGGGGGAGAAAACATCCGGTGATCTACTCCCAAAATGGTCTCAAGCCCTAGAAAACCTGTGAAATCAACTTAATGTCACATCAGTGCAGATACAGCCACAACACAGATATAGCCAGGATCAAAAAAGAAGGGGACATTTTGAAACTACTTTATACTGAGAAATTTGAAAAATGTAGAAGAAATTGTAAACATTTTCTGGAAAAATATAACCTATGCACGTTACTTGGAGCCCTGGTGTGGTGCTGTGGGTTAATGCGCCAGACTGCAAAGCCATTTGAACTGCAAAGTCGGCGGTTCAAGCTCACCAGCCACTCCTTGGAAACCATATACAGGGTCGCTATGGGTTGGAAGCGACTCTATGGTCCTTAACAACACAATAACATGCCCATTACTTAGGGTCTTGGTGTGGTCCTGTAGAATAAGCACTGGACTGCTAATCACCAGGTCAGCGGTTTAAACCCACCAGCTCCTTGGAAAGCCCATACAGGGTTGCTATGGGTCGGAACTGACTCAAGGGCACTGAATACACCAGCAACAACACCCACATTACTACAGGGGAAGCATCAAAGTCACACCCACACACTTGAATCCGTTTAAAATTCAGCAATCCTTGTAGGCAATTCGGATGCACACTGGAGACCCACCTTTGTGATTTTAGAAGGACATCAATCAGATCTTTAGGTTCATTTCTATAAGGGCAGAGTTGGGAGGTCCAGCTCTTTGCTGGGCTGAGGGTACCTGTTGTCCTCCCCACAGGGACCAGCACGCTTCAGTGGGCCTGTGATGATTTAAGAAGTCTCCAGCCTCTTCTCCCCTCAGTAACCCTTTCTTTACTCCCTTCATTTCCCCAAACGGACTTCATGTGACTTCTTGGATAGCCTTCTGCTTCTACTAACATGACGATAATAACATTTATCACAGACCAATCCCTCAACCATACTTAGGTGTTGGATCCCTCTTCTATGGGAGTTTTTTGTCTTTGAACTAGGGCCCTATTCTTGAGTTGTTTAGAAAATGTTGTTTTCAGAAGACTGTTGAAAATAAGTGTTAATATTTCAACAGTATTAAACAGTATTAAGACAGCACACTTAGTGATGTCTACCATCACCCAAGTTTATACCCAGAGGTGGTGGTCTGGGTTAGGGTTCATGACAGGATTAGGGAAAGGGAGCCCTAATCCCATTCATTGGCATTTCAAAGAGAGCAGAACCCAGCCAGGGGACCAGTAAAGAGAGGTTCCCGTTTCTCCAACCACAGTTTCTGGGTAGCCCTGGTCCTTCTGTTGGGGATGGGATTATCTTCATGTTGTCTGTGGGGAGGGTATGAATGAGTGAGCACCCCTCCTTCTCCCTTCCTGTTCTTCAGCACTCTGGGTGCCCGCGGGTGCTGGATGCTGGGTGCCCGGGGGTGCTGGATGCTGGGTGCTTGTGAGTGTTGGGTTCTGGGTATTGGGTGCCTGGGGGTGCTGGATGTCTGCTCTGCTATTCCAGGCTTGGTTGATCACAACACATTGCAGAATGTGGCCCCAGGGTGACCAGGATGATGGTGACCCTCATTGAAGTCTGAAATGCATTGGCAACGCTTCCTTGCCTTTTCCATCTTGGAGAGACTGCCCACATGCCTTGGCTCCTGGCTCCATCCTCCATCCTCAAGGAGCACACTCCAGCCCCTGTGTCCATGATTACTCCTCCCTGGGTGACCCAGGGTCCCGTCCCTGTCCCTACAGCCTTCACATCACCACAGTTCTTTTGTCATTTCAGGTCACATGTCCTTAGGTTTGGGAGATTGGGTGTGGACCTCATTAGGGGGCTATTGTTATAGCAACCGCTTTCAGTTACCTCCATTTTGTAGAATAATGACAATAAAAAGTGTTTTAAAATGTCTTCCTGAACCTTTATTCCACCAGAAAAACTCGTTGGTCAGGCAGAGCTAGGTTTATTAGCCCTCCTGCGGCAAAGTAGAACCCTTGTCAGCTGCCTTAGTAAGGTCTCAAATCGGGGAAATTAGGGAATGGTATTTATAGGGCTTTAGGACCCTGGTTGGGTGGTTTTCAAGCAGGTTTTAGGAGGAGGGAACTGGTTAGGATTGGGCAAAGTGTCTGACACAACAACTTTGGAATGGTGGGCCAGGGAGGTTTGAAATGAGAGCCTGTGTATAATCTTATCTTCCAGAAGCCAGGGTTTCTAGGAGTATGCAGTTGGGTGACTTCCTAGCCCGATTCCAGGATTGCTCAACACTGGAATCATGTTGTTTTAAAAAATAAAGAAAAACAGTTGCTGGCAAGCCAACTCCCAGTTATGGGGACCCCATGTGAGTCCGAAATGCGCTCCACAAGCTTCTCAATGGCTACTTTTGAGAAGTACATCACCAGTTCTTTTTCCCGAGCCACTTCCGTGTAGACTCAGCCTTCCAATTTTTAGCTTAGGAGCACCCAGGGATTCTTATGGTGCTATTATTGTTGGGTGCTGGTGTGTCGATTCCAACTCATAGCGTAAGCAGAACTGCTCTGTAGGATTTAGTTGACTGTCATCTTTACTGAAGCACATTGTTGTTGTGAAGTGCTGTCAAGTCGATTCCGACCCATAGCGACTCTGTAGAGGATTTCCAAAGAGCGGCTCGTGAGCTTGAACCACCGACCTTGCAGTTCACATGGCTTTGCAGTCTGACGCATTAACCCACAGCGCCACGCCAGGACTCCCACAGAAGCACATTGCCAGGTCTTTTCTCCCTGGAGCTGAAGGTGGCTTCAAATCGCCAATTTGTCAGTTAGTAAACACTCAAACCACTGCACCACCAGGGTTGGCTTCCCATTACCTGCTTCTGTCCAGTCAGTTCTGACTCAGTGACCCGATAGGGCAGAGTAGAGCTGAGGTTTTAAATCTTCACGGAAGTAGACAGACAGCCTCATCTTTCTCCCAAGGAGCAGCTGGCGGGTTTGAACCACCAGTCTTTAGGTTAGTAACTCAATGCTTAACCCACTGTACCATCAAATCTCCTTCTTGTTGTTAAGTGCCAATGAGTTGGTTCTGACTCTTAGCGACCCTGTATAGGATTTCCAAGAAGCGGCTCCTTAGTTCTCACTAAATTGATTCTGTGCCACACAACAACCACACGTCTGTCTGTCAGTTTGTGATACTGTGGTGGTTTGCATGTTTCTGTGATGCTGGAAATGGTGCCACCAACAATTCAAATAGCAAGACAGGCAAATTTCAGCAGAACTTTCAGATTAAGACAGACTAGGAAAAAAGGCCTGCTGGTCTACTTTGAAAATCAGCCAGTGAAAAACCTTATGAACCAAAGGTCCAGTCCACATCCCATGATGCGATGTTGTAGCACCTTAGGTTTGTTTTGTATGGGATCATCATATGCCCCCCCCCCCACCGGTGACCCACTTGAGGGCCCTTAACAACAACTAGAGATGCTGAACCCTTGTATGTGGTCAAGGAAGGGGGTGCCTAGATCCTCCCTGAGAGGAAGCCTCCAAGGTCAGTACTGAAGTTCTGGGGGTGTGGGTGGGGGGTTGTTCATCTCTCCTACAGCCAGGAATGGAATCAGGAGCAGAGCAGCTCATCCTGCCCCCCCAGGATCTGCCTGTAATCTTTGTCACTGTACTTACACCCAAGAGACTGAGATAAAGATCTGTCTTCCAGGGGGGAGGGGGTAGACACGGGAAGTGGAGAGAAATTGCCTACTCACTGGGCTTTGCTCAGGTCTGGTTTCTAGTTCCCTGCTGGGGCCGGGCCCATCTGTCCCCACCAAGCTGGGATTATTCTGGGATTGGCCAATTTTAGCTTGGGCCTCACAATGTGATTATCACAATCCAATCAGAAGGGATTCTTGGCTCAGGTGAAACCATGTCTCCACTTACTGTCATGAAATTAATCCCAGCTCGTAGAGGCCCTATGGGACAGGTCTAATGGCCCCATAAAGTTCTGAGGCTATAAATCTTTATGGAAGCAGACTGCCACATCTTCCACCCCAGCAGGAACGGAACGGATGGTGGGTTTGAACCGTCAACCTTTTAATTAGCAGATCAATGTGTAACCCACTGAGCCAGCAGGGTTCCTTTGGCATTATTGTGTTATAGAGCTATAGAGCTGGTTCCAACACAAAGGGACCCTGTCTAGGGTTTCTGAGGAGTGGCTGGTGGGTTTAAACTGCTGGCCTTGTGGTTAGCAGTCTAGTGCTTATCCTACAGAGCCACACCAGGACCCCTTAATATTGATGTTGTTGTTAAGTACCATCAAGTCAGTTCTGACTCATATTGTTAAGTGCCATTTGAAACAGTTTCAACTCATAGGGACTTTGTATAGGGTTTCTGAGAAGCAGCTGGTGGTTTTGAACTGCCATCCTTGTGGTTAGCAGTCTACTGTTTATCCTACAGAGCCACATCAGGACCCCTTAATATTGATGTTGTTAAGTACCATCAAGTCAGTTCTGACTCATATTGTTACGTGCCATCGAATCATTTGCAACTCGTAGGGACCCTGTAATAGGGTTTCTGAGGAGTCGCTGGTGGGTTTAAGCTGCTGACCTTGTGGTTAGCAGTCCATTGCTGACCCTACAGTGCCATATAAGGACTCCCTAATATTATTAATGTTGTTAAGTGCCATCGAGTTTGTTCTGACTCACTGCCACCCAGTATAGGGTTTCTGAGGAACAGCTAATGAATTTGAACTGCCTACCTTGCAGTTCAAACCGACCTTGAGGTGCTTCATGCCACAGTCTTCTCTCCATGACTCTTTCAGCCCAGGAAGGAATACTCTTTATTAATTTTGATTAAAGTAGTAAATGGTCCTGGCATTAAACCAAAATACCAAACCCATCGTCAACTCCTGACTACCCCACATGTTGTTGCTAAGTGCTGTGGTGTCTGTTCTGACCCATAATGACCCTGTATAGGGTTCCCGGGGAGAGGCTGGTGAGTTTGAACCACCGGTCTTGCGATTCCAACTGCCTTTGCAATCTAGTGTATTAACATACAGCGCCAAACCGGAACTCCACGGGGGTGGTTAAATTGAACAAGACACAAGAGCCGTGCTGACCCAGGTACTCAAGATTTCAATTCCTACAACCAGGAGTTTCCGAAACATGCTGGACTAACAGGTGAGTGTGAGAATGCTTTCATTCTGCCTTTCTTTGTTGTTGTTAAGTGCCTGCCGTCAAGTCAGTTCCAATTCATAGAGACAAGTAGAGTTTCCTGGGAGTGGCTGATGAGTTTGAACTCCCAACCTTGTGGTTCAAACTGACTTTGCAGCCCACAGTGCCACACCAGGACTTCCACTTTGTAATGGTGGGCGGGGGATGACACAGAGAAATTTATGGTACATCAAGTGTAAGGAAGGAGACTTGGGGTTAACACTTCGAGATACCTCCAAGCACGTGATTGCCCTGTGGGTGTTGAAATCAATGAGGCCAAGCTAAAGATGGTACTGAGGCTGCATAGCCCAGACTTACCTGTGGAAGAACAAAGCAAGTGCTAACTCAAGGTAGGTTTGCAAATAGATATGTATATCAGGGTCTCCAAAGAGGCCTTAGGAATGCAAATGACTGGAGTGGGTGTCCTCTTCCATATTCTAAGAAGATTGTATTCGGGAATTACTTGGTCGTTTTAAAAAACATTCACTGCAATAAAACAAACAAACATTGAACTCAAAGAAAACAATGCTAAAAACTAGCTTCTTTAGAACTGCAAAGTTCCCCTTGTAGGGAAATGCTGCTGTTAATAGGTCAGGCGCTGCCTCTGTAGCAGAGAGACTCTTTCGTCTGAGCTGGGTCAGCAGGGGAAGGAAGTAAATGAATGAAATGAACTCTCACCTCTAAACCAAAAAACAATTCCAGTGCCCTCAGTGGATTCAATTCACAAAGTAGAACTCACAGAGTAGAACTGTCCTTTAGGGTTTCCTACACTGTAATCCTTATAGTGGGGCGCTGTAGAATGAGCGCTCCCCCATAACGTCTGTTTGAACCAGAAGGTCAGTGGTTTAAACTCACCAGCGGCGCCTTGGAAACCCTGTACAGGATTGCTAAGGGTCAGAACAGACTTGATGGCACTTAATAACCACAACCCTTATTGGGAGTTCTGGTGTGGTCCTGTAGGACAATATAATCCTAGAAAACCCTGTATAGGTTTACTAGGATCGAACTGACTCGACGGCACTTAATAACAACAATCTTTATTGGGAGTTCTGGTAGGGTAAGCATTGGACTGCAAGGTTGGTTAACACTTCAAGGTCCTTGGTTCAATTTCACCAGCTGCTCCTTGGGAACCCTATACACGATCGATCGCTATGAGTGAGAATGGACTCAACAGCATTTAAAAACAACAATGATCTTTAGGAGGGAATCCTGGTGTGGTTCTGTAGAATATGCATTGAACCACAAGGTCAGTGTAAACTTAAAGGCAGCTCCTTGGAAACCCCACACATGGTCGCTATGAGTGAGAACTGATTTGATAGCACTTGGCAACAACAATGATCCTGGTGTGGCACTGTAGGATAGGCGCTGGACTGCTAACCACAAGGTTGATATTTCAAATCCACCAGCCACTCCTCGGAAACCTTATACAGGGTCAATATGAGTCAGAACTGACTTGATGGTACTTAACAGCTATCTTTATGGGAGCAGATAGTTTGGTCTTCTCTCCCACAGAACGGCTGGGTGGGTTAGAACCTCTGACCTCTTGGTTAATCGCTTAACCTTTGCAACATCAGGATGGTTTCCAATCCTTGAATAATAAAGACTTTCAGACCTAGTGAGTTTCAATCAGATTCATCTTTAGCTAAACAATCTTTAGCTAACCTTTTCTTAACAATCTGGTCTTAAAGTCTATCATCATTCCTAGTTCCATGGTTTACTTGTATAGTTCGACTTTCTTTGAAAATGGGAAAGTTTGGGAAAATGGAAAAAATGCCATAAGGTGTTTAAATGAAGGTCTTCTGAATGTGACCTGTCCAGTCTAGGTTCCCCATTCCTTCACAGTTCCTTCCATTCTTTTTCTCCATCAGGGTATCACTCGAGATGGGGGTTTCCCCTTCAATTCTGTGCATTAGGATTGGGTGATGGTAAATGGACAGATATGGTAAGGTCTCACTTGTCTGGATTATTTAGGGTAGATGCATGCAGAGAGAACAAAGTTTATTAGTGGTTGGGGGGCAGGAGGGGGGGGGAGCTTTGTTTAGGAAGCAGCGAGTATCTATTTATGAAGATAGGAGATTTAGCAGTGGTCCTGGAGATGGTAGCACCATGTGATTAATGTAATCGGTGTCCCTGCATTTAAGATATGTCTTGAGTTGGTCGATGTGCTGTATTTTTATCAGGAAACCCTTTTTTAAGGATCTGAAGTACCTTTTCAGTTAGCAGTGTAATGCCTAAAACCCATAACGCCACCAGGGTTCATTTAGTACATAGTACGTGCTCAGTAAATATTGGAGGACTGGATGTCCAGGGATGGAGGTCAGTCCTGGGGATCAGGGGTGATCCTGAGGCTACTGTGTGGGGCAGTGGAGACATGGATGTTGTTAACCTCTGATGAGTCGGTTCTGACTCTTAATGATCCTGTATGGGGTGCAGTGCTTATCTTACAGGGACATACCAGGATTCCTGACATGGATTCACAGACAGCAAATCAGAAAACGGGTCAGTAATAGTGCCGGCTTCAGTACTTCTCTCAGTGAAGGTTTTCCTACAGAATTGATTGAAACGCTCCAGCCACCAATCCTCCTCCATGTCTTCTTACCTGCCTTGTTCTTTTCCTGGGTCCACTTCATCTTCTAACTCTCTCAATTTGACTAAGAAATCCTGGCTTTCTGGAGCTCCCATGCTATTGTGTAGTAGCATAGTGGTTACGAATCGGGCTGCAGAACCTCAAGGTCAGCAGTTCAAAACCACCAGCTCCTTCTTGGGAGAAAGATGAGGCTTTCTGCTCCTGTAAAGATGTACAGCCTCGGAAACCCTATGCAGGGTCGCTATGAGTCGGGACCGACTCCAAGGCACATAACCACCACCAATCAATAAACAAGAATCCTTGTATGGCGCTGTAGGATCAGCACTGGACAGAGAACCACAGGTTGGCAGTTCAAACCCACCAGCTGCTCCTTGGAAACCCTATACAGGGTGGCTAGGAGTCAGAACCGATTAGAAGGCACTGAACAACAACAATCAATAAACACATCTTTCCAGGAGGAGTGGTATGAACTGCTCTGTTAGTGAGCAACCAAGTGCTTAACCCATGGCACCACCAGGGACACTTTAGCACATAGGACATGCTCAATAAATATTTGTCCTATGAGTGGATACAAAGGAGACACTCTGGGACTGAGACAGGTGAATAGAAAGGACCAGGTGACCAGAGGTCAAAGGGTTTGGTTGGATATCATGCTATCACATCGCTATATTCTTTTTAAATTTTCAGGAAAAGTTCTAATAACTGAAAATCACCATTGTAACCATTTTAAAGCGTAGATTCAGTGGCATTTCATAGACTCTTAATGGTGCCCTACCATCCCCCATGCCTAGTTCTCATTACCCCCTCTCCACCCACTAACCATCTCTACCCCTCCTTCTCCTCTCTTCCCAGTCCCTGCCAACCACCAATCTGCCTTCTGACTCTGGGTGTACCGTTCCTGGATATTTCATATAAACAGAATCACACACTGTTCTGTCTTTTCAGTTCATCCGTGTACCTATTGGTGCTTCCTTCATTCTCATGACTGAATCATATTCCACGGTAAGTAGACACACACCTCAGTTATAGATGGTCAGCATTTAGATTCTTCCAACTTTTGGCTATTGTGAATCATATTGCTAGGAACAACTTTTGCTTGAACAAACTTGCTGAAAATCAGTTTTTGGTTCTTTTGGATGCATACTTAGGAGTGGAACTTAACGTTTAACTTTTTGAGGACCTGCCAAATTTTCCACCTCAACTGCTTCATTTTGCATTGCCACCAAAATCAATGAGGGTTCCAATCTCTGCACATGCTCAACAGCGCTTAGTTGGCCTTTATAAGTTGATGCGTGTGATTTCTGTCACAGTCAAGCTCCTGGGGGGTGGGGGTGTCTTTTCCTGAAATTCTCCCTCTTGGAGTCTCACCTTTGTAACCACAGCACCCTTCTTCTACCTGTTGCCTGCAGGTATACATCCCACAGGTGTTCAGGAGCTTGGGGGCCCTAGGGCCAACAAAGACCCGAGCACTTAGGAAATGTTGGTGTAAGTGGATACAGGCAGGCCTCAGAGATTTTTGCAGGCTCATTTCCAGACTAGTTCCATAAAGCTAATTTTGCAATTAAGCGAATCGCACTAAGTTTTCTGGTTTCTCAGTACATATTATACTACTGTTTATTAAGTGTGCAGTAACATGAAAAACCTCAGGGATAACCAAAATGTGACACAGAGACTCAAAGTGACGGATGCAGGGTTGTCAAGGCCCTACAGTTTGTAAAAACAAACAAACAAACAA